>NW_018404940.1:484005-651302 GCF_002113885.1 Mizuhopecten yessoensis | reverse complement strand
GGGGCGGGGTTGGGGTTAGAGGATGGATTGTGACTCCCGTAAGGGTGGGGGCGGGGTTTGGGTTAGAGGATAATTGGGACCTCCCGTAAGGGTAGGGCGGGGTTTGGGTTAGAGGATAATTGGGACCTCCCGTAAGGGTGGGGGCGGGGTTGGAGTGTGCATCCCGATTGATAAATAATTCAATGTAAATTGTGTATAGTTACTAAAGTTTATTTATTTTGATTGGGACTTGTAAATTCTAGACCAAATAATCGATTACAAAAATAATTTGTCATGTGTACTGACAAGAAACAGGGGGAAATGTTTGAGTACGGTAGGCATGACTAGATAAATATAATTACATATCTAAATTTCAAAAAGAGACAGCCCTAATCAAATTGTCCAAAGAATATCTAGATACATCTACAATATATACTACTTTTTTATAATAATGTAAAGGGTCGCTGGCTGGTGTGTGACAACGCCCTCCTACATTGAGCAGATGATAAAGATTAGATAGAGTCATCAGCATTCTCATGCTAGGTGTCCAATGTCTGTAACAGAAAATTGAGGTCAATCTCTTGTATGTGAAGTCCCAATGGTTTATTTTACCAGGTCAGAGAAAAGTCAAACCTGATTCTGGTCAGGGGTAACCTCATAGTATTAAAATCTAGTGACACTTCTCATATCAAAATCTGAAGAACTATTTTCTATCTACTGAAAAATCACCACAACACTCTAACGCTAAAACCGCGGTATTTCAATAAAATACGTAGAAATGATAGGAAGTGGTAGGTACGGTACAACCCGTATTTCAGCGAACTATTCAAATGTTTTAATCAAACTTCGAACATGTCACTTTACTTACAACGACCTTGCCACATCGGAGTGCTGTTATTTATTCACGAAGAGTAATCATTATCAATCAATTTTTTTTAAAAATTTTTTTGTAGTAGTTCCTGCTGAAAATATTTCTATTACGACGGGCATTTGATACTTATCTGATACTTTTTATGCTCTCAAAACCAAGTACATTTGTATAATAGACAGTGCACAGTAACTATAATTATTGTGTTTATATCATTGCGGCGGCGGTGGCTATACCATATTACTGTCTAAACTCCAAGATTTCCAAGATGAGTTTGACAAATCGACTCTAAGATTACCTTGATTATGACCGAGAGTATTCCGAACAACATGATGGAACACTGGAAGACGTCCGTCCAGATCACCGCCTTGATCCCTCCCTGTCATAAATAAAGGTTTATCATAATACGTGTTATTTTCACAGGAATCGTAAATGCATATACAGGAGCTTGTATGGCACTGATAATTAATTATGAGATTATAGGAACAATACGAATTACCAAGCTTTATGCCAAAAATAGGAACTCGCTTAACTCGAATACACGGATAACTCGAAGTTTCCCAACGATCCGGTCGACTTCGAGATACCGAGGTTCGACTGTATATAGATAGGCTCGGATATATGATCACTAGGGGTGTCATTTTTACCGAAGCTCGATCTTAACCCATAAAACATCTAAAACTACTCTGAACACCTTAGTTTACGTCCAAATATAGCTGTTACAAATCCTCAGGTCCCTGTGAACAGAGTCAGTATGAACACTAGATCTATAACTATAATATACTTACGATGGACGTGTACAGTACGGCAGCAACCGATACAGCCAACATGGAGGCCCAACTGGGGATACGGGTCACTGTTTAAAAATGAAACATGCCTTTGTTTAAAAATAACGTACTAGAAAAGAATCATACAGATTTAGAAAAAGCTCTCTATTCTATGAATTAATAAAAATTGAGCTTGAATAGGGGTTCATCTTTTTACTAAATATTTAGCAAATCATAACTTTATGAAAGCCTATCATATTCTTGTCGGAAAGAAAGCGGTACTTGAAAATGTTGGTCTTTGACTATGTATTACACGTGGCCAAAATATATCTTAAAACAAGTCGATATCTCACATCATTAAATTATATAACATTGGACAGAAAGTTACTTGTTTTTTACATTTGATAAATCTATATTCGCCGTGGAAATTTAAGACCTTGTCTCGGGGAATCAGAAAGTTGGTATATTACTCAAACTCATACTTTATCTTTCTTTATTAAACACCAATACAAAAAAAAAATCGAACATTTTCTGGAGGAAACAAAAAACAATATTGAAAGATTACAAAGGCAAATTCCGGAAATCTATACAGAGCCACATCTACGTGACGAAGTATGAAAATTGACAAGGGAGTTAGTGTGTGAAGGGGTGTTTTAGTTTTCAGTATAACGCACGACAGATAGAGGACTTAATCCCGGGGATATAGTCAATTGAACGAATCACTTATATAAATAGTATTAAAGGTCATACTATACCCGGTTACAAAAGATCTACTTTTTCCTTGAACGATTAAATAAAAAAAAAATCGCTAAAATATAACTTAAAAATTCCACTAGTTACGGCAACGTTGACGGACCACCGTGGGGAATGCAGACACTTACCACCTGCCATGGCAACCGCCTGTCCCATAACCACAACGCCAATGTATATTCCCTGTAAAGAAGCCAATCTAAGGTCACTATGGAAGAAACCGACAGTTGTAATTCGTTATTCTTTTTTCAATTTTCCTATGTGACTTGCTTTTATATAAATTAAACAGGGACCATTGTCTAATTTGGCCATCATGTCATTGCTACACGTTGATGTATTATTCTTCATCTACATCTGTATATTAAACAGTGTATCTGATTGGGTTACATTGATCACATGATTTTAGAATGAAATGTGTTTATCTATCTCCCTTGTGGTAGGGAAACTTTCACCGTGGCGAAAAGGACTAATCTCTGAGAAACCTAGATGCACAAGGACAATACAGATAGAATATACGATACCAGTTGATATTTAAGTTATTCTGTCTAAGTATCTATATATGTTATCTAAGAGAGCATACAAACATAGATCCTCCAGTCCCCTACAGGTCGGGGAAAGTATAGACCTGCTGTATCCCGCTGCTTGTCGTATGAGGCGACTAATGTGGGGGGCCTGTAAAATCGGGGTGGGGTGGGGTGGGTGAGGTGGGGTGAGGTGAGGNGGGGGGGGGAGGGGGTCCTATTTCGTTTACTGTTAAGATGGTACTTAGGAGACCAAAGATCTGCTGCCCCTATTGCAACATTCGTGATCTGTAATGTTTCTTTCCTCATTTTTCGGTGCTGTCTCCCGAGATACCTGACTTTACATAACTTTAACTGGTCAAACCCACAAACAAAGCTTGCTTACGTTCAGAAGTATCATACACGTAGCTATAAATAGCCTCACGGCCTTGCCCTTGTACCGCAGCTGGTAATACTGACAAAAAAAACACATCAATAATTAGCATGATATGGTAGAGTGCACACATATAAAGTCACAATTTGACCCGTTAACACAACACTATAGACCTCGCCCTGCCCACACAGATTTGTTGCCCTTTTTCATGTATAAAACATGCTACCTGAACGCTTAATAACAAGTTTACGACTATTTTATATAAGTTGTTTTCACAATTTACATTAGTTCAGTAAAACAAAGGCAAGTTTAGCGCTGTCGGCAGTTTTCTTTAGTGTAAACGTCAGTGTTACTGTGTTGGACGGTTTCAGTACACCACCGTTACTGATAAAATATATACGGTAATTCTTCACAGAAAACAATTGTTTGGTATGTTGATTTTATTTTATTCTATTCGGAGTTAATTTGTGCACTCTATATATTAATGTTGGAGTTTTCTTCGTCTTCGTTGATCGGAGAGAGTTTCCACACGAGGAAAGTCTAGTTATGCTGCGGACAGCTTTGGGTCTTCTCTAACGGCCCTGATTCATATCTGGTACACAACCATTCTATTTTCGGAAGCGTATTCAAAAACAAGTAAAACTAAAAAAAATATGAATGGTTAAAAAAACTAAGTCTTCAAACGCCGTCTCACACAAACGATCTTTAAATAGCATCTACAAAGTCTCCCTCTTTACACTTATTAAGATTTACTTCTAAATGCTTGTGATGATCAGTAAATCTTAGACTTATCCGTCATTTATTTTCTTGTTCAAATGTTACCCACACACATTTATAGACCATCATTTACAGATAATCAAAAGATTATCACATTAATTACTAAGCAAAACATCAACTCTAACATAGATTCTACAAATTCCAAAAGGTTATGCGAGTCAAAAAAGTAAATTAAATTCAATATACAAAATTATATTATCCGTTTGTAACTCTATATCAGCTAATTATTTCGAAAACTTTTTTCAACTTAAGGCCATAATTTATGTGTTATACTAACCTATTTCAGTGCCAAAATTTATATGATCTTTTCAACGAACAAAACATTCTGGCCTTGCTTTAGTCCCAGTATATATTTTTTTGGATGTGGGACAATTCTTTGCAGCACCAGTGACGTAAACGCAGTTGTACGTACATACTTTCCTTAATCACCTTGACCAAATTAAAAAACAGGGATAACAAATGTGAAAAATAACAGAAATCTCTTTTTATGTTATACTTTCGTTTTTGTGACCTCTAGTCGGAACACCTCTGCTATTTTGAGTCATGTATATATATGTGCTCGATGAGTTCCGAGTGGTTAAACTAAAATACATGTGGTCTATGTGATGAACACTTACCTCGCTAACTGTGGTCAGCTTGAGGGGGTAAAGCATTGGGACAACAATCCTTGCACCGATCAGGTACGAAAGAAAAAACCCAAAGGACGAGAATAACATAACACCGCCATAGAGATAGGTCTCGGCGGGGATACCGAGCATCAAAATGGACGACTGGGTGGTGACCAGCATGGAGAGGATGAGAGGGAACGTCTGTATATTTCGGTTCCCCAAATGGTACTCCAGGCCGGTTTTCTGTCTCCCTCCGGCACATGCATGAAATATACCGATCCCTATTGAAATTGCAATAACACAGGCAAACAATACATAGTCCACAACTACGAACCCAGGAGAGTCTGATGGAGCAGACGACATGTTGCTTTAAGGCGCCGTGGATGTATGCGTCCAACACTACATGTAAACACTATGAATACGACCGAAACACGCTATGCTAGAGTCGGGCCTACATAATGTATGTAGAGTAGGGGTCCGTAACGGCTTAGTACTTTAAAGCTGTGTAGTCAGCTTTGCGACTGTCCGTAGAATGTGATTTAAGCACCTGATCACTCACAAATGCTACAATACATACTCTTAAAACACAGCTGTGATGTTAGTCCGCTAAAACTGACCATAATCGCAGGCTTAAAAATTCTGATTGGTCGCCTGTTTATGTTATTTGCGTACTTTATCCAACAGACATTCATAGACATCACCTGTAGCCGTCCAATAAGTTACCTGTAGCTGTCCAATAAGTACACAAAAGAATACACATACTGGACAGCTAAAGGTAAGCTTTTGAATGAGCACATAATTACGCTATACAATGGAAAACATATAGTAATAGAATAAATGTGAAAATAAATATTTATTAAATGTAACACAGAATTTAAATATCAACATTCTTAAAGTATATTCCCATAGTCAGATTTCCCATACACTATATCACGGAACAGTCTTTTTACATGAAACATCCATATAGATGCATACACATCCAAACACTTTACCGAGAGACATATTTCCAGCATTAATTGTTATTTCCTTTGAATTCGTGATTTTGGCAATCAGTTGAAACCTTGCGTTTTCCCCACAATTTATGTTCACAAAATTACTTTCGTATCATCCCTTGAGATAATTGTGTATAATTCCAGATATATAGCTGTGATATATCTTTGATGAAAATAGTTTGGAGGTGGTGTTGAAATCTTGGATTTTCTCTCTTTAATTGTGTGGTTTAATTATTTCATTTCATTCTCTCACAGATATAATCCCAGAAATATACTGTAATCACTTTCATCAATAAATCAATCGTCTATGATGATACGAAAGAAATTGTGTGCACCTGTCTACCTTTAAGTTAGTTAACATGTCTACCTTTAGGTTTAGTCAACATATTTACCTTTAGGTTGGTTAATATGTCTACCTTTAGATTGGTTAACATGTCTACCTTTAGGTTTAGTCAACATATTTACCTTTAGGTTTAGTCAACATATCTACCTTTAGGTTAGTTAACATGTCTACCTTTAGGTTTAGTCAACATATTTACCTTTAGGTTTAGTCAACATATCTACCTTTAGGTTGGTTAACATGTCTACCTTTAGGTTAGTTAACATGTCTACCTTTAGGTTAGTTAACATATCTACCTTTAGGTTGGTTATCATGTCTACCTGTACGTTGGTTATCATATCTACCTTTAGGTTGGTTAACATGTCTACCTTTAGGTTGGTTAACATGTCTACCTTTAGGTTTAGTCAGCATATTTACCTGTAGGTTTAGTTAACATGTCTACCTTTAGGTTGGTTAACATGTCTACCTTTAGGTTTAGTCAACATATTTACCTTTAGGTTTAGTCAATATATCTACCTTTAGGTTGGTTAACATGTCTACCTTTAGGTTAGTTAACATGTCTACCTTTAGGTTAGTTAACATATCTACCTTTAGGTTGGTTAACATGTCTACCTGTACGTTGGTTATCATATCTACCTTAAGGTTGGTTAACATATCCACCTTTAGGTTGGTTAACATGTCTACCTTTAGGTTGATTAACATGTCTACCTTTAGGTTGGTTAACATATTTACCTTTAGGTTAGTTAATATGTCTACCTTTAGGTTGGTTAACATATCTACCTTTAGGTTGATTAACATGTCTACCTTTAGGTTAGTTAACATATCTACCTTTAGGTTGGTTTACATGTCTACCTTTAGGTTGGTTAATATGTCTACCTGTAGGTTGGTTAACATGTCTACATTTAGGCTGGTTAACATGTCTACCTTTAGGTTGGTTAACATATTTACCTTTAGGTTAGTTAATATGTCTACCTTTAGGTTTGTTAACATATCTACCTTTAGGTTGGTTTACATTTCTACCTTTAGGTTGGTTAACATGTCAACCTTTAGGTTAGTTTACATGTCTACCTTTATGTTTGTTAACATATCTACCTTTAGGTTGATTAACATGTCTACCTTTAGGTTAGTTAACATATCTACCTTTAGGTTGGTTTACATTTCTACCTTTAGGTTGGTTAACATGTCAACCTTTAGGATAGTTTACATGTCTACCTTTAGGTTGGTTAACATATCTACCTTTAGGTTGATTAACATGTCTACCTTTAGGTTAGTTAACATATCTACCTTTAGGTTGGTTTACATTTCTACCTTTAGGTTGGTTAACATATCTTCCTTTAGGTTGATTAACATGTTTACCTTTAGGTTAGTTAACATGTTTTCCTTTAGGTTGGTTAACATTTCTACCTTTAGGTTGGTTAACATGTCAACCTTTAGGTTAGTTTACATGTCTACCTTTAGTTTGATTAACATGTCTACCTTTAGGTTAGTTAACATGTTTACCTTTAGGTTAGTTTACATGTCTACCTTTAGTTTGATTAACATGTCTACCTTTAGGTTAGTTAACATGTTTACCTTTAGGTTAGTTTACATGTCTACCTTTATGTTTGTTAACATATCTACCTTTAGGTTGGTTTACATGTCTACCTTCAGGTTGGTTAACATATCTACCTTTAGGTTGGTTTACATTTCTACCTTTAGGTTGGTTAACATATCTACCCTTAGGTTGATTAACATGTCTACCTTTAGGTTAGTTAACATATCTACCTTTAGGTTGGTTAACATGTCTACCGTTAGGTTGATTAACATGTCTACCTTTAGGTTAGTTAACATATCTACCTTTAGGTTGGTTTACATGTCTACCTTTAGGTTAGTTTACATGTCTACCTTTAGGTTAGTTAACATGTCTACCTTTAGGTTAGTTTACATGTCTACCTTTAGTTTTGTTAACATATCTACCTTTAGGTTAGTTTACATGTCTACCTTTATGTTTGTTAACATATCTACCTTAAGGTTGGTTTACATGTCTACCTTAACGTTGGTTAACATGTCAACTTTAGGTTGGTTAACATATCTACCTTTAGTTTGTTTAACATGTCTACCTTTAGGCTGGTTAACATGTCTACCTTAAGGTTGGTTAACATGACTACCTTTAGTTTGGTTAACATGTCTGCCTTTAGTTTGGTTAACATGTCTGCCTTTAGTTTGGTTAACATGTCTACCTTTAGTTTGGTTAACATGTCTCCCTTTAGTTTGGTTAACATGTCTCCCTTTAGGCTGGTTAACATGTCTACCTTTAGGTTAGTTTACATGTCTACCTTTATGTTTGTTAACATATCTACCTTTAGGTTGGTTTACATGTCTACCTTAACGTTGGTTAACATGTCTACCTTTAGGTTGGTTAACATGTCTACCTTTAGGTTGGTTAACATGTCTGCCTTTAGTTTGGTTAACATGTCTACCTTTAGGCTGGTTAACATGTCTACCTTAAGGTTAGTTTAAATGTCTACCTTTAGTTTGATTAACATGTCTACCTTTAGGTTAGTTAACATGTCTACCTTTAGGTTAGTTTACATGTCTACCTTTAGGTTTGTTAACATATCTACCTTTAGGTTGGTTAACATGTCTACCTTAAGGTTGGTTAACATGTCTACCTACATGTTGGTAAAATATATTTCTTTATGTTGGCTAACACAGGCTTTCTACCATTCATTTAAAAAATCAATCCTTTTACTTGCTTTTAACGTAATAACCATTGATCCAGTTATTCATGTCAACAAGCCCATCTTGCATATAATATACATAATCATCGTCTTATAATGCATATTTCTACCTTATAGTAACAAATAATTTGTGATTTGAAAACCTCAAAACAAACATATAAGTCTTTGTAATCTACAATAATATACATAATGTTTAAAAAGTAACATCATCATATTGATGACGATATTATATTGGCCAGGTAATCCTAATAACACAGATAAAGGTGACAAAGAAACGTAACGGGTTTTACTCTGAATCTCCTTACTCTTGTAAGGTCATACTTGATGAGTGTGGATTATCCAATATATGGATATCACAAACATTTCCAAATATTTTGTGGTTAAAAAAAACTGTTGAACGAATTTTATTTTACCAATTTTTGCAAAATTGGGATTCTGACAAAAATGAATCCAGCAAAGAAATAAATTATAAATTATTTAAAGATGAACTAAAATTAGAAAATTATCTAAATATCCTGTCTACAAAAAATGCCATTATGTTCTGTAAATTTAGAACTGGCAATGTCAGACTTCCAATAGAAAGAGGAAGATGGTTAAATATAGAGAGAAGAAATAGAATATGCCATTTGTGTAATACTGAAGTTGGAGATGAATTTCATTATATGTTTAATTGTCCAAATTTTTCAAATGAAAGAAAGTTGTATATTCCAAATTACTATAGCAGGCAACCAAACTGTTTAAAATTCCAGCAACTTTTTTCAACAAATAACAAAGTTTTACTAGTTGAAATATGCAAATATATTAATATAGTAATAGAGAGAGTCCGTTCTCCTGGTTAAAACTGCACGTACTCTATCTTGAATGTACCCATTGTATATTTTCTTAATATCACATGTATATTGTGGTTGAAAAGAATAAAATCTTGTCTTGTCTTGTCTACAACAAATGAACAACGATTACATCGTAACAATACAAACAACGTTTAAAGATTGAAGATTAGTAATATTAAAATATATAAACATATTCTCATCGTCAGAAACCAACGTTCGATGGTACTAGCTTTTATAGATAAACGCTAGTACCATCGAACGTGTTTTTCCGATTATGACATGCTATTTCTAATTATCTAGCTTTCTAAAAAGAATTCCCAACCAAATATCTTAAATATTATGCAAGCTTGATATTTCTTATTTTGTTGAAACTTCTATTCAAGAGTAACTTACAATGGTTACTGTTCGCACTCTTTGATTTTTAAATAGCTCACAGGTTAATCAGATGTAAAGTTCATCTTCTGCTGCAGTAGGGAAGTTTTAATCATTCTTTTGAAAGCCTTAGTTCGCGTGTTACATTTCGGTAGCTAGAAAATGTGTTGATGTTCGGGCTCTAGCTTGACAAATACGGTACACAAAAGTATGTGTACACAGTGCATTTAAATTAAGTATCTCAAGAGGTTCCTATTTACTGCTTTCCTTGATAGAAACTCTTGGTGTAGCAAATCTGTTAGTGTGTATATAACTGTGTAATTTTTCTCTGGTAGATTAAACACATAGCTACTATTTAACAGAATTACTAAAATACATATGCATAATGTATAAAGTCATAAAACTAACACGTATGCATAATATGAGCGATATGTGCATTTCTCGTCACAAAAGTATGAACTCCATATATTCTATTTCACAGCATGTTGTGTATGAGAGAGATATGTGTGAGAGAAATATGAATTCCTAACTTAAAGTTTTGATATTCGTAGCCGATATGTCGAGAAATATGTGATAACCGCAAATGCATAAATGAAAATTGCAGCACATTATAAAATTATTCACCTTTACCTTGTAATGGTGATTATGAATACAGCATCTCGGGATGATTGCCCGCATAACCTTTAAACTTATGGACGCTGCTTGGAATCCAAAATATTTGGGCAATTAGAAATACAGGTAAGCACTCTCAAATCGCTGCAAAAATGTTACTATGAATTTGAACTTTTTACCTGCACGACAATCGCTTACATGAAGAAAAAGTTAACGATAGTCTAAGCACAGTAATGTTGTCAATTTTGTCACAGAGTATACTTGTGAGATAACCGTTGTTGTCTAACTGAGTGTCATTGTGAAGATAAGAAATTAACGAATTTCCTTTTTCATATTCCAATAGGAATATGGTTAAATATGTATATAGTTTGGTGTCCCTATATAATACATATATCATGTCATACTAAACGGAATGATAAGCTGATACATATGTGCATATTGGGCCAAATACAAGTTTACGACTTATGTTCGTAATTTGTGCTTTAATTAGTTTTAAAATTTAAAAATAAATGTTTAATCAGGTATGTTTTGACAGTTATATTTAGAACATTTTCCCATAAATATCAAATAACGAAAAATGAGAGTGATCTACAAGAATAATTATAATGATCAATGTGTTTGCATCTTAAAGCCTAGATTGCATACTAAAGTTATATATACAAATTAAACATTGTTTAATGTAATTTATGAATGTCCTAGTAATACTTTGTTTTTTGTTATGTTTCAATATGATAAATTTTAAAGTACTGTATTAATTTTATCTATTGTTGATATGAAAGTGAAATTTATTACCCACCACCTCCCCTTCTGGCCTCCTTCTCAAATTTCTTATTCCTTCTTTAAGGGGCTTTTCTTACCTCATCTAAGACTTTAAAGTACATTGGACAAAAACTTTAAAATGTAGAGTTTTTATATAAACATGTCGTTTGAATAAAAACGGCCATTTTCACTTCATTTTAATTGTTCTAGTTTTTTATGCACTTAACATGTCTTACAAGCTTGTCATGGTGATATTTACTTGGTTTCAGGCATAAAAAAACATATATACCGAAATGCTGTTTCATCGAGAAATCACGTCTTAAACAAGAGGCCCATCGTGGCCATATTATTGGCGTTTTATGGTGGGTATTACATTGCGGATATATGTGAAACGGACATAGAAAGGATACACAAGAGCGCCACAGTTAACAGGACATGATATAAAGATATGAATGAATGATTACTATTAGATATAATGTGTAATGGTATACTATTAGATATAATGGTTAATGATATACTATTAGATATAATCTGTAATGATATACGATTATATATCATGTGTAATGCAGTATTATATATAATGTGTAATGATATACTATTATACATAATGCGTAATCATATACTATTATATATAATGTGTAATGTAGTATTATATATAATATGAAATGGTATACTATCATATAAAATGTGTAATGGTATACTATTATATATGTGTAATGATATACTATTATATATAATGTGTAATGATAAACTATTATATATAATGCGTAATGATATACTATCATGTATAATGTGTAATGATATACTATTATATATAATGTGTAATGATATACGATTATATATAATGTGTAATGATATACTATTATATATAATGTGTAATGATATACGATTATATATAATGTGTAATGTAGTATAATATATAATGTGTAATGATATACTATTATATATAATGTGTAATGATATAGATTATATATAATGTGTAATGTAGTATTATATATAATGCGTAATGATATACTATTATATATAATGTGTGATGATAAACTATCATATATAATGTGTAATGATAAACTATTATATATCATGTGTAATGATATACTATTATATATAATGCGTACTGATATACTATTATATATAATGCGTAATGATATACTAGTATGTATAATGTGTAATGATATAGTATTATGTATAATTTGTAATGGTATAGTATTATATATAACGTGTAATGATTTACTAATATGTATAATGTGTAATGATATAGTATTATATATAACGTGTAATGATTTACTAATATGTATAATGTGTAATGATAAACTATCATATATAATGTGTAATTATAAACTATTATATATCATGTGTAATGATATACTATTATATATAATGTGTAATGATATACTATTATATATAACGTGAATGATATACTATTATATATAATGTGTAATGATATAGTATTATATATAACGTGTAATGATATACTAATATGTATAATGTGTAATGATAAACTATCATATATAATGTGTAATGATAAACTATTATATATAATAGTTTGTCATTACACATTATACGTACTAGTATATCATTACGCGTTATATATACTACTATATCATTACCCAGTATACATACTAGTATATAATTACACGTTATATATAATAATATATCATTACACATATATAATAGTATATCATTACACGTTATATAAAATACTATATCATTACACATTATCTATAATAGTTTATCATTACACATTATATGTGATAGTTTATCATTACACATTATGCATATTAGTATATCATTACACATAATATATATTAGTTTATCATTACACATTATGCATATTAGTATATCATTACACGTTATATATAATAGTATGTATAATGTGTAATGATATAGTATTATATATAACGTGTAATGATATACTAGTATGTATAATGTGTAATGATATAGTAGTATATATAACGTGTAATGATATACTATTATGTATAATGTGTAATGATATACTATTATGTATAATGTGTAATGATATAGTATTATATATAACGTGTAATGATATACTAATATGTATAATGTGTAATGATATAGTATTATATATAACGTGTAATGATTTACTAATATGTATAATGTGTAATGATATAGTATTATATATAACGTGTAATGATATACTAATATGTATAATGTGTAATGATATAGTATTATATATAACGTGTAATGATATACTAATATGTATAATGTGTAATGATATAGTATTATATATAACGTGTAATGATATACTAATATGTATAATGTGTAATGATATAGTATTATATATAACGTGTAATGATATACTAATATGTATAATGTGTAATGATATAGTATTATATATAACGTGTAATGATATACTATAAGATTCAAATGTTGACAAAAAGAGAAGAGATGTTCATTATTTTCAACTACAAAACATCACAGAGTCTTTGTTCCCTGTGTGTATTTGTTTATATTTGCTATCCGGTTGCCAATTACAACCCATGTTTACATAGTCTCAATCGTGTGAAAAGCTTTCTTAAATTGTAATCCGCTTCTGTCAGATACATTTTTATTCGTACATTTTTAATTTATTGAATATAAATTAATCATCACTATCTTTTCTATATGTTAGTTGTACTTCTGTTTTTTCGGATAATTATTTCTATATCTTTTTTTTTGTTTCGACAATACTTGCTTCTGAGCGTTAAGTGAATTAAGGTCATAACCGATAACCCGATAACATTATTTGTAGCTATGCTAATAAGAAAACACTCTCGTTTATACTAATATTTACTTAAATAACCTTTGATTTTTTTTTCAATTTGTGATATTCTAGAAGGATAATTTGTATGAAGGTTTTAACAGCACGGATCTGTCCTAATGGATATAATTTTTTACTCCTAACCAAGTATTCAAACGTGAAAGTTACTGAATTGTTCCAATGGGATTTAACAATGATTCAGTGAATGTTTAGTTATCAAATATAGTTTGTTATAACTAACTTGTCCTTAGTTGTTTTCTGATGAAGGTCACATATCATACTTCAGTAATATGTTGCTCTACGTCTAACTAGTGAACAAATCTACTTTTGACCTGTATTTAGAAGTTTGCTATAGCCTGTGTATATATAAGGTCAAGTTCACAAACCTGACCGACTGACCCAACATATATATATATATATACATGTATGTTCCACCGTTATTTGTAGTTTGTAAGGTAAAATGCTGTTGGCTGGTAAAAGTTTTGATTGAAAAATAAATCTTTAAAAAAAATCTTTAGTCTGCATTTAATGCACTTCACAAACGAGATAAAACACGATTGTTACCAGTATATAGACAATCGTGTACTTCTATAGTGTATATCTATACATCTACATGTATTTAGGGACTCTAGTTTGTCACTTCCGCTTCATTTTTTGTTTGTTAATGCAATTCCGTCTTTTCGTATTGCAGAGTTATCTGCTCTTGCGAGCAGGTATTGATTGTTACGTCATTTGTTTGTGATAGTAACGTCACAATTTTTTGAGAAAACGACGTAATTTTCTCATATAAACTAATGACGTAACAATCAATACCTGCTCACAAGAGCTGATAACTCTGCAATAAGAAAAGACGCAATACCGATGTTTATGCGTCTTTTTTTCGAATCCGAAGAAAACATACATTAAAAACGCAAATGTTATTTTTGTATATGATCAACAGTAGATTACTCAGTCGATTTGTTGGATTTTTTTACATCATTTCATTAGACGTAAAAGAACATATAAAAACGCTACGCTGGTTTTGACAGACAATTTGTATTGCTTTCCATTATGTATGAAGTTTCACTCCTTAATTCTGTAACGCGCTATAATACTGTTCTAGGTTTAGGTTTTAAAATCTTTCTTGTTAACAAGATACGTCGAGTTTTGCTTTGTTTTGTTTTTGTCCACAAAACAAATTGAATCTACAAATTTTTCATTTTTTACTTTTAATCCAATATTTCTTTTTCTTTAAAAGTAATCTTATTTTACAGTCCGCTGAAAAATATCTTTAATCTGATAGTTATTCCTACTCACTTAGTAGTAACTGTGTGACCCTTATCCAATAACTTTAAATAAATAAATAAAGTTGAACCTACAATCGAATAATCTCACATGAGCAATCATTTGGATTCGGCCTGTTCATGATGTCGAATATTAATTCACCTACAGCCATTAAATGTTTCCTAACTCCCGACTCATTCGACAAACCTGCGAGGATTTAATAAACATGTTTGGTTGCCCACCATAGTCGTGGTGTCATTTGTCAATCTTTTAAGTATAACGTCACCTAACAATGCTTTGTGGTGTCATTTTCAATTGTGACGTCATGATTCATGGCAATTGTTTACCCATCGGAAGCAGACATTTTGTATTTCATGAAAAACAGTTGGTTTTCCAGATGAAATATGAACGTTATGGGAGAAAAAGGTACAAAAACTCTTGCTTGAAATGCTTGACAATGATACTTATCTAACTTTGGTTAGTTAATTTTCAAATTGTAAAGGACTCTCGGTAAGCCTCGTGTCTTTGTACGATATGAAAATTTACTAACTGGTGTAAGATAAACCTGACAACCGATCACCACTCGTTAGGGACCTCTGTGTTACTCCTTCCTAAAGGTTCCTACATCAATAGTATTAAGGCGGTGTAAACATAGTTTGTCCCCGTGTTTTTTTTATGTGGTATGGCTTGCCCTTGTGTGTTGATGATGTGGTATGGCATGCCCTTGTGTGTTGATGATGTGGTGTAGCATGTCATTGTGTGTTGGTGATGTGGTATAGCATGTCCTTGGGTGTTGATGATGTGGTATAGCATGTCCTTGTGTGTTGGTGATGTGGTATAGCATGTCCTTGTGTGTTGATGATGTGGTATATCATGTCCTTGTGTGTTGATGATGTGGTATACCATGTCCTTGTGTAGATGATGTGGTATGGCATGCCCTTGTGTGTTGATGATGTGGTATGGCATGTCCTTGTGTGTTGACGATGTGGTGTAGCATATCATTGTGTGTAGATGATGTGGTATGGCTTGCCCTTGTGTGTTGATGATGTGGTATGGCATGTCCTTGTGTGTTGATGATTTGGTATGGCATGCCCTTGTGTGTTTTTTGCTGTTGTGTGTTGGCAGTTTGGTGTTAATGTGGTATAACATGTCCTTGTGTGTTGATGATGTGGTATGGCATGTCCTTGTGTGTTGATGATGTGGTATGGTATGTCCCTGTGTGTTGAGGATGTGGTATGACATGTCCTTCTGTGTTGATGATGTGGTATGGCATGCCCTTGTGTGTTGATGATGTGGTATGGCATGTCCTTGTGTGTTGATGATGTGGTAGTTTTTGTCCGTGTGTGTTAATGTGGTATAACATGTCCTTGTGTGTTGATGATGTGGTATGGCATGTCCTTGTGTGTTGATGATGTGGTATTTTTTGTCCGTGTGTGTTAATGTGGTATGTTTTGTCCCGGTTTGTTGACATTGTGATATATTTTGCTGTTGTGTGTTGACAGTTTGGTATATTTTGCTGTTGTGTGTTGGCAGTTTGGTATATTTTGCTGTTGTGTGTTGACAGTTTGGTATATTTTGTTCTTATGCGTTGTCGATGTGATAATTTTTTGTTGGGTGTTGACGCTGTCTATTGTCACTGATAAAAAGTACCTATATTGTTTCTGAGGTTAAAAAAACCCTGAAACAGTAAACAATAGAGGCGTTGATTTCATGGCAATACCCTGTATGTCAATATAATTATATGGACTAAGGTTGGCAAAGTAGAGCAGGAGATCATGGGGGCCGATCAGCGAGGAATGTCCCCGATGTGTCAGTTGTTGTTATTTTGAAGACACGTACATCTACATTTAATATTTGTATACATTTTCGTTTCCTGTGTCCTAGAAAACCTATAATATTACCACTTAAAAAGGGTTTTTTGTTCCTTTGTTTCATAAATTGCCCACGAAAACCGATTTTTACACTTTGTAACTCATAGTTTTGCAATAGGCGATTTTTACCGGGATAAATGTATTTACTTTAAATAGAAAGGGCTAAGAATGGTTGGTATCAAATCGTTAATATGGATATACCATATTAAGGTTAACATAACAGTGTCTTTCTTTTTGCCGGGACGACATTGTGGTAATAGTAAAATGGGTGGGAAATGTGAAAATTGATTGTTTCTTTCTTTCGCAATTTCGAGAGACCCATACAAGTGGAATAGATTGTCAGTATGCATCAATATAACATACAATGCAATATGTATGTAGGTCACATAGTTCTAAATTAATAAAACGCCAACAACATTAACATATATTTCAATATGTACTTGACAACAGACTGGCATTTAGATGTAAAATGATCTGGCCCTCATTTACATATTATGTCATACGCTATTGGCCCGGTTAACAACGTCAAGCCATCTAACATAAAACACCTACACTCAACAATTCAGTGTTTGTATCTATAACCAGGAAGGACGAACCAAGGGCAAAAAAAAAACCAGAACAAGGAGAGTCCAAGTACCCTCCGACTTTCAGAATTAATACACCAGTAAATTCATATTTTTTTTTTATTATTAACAAATGACATCAATATAATTACAATAAAACGTACTTATAAGAGCGCAACACACCTACACTCCTAAAATATAAATTAATTGCGAAAAAAATGTCAAAAATTAGAATTCAATATCCGCGTGTAGAGGCAAAAAAAATAGAAACGAAGAAGACGTAAAAAATACAAAAGGGAAAAGTATTTATAAACCTAAAATATATAAGTTAAACCAAGTACCCAGGTAGAATCGTTTCACAGCACACTTGTGGTACCAGTCATGCTGTCTCCTGTCGGTATGAAGAGAAGCATACCTCTCACCTGCGATCTAACACAGCTTTCTATCTTGAAACATTTCAAGCACTGGAAGTATCTGCTCGTGGTAATGACCATACGATATATCAACGATTCAAACCCATCTTCGCCAGCCAAGTGTTCTTGAAAAAGGGGAAGGCACAGGAGATATTTTGTTGAAATTAGCACGCAGGCGTTGAATATTTATCAATTTTTAGTAATGACGACGATAGTAGAAGGATATATAGCACTGCCTGGTTTATTGACACAATCTCTCCCACCACCACAGCGACAATGTTTAGATTTATACGTGACTTTGTAGTCGTTTCAACTTCAGAATAGGTTGCTTACGTTATTTTTTAAACTGGTACCAACATTAATGCAGGTCGTTAACGTGATTTTGTTTCCTGATATCAATCTGAATTTTGAAAAATAAAAATAAATTATACTGGTTGTTACCATTTTCTAACTTAGTTAGTGAAGAGTCACTTCAGGTATTCCGGTTCGACACATACTGAAGTACAGATTATATAACCTTGATTAAGATGGATATTACAGTATTCATGTTATGATTATTTTGCCAAATCAGAGAGGTACTGCTCAAGCACCAAAGGGAGATTGCGATAGACGTCCATCCACTGGATCCATTAACAATCCTGCTTTGTGTCTAGTAGACGTCGTAACTGTGCACTGTCAGAACTGGCTGTGTCCTGCTCCCTCGATGTCATGTACACCTCATTGTGGCGTTTCTGAAATTGAAAATGTGTAAACATGTTAGATTTGAAACACAGAAGTGGTTTTTTTAAACTCCTCTCTTTAGACAATATGCTTAGCGTACCAATTTTCATCTTTAATAAAAAATATTATTATAACAGAAAATGCTCTGCTCATACTTATTATGACGTTACAAATTTAAGTTAGTGTGAATATTTAAGTAGTTTCATAGCCAAAAGGTTAGATTAGAAGGTTATTTAGGTAATATTTCTTCCTAAAAATTGGTAATTATTTAAGAAATAATGTTTGTGCATGTATTATGGTGGAATAAAACGATGGTGTAAAATTGTTGGAAAGTAATTAATGACAGCCATTTCGAATCCCTAGTTACATTGTCCACTATAATATACAAACAGGTATTGATTATATCTATTTACCAAGTAAAATATAACGAAAGTTATATATTTTCATTTTCAATCACCAGACGATAATCAAACACTGACGCCATGCTTTATACCATATATTTATTTCAATTAATAATAATAATATACAACATTTATATAGCGCCCTATATAATTTGTAAAATTACTCTAAAGCGCTTTACAACATATGGATAATAGCAATAGTTATAATTGTGAAACAAAAATGGGTTACAATCACCATTATACATTAAACAAGAAGATAATCATCTCAATATGCACATAAATGAATAAATAAAGGGTGGTTTGTAAATGACGTCTGTGCAAAGAGACTAAAATGCAGACGTGAAGAGGTGAGTTTTGATGTCCTTCTTTACTTTGACCAGGGTATTTGACCTTCTAATAGCAGATGGTAAGCTATTTCAAAACGTGGCCGAAACCCTTCCAAAGCACCGGTTTCCATAGGTCACAGTACGAGATTTTGGGACACACAACAATGATTCTGTCTCCGACGTACTGCAGTGCTCTGGACCCTCTGCAGACGACTAGTTAGTTTGTCAGATATACCACAGAACAGGGCGTTACCATAATTCAACTGAGAGGTAACAAGGAAATGCACCAACATTTTGCATGCATCTGCAGTTATAAACGGCCGGATACAGTCGATGTTCCTGATCTGTTAGTAACAGGATTTGGCAAAAGCGTTCACTTGTTTCTCCATGTTCTGTCAGCTATCAACAAATCTATCAATCTAACGTCATCGTCAACGTATAAAATTACCACTTGACAGATGTACAAATACTATTTCAAGTCACCTTCGCGGTAAGCGTGGCAGAACATTCTAATTGAGCCTCAGAGGTTTCAATTTAATCTAGAGGCTTGCTTGTTAAAATGTGCGTGTGAGGTGTTTGGCAGAGCGTTGCATGTGTATGGTCTTTTGGAAAATAATCCATGCAAGCGCTTGGCTTATCGTCCAATGATACATGGATAGTAACCAATGGAAAGTGTCGTTACATTGAAGACGTGGTAGAACAAATAACAAACGTACCTTTTCTAAACTATTTCCACAGCAGACAACTTGCTTGATATTCTCAGGTAGACAGGGACATATTCTGTCCCCAAAACTGAACAAGTAACGACTGTCCGAATCCTCCATCTTCTGCCGACCTGTATAACACAGTAATCGTTCGGGTAACAGATTTGAAAATAAAACTTGATACAAGTTCAAAGAGATTGACACTTGCTTTGAGCGTTTTGTTTTCGCAAAGGCGCCGCATTCTCTCAATAGGACTTTAATTCACGCACAGACTTACCCAGAAAAAAGCTTGCTACAGCGGCTACCAGTAATAGACATAAAAGTCCCACGGCGTCAAACCACAAATAAGACAGTGAATAAAAAGCATCCAAACCATCCGGTCTACAACAGGTCAGAGAAACGATTGGTTAACATGTCAATTATGTCTCTTATCATCACAGGAAAATAGAAGACTTGTCTCGGTGTTACATGAAACATTGTTTAGTGGAGACCCTAAGCACGTGTGCAAAAACTTCCAGCACAGTATCCACATGCCTTCAATAGGTATACTTGGCACACGAACCGAACATATGACGTTCGACCTGTGGACAATAAGGCGGGAGAAAATGGTGCTTCACGTGTTCTAGCGAATGTGCATTTTACAAAACTGTAAAGATACATGGAATAGAATAGTCATAAAAGCATCAACAGATAAAAGCATCAACAGTATTTGAAATTTAAGGCCCCAACCACTTCTAATGTTATGCAAAATAAAAATGGCCGCCTTTTAGCTGAATTTTAGTGATAATCACAAAAATTATGAACCATCCCTGTATGTACATTCTAAACATTCTACAATTTATCACTTGATTGAATGGATTAGCTGCCGTATTGTTAGACTCTAATCTGACGGGGCCCCTACAGTAAATAAGTTCGTTATTGTCAATTCCTGATTATAATATTACCATGATTATAATATTACCATGATTATGTTATTACCATGATTTTAATATTACCATGATTAATATTTTTTTGGTGTGTGTCAACGGAACAAAATTGACAGAACAGCACTCCAACAATCTTTGTCACTTGAACGATTCATTCAAAGCAGTTCTTTGTGTGACTGTTAAGCCTCACCCTCACACAATATTTGATGCTGATGGTGTTAAAATTCAGCAGATCAGCCTAAATATATAGTGAATACGTTTTTTCAGGGAGAGGGGGAATGTTCTCTATGTGTATAAATTGAAATATTATATTAGTAGTAATATGATAAATACTACAAAGCAGTGTAAGTTGTATAACAAAATTAGAATTATTAAGAAAAGAAAAAAAAACTATATATACTTATGCTTCCTACGTCGTTACTGCTCTAGATAAATAAAAGTTAATGTGTATATATAGAAAGGTATGAAGTCAAAAACAAATTTCATTAATGTTAATATTAATCAATGTTAATGTTTCAAAAAGGAACATGAGAAACACACTGGTGATTGTACCTATAACATACATGTAATACATAAGGTATACCGTTTGTCAACTTGATATTAGAGGGCTTCAACTCTGATAAATGTGCTACACACACTTCGTGTTACTATTGCTTCCCCCGAAGAATTATATTATATTCTCCCACACCTGACAGATTTATCTCCCGTTTTGCCGGTGGTAGATTTATCTGTCTCCGCCCTAGGGTTGAGACGGGGGGATTCCCCTATTCATAACAATGGCATGACGTCACTTCAACAATACAATGACGTCACGTCAACAATCCATCAACAAATTGCCTGTATGTGTTTTGGGTCCATGTTTACCTTTATTTCACATTAAAATACTGTTAGATATGGACAAAAAATCTTAGTCCGAGGGTTGAGATTTCTCTATCTTACACAACCAGTAGCGATAGATTTTATTAGTAACATAATTCTTCGGTTGTAATTTTAAGTTGCGCCATGTCTATCTACCTAAAACACCAGATATAGAGAGAAGATTCGGGACCTGAACTTCACAGACAAATTTCAATCTAGGTTACCGTTCACTTGACTTTAAACTTTAGGCGATAGATAGATCAATTAACGTGTTACAACTATCAATCCTAGCATGGAAGAGGATTACCTGTGTGGATGGTCTAGTAATAGTATTTCTATTTCTACTTCAGGTGATGTAGACTATCCAGCTGTGCAGTTTAATACTCAGTCTGTTGCTATGTGCAATATATGTGGTGTAATATTAATATTATACTGACCTTCAACCTTAAGTGTCCCCAAACCATAACCTCCATCCCTCAATTCCAGATTGAGGGCGACTTCAATTCCACAAGTCCAGATTGAGGACGACCTCAATCCCACAAGTCCAGATTGAGGACGACCTCAATCCCCACAATGCCTCATAATACTTACTCTCGTATAAGCATGTGGAAAACGTCTTGTAAACATATATGGCTACGCTTTAGAATATTGAGCAAAAAACATGAAGAAATTGATTTGAATCGCTAGTATAGCCACTCACTAACGTACTCTCCCCTAAGCATATATGTAAATTAATAAACGGACTTTACTGAATGCTTGTAGGATGACGTGACTTACCTGTTAATGACATCATTAATAACTGGTGCTGTGACGTTGACTAATGTAATGTTCACACACTGGTCAGTAGGGGCGAACTGCAGGGCTGGATGGTACTTCACGTTGAAGGCACTGCCCATGTTTATCCAAAACATCAAACACCCGCTCACTACTCCTCCAAGCATCACACTCTGGAATTCCATATTTTGGATGTTTGAAAATAAGCACCAGACAGCCAGATATAAAGCACCCATCAGATTGGTATGACGCAGTATTATTAAAGTTATGACACTATAAACATCGTGCTGAAATTATTATGCAAGTTGCCCCGAGATATGTTTCCGTTAAAAATATTCTGAATCTTTGTAATGTTTTAACATTTTTGTACTATTATTTGTAACTTTTGTTGTTAGTTTGTCATGGATCCACGAGATCATTCATTACTGTTTACGAAATCACAACATGAAAATGAAAGTAATGAAGCAATTCATCTCGGATCGTGGACAACATACAAACAGCCAAGCAATGGGCAACACATTACAATTTAACCGCCCAGAGAACGAACCTGAGCAGAAGTTTGATTCTGCGCGAAATGTCCGAGGAGAGGATGATTTTATTACAGCAGAATTTTATATATCGGATATATAATAATTTAAAAATACTTTTCCTGGTATTAGATAGTGAACTAGACAAAGATATTCAGTATTTCTGTATGACCCATGTAATTTGCACATACATATTACGTTTTACAGTCGATCTAACCACGACTAAAAATTATCTGACCGTATACAAAATATCAGAGACTTGTGCTTGTTATGTACAAAGCGTGCCTTGTCACAAAAATAAATAAATAAATGAATGTCTAACAACATGTATGATAAATTCAACGAATTAAAGGCTTGCAAGCCAATCAATCCGAAAAAGAAACTGATTTTATTACGAAAACAATATTAACTGGGAAAATAGTATGTCACAATGTGCAGTGTTCAACGTGAGTTCTGTTTAGTGTTTACTTTGGCATGGTATTTTTGATTGACATACATAATGTCCTGAGATAATTGTATGGAGGTTTGTCAAGGGGATATAACTAGATTGTATAAAATGGAGTATGGTCACGGGATGATACCTTGATTGTATGGAATGGAGCATGATCAAGGGAAGACAACTTGATTGTATGAAATGGAGCATGGTCAAAGGGAGATAACTTGATTGTATGGAACGGAGTGTGGTCAAAGGGAGATAACTTGATTGCACCTATGGAATGGAGTGTGGTCAAGGGGAGATAACATAAACATTCTTTGACATATGTATATAGTAAGGTAACATGAATCTGATATTACTTACGAGTTGGGTCGCCGATGGGAAAAATATGGAAAACAGAAAAATGCCAGTAACGGGAACGCCGAAAACGGACATCAAACTGTTCGCTATCTGTTAAAGAATCAGAACTTATTGATTACAGGTGTTAAATACATTCGTGCTGGCAAATTTCCATTGATTCATTCACAATGCGATAGTGGTTGAATATTAGTTGTAACAATTTTGGTATATTTAGGGACGAGGTTACGATAGTTTATATTTTCAGTTTGATTGCGATGCTCTAAACAAACTGTTGATAGCCAATACCTGAATGGGGTTTTTTTCAATCAGAAACTGTTCGTTTGTAGAATACTCACCTTGTTCCCACAAAAAGGTTGATTCACACATTTGGTACAACAGTTTTGTTTAAGATGAGTCGTGGTTTAAAAACCACTCACAGAAAATAAAGCAGATAATTTTTAACCTAAATAAAAGGACTGGAAAGCAGTTCATAACATTTATGCACCACATACTCTCTAAGATTCACTGCTGCATATCCTGGAACATGTTTGTGAATCACTGGAAATCATAAAAAACTTTTTACATACAACAAGTATTAAAACGCTACTCGTCTTTATAAATATACTTCATGTATTTTTTTGTGTATTTTTTGCAAATCAATTTATAGTACTTATTAAACAACTTCATCAAAATTAGATCTTCGCATCGCTCCCGTTTACTGGCATGTGTGCCCACGCGATATATCAGTTAACAGGGTAGACGAAGACCTAATTATAACTAGATTGGTACTTATGTACATTATTTTCAATGTATATATATAAGTTCAATCCTGGGGAAAACGTGTGTATCGCTTAGTTATGGCCGACTAAAATTTAAAAAGGCTAACACAGTTAATTTTCATTAACGTTTTAAAACATTGTAACCAACAAAATATGACGTAGCGTAAACAATAATATAAGGTGAGGTAATAACGTTATCAAAATGTATTATTATTATATTATTGGTTAAATCACGTCATAAACAGTATATTTATAACTGTAAGTTTAACTGGAACATGATGAAAATGTATACACACATAACAACGGCAGTACACAAAATATCAATTGATATGCACTATATGTACATGTACATAAGCCATATACTTGCATACTTGAAGATTACGTGTAAATCAGAAGCATGCCGCGTTTAGTATATATATCCGTAAAGGAATTTGTTATTCTCATATAATACTTATAATATCAACAGTATCGTTCATGATTATTATTAATTTAATCACATATTTATGCCTGAATTTCAAATAATAAATAATGTTTGTAAAATGTATGTCAATGCCCGAAAATGCCCAGCATCATTTTCCCTGGTCATTATTTATTTAATTATATATATCTTATAACACCACGTACCGCAGACAGTGTAACGAACAACAGCATACAACTGACATAAAATATTGGTATTGTGTATAACATGATTATATAATTTAATCAGTAAAGTATGATATTACTGTATGGGAAATTATTTTGAATACCGTACCGGAGCTTAGCTTAAATACTCTATAGGAAGTCACATTGAATACTGTATAGGAACGTACCTTGAATACTGTATAGGAACTTACATTAAATACCATACAGAAACTTACCTTGAATACTGTATAGGAAGTCACATTAAATACCATACAGAAACTTACCTTGAATACTGTATAGGAAGTCACATTAAATACCATACAGAAACTTACCTTGAATACTGTATAGGAAGTCACATTAAATACCATACAGAAACTTACCTTGAATACTGTATAGGAAGTCACATTAAATACCATACAGAAACTTACCTTGAATACTGTATAGGAAGTCACATTAAATACCATACAGAAACTTACCTTGAATACTGTATAGGAAGTCACATTAAATACCATACAGAAACTTACCTTGAATACTGTATAGGAAGTCACATTAAATACCATACAGAAACTTACCTTGAATACTGTATAGGAAGTCACATTAAATACCATACAGAAACTTACCTTGAATACTGTATAGGAAGTCACATTAAATACCATACAGAAACTTACCTTGAATACTGTATAGGAAGTCACATTAAATACCATACAGAAACTTACCTTGAATACTGTATAGGAAGTCACATTAAATACCATACAGAAACTTACCTTGAATACTGTATAGGAAGTCACATTAAATACCATACAGAAACTTACCTTGAATACTGTATAGGAAGTCACATTAAATACCATACAGAAACTTACCTTGAATACTGTATAGGAAGTCACATTAAATACCATACAGAAACTTACCTTGAATACTGTATAGGAAGTCACATTAAATACCATACAGAAACTTACCTTGAATACTGTATAGGAAGTCACATTAAATACCATACAGAAACTTACCTTGAATACTGTATAGGAAGTCACATTAAATACCATACAGAAACTTACCTTGAATACTGTATAGGAAGTCACATTAAATACCATACAGAAACTTACCTTGAATACTGTATAGGAAGTCACATTAAATACCATACAGAAACTTACCTTGAATACTGTATAGGAAGTCACATTAAATACCATACAGAAACTTACCTTGAATACTGTATAGGAAGTCACATTAAATACCATACAGAAACTTACCTTGAATACTGTATAGGAAGTCACATTAAATACCATACAGAAACTTACCTTGAATACTGTATAGGAAGTCACATTAAATACCATACAGAAACTTACCTTGAATACTGTATAGGAAGTCACATTAAATACCATACAGAAACTTACCTTGAATACTGTATAGGAAGTCACATTAAATACCATACAGAAACTTACCTTGAATACTGTATAGGAAGTCACATTAAATACCATACAGAAACTTACCTTGAATACTGTATAGGAAGTCACATTAAATACCATACAGAAACTTACCTTGAATACTGTATAGGAAGTCACATTAAATACCATACAGAAACTTACCTTGAATACTGTATAGGAAGTCACATTAAATACCATACAGAAACTTACCTTGAATACTGTATAGGAAGTCACATTAAATACCATACAGAAACTTACCTTGAATACTGTATAGGAAGTCACATTAAATACCATACAGAAACTTACCTTGAATACTGTATAGGAAGTCACATTAAATACCATACAGAAACTTACCTTGAATACTGTATAGGAAGTCACATTAAATACCATACAGAAACTTACCTTGAATACTGTATAGGAAGTCACATTAAATACCATACAGAAACTTACCTTGAATACTGTATAGGAAGTCACATTAAATACCATACAGAAACTTACCTTGAATACTGTATAGGAAGTCACATTAAATACCATACAGAAACTTACCTTGAATACTGTATAGGAAGTCACATTAAATACCATACAGAAACTTACCTTGAATACTGTATAGGAAGTCACATTAAATACCATACAGAAACTTACCTTGAATACTGTATAGGAAGTCACATTAAATACCATACAGAAACTTACCTTGAATACTGTATAGGAAGTCACATTAAATACCATACAGAAACTTACCTTGAATACTGTACCGGAACTTAGCATAAATACAATACAGAAACTTACATTGAATAGTGTATAGAAACTTACCCTGTGAATATTGTATAGGGGCTTAGCTTAAATACTTGGTTTGTTAGTGTTTTACGTCCCATTAATAGCTAAGGGACATTTCAGGACGTGCCAGGTTTTGTTGGTGGAGAAAAACCAGAATTCCCGGATGAAAACCACCGACCTACGGACAGTACCTGGCGACTGCCCCACGTAGGCCTCAAACCCGCGACCCAGTGGTGGAGGGCTAATGGTAGCAGAATGTGAGACGCCTTAACCACTTGTCCACCGCGGCCCCAGCTTCAATTCTCTATAGGAACTTGCATTAAATACTGTATAGGAAGGTGCATGTCCATTGATTAACTAGAGGAACTTACATTATATACTGTATTGAAACTTACCTTGAAAACTGACCCTGGCAACTCTGCTGCCAGGAATGAAATTAGTATCCCAACTACGCCGTACAGTACAACTGTAGAGAAAATTGCAATATATTAAATTGTAAGTGTGAATGTTATTACTAAGAGTGATAGAAATAACTCAATGAAATCGGTTGGATTATGACATCGTCTGTATGACATCTAGCAACTGGTAACCGTAATAAAGATTAAACTGGATAATATCACAAACGCATGACAAGGTTAACCCCAATAGCTATAACATACGTGTGGTGTTAAACTTACGCCATTTTTTGTATTTGTTCAGGGTTTTATGTCTACCATGATGACACTCGGGTATTTTTTGGGATTCAACATTATTTTAGTTAGTTGTATATATCTTCGAAAGTTGATTTTGGTGTAATAAATAATAACTGTTTACAAACTCTGGGAATTGAGTGTAAACTTTTTCAATAGCAGTTTTATACAGTTCCTTATTTGAAAAGAGGGTTAACTTCTAGGTTATTTACTCTGACGTTGACGAGGGGATTTCTGAAGAACACCAGTCATATATGTACAGTAAGAACGTTAAATCCTGAAATGTTTCCCTCCCGTTTATACCCTCGATATCAATCAGAACCTTTATTAAACTGCTCCACTGCTTCAGCATTCTTACCTGAAATTCTTGACAGGCGGGTGACGGCTGCGTCCGACAAACGAGGGAAGTGAGGTTTGATGAAGTCCCCGTGCGTTGTGGAAGACATACTTGCTAAACTTGAGGAAACACTACTGCAAAACAAAACTCGATTAGTGAAAAACAAATGACAACGGTACAGAGAGACTAATCGCCATGAAAACAATAGGAACACTAAATGATCAGATACAACACAGCACCTGATTGACATAGAAACATCAGTTAATGTCATACAAGAGAAAAAGTCTTAGAACGCAGGTCAAGGGATCAAAACCAATATAGATTTATAATAATATAAAATGTAGCGACGTGATAAGCAGCCTGATCAACATACAAGCAAGGCAAATGCACTTGCAGCCTGACAGACACAGAAACATCACTATAAGACATACAGTTTGAATTTAATGGAATATAAGGGAATTTAGGATTTGGGACGAATTGAACGCATGTAAAAGTATTTTTCGTATATTTCGCCCGAGTCGATTAAAATCTATATAACTATTACCCGAGTCTAGTTTTGAAAACCTCAACGGTTAAGGTTGCCTTATTGTACTGGCATGTGGATTGGTTTATATAAAAAGCAGATTTAAGGTGAAAAGCAAAACAGATTTGGGTTGTAAAAATGATAAGTGTTTCCTTAATATATACACATGAAACTTTGTCCATTACGTAAATTTAGTGTTATTGACATGTACCATCCTGCAGGTTTTTTTAAGTTGTTTGATGCGTAAAGAAGATGTAAATTACTACCAATGTAAGAACTATAACGTTCATTTTATTTCAGCTATTTAAGGTAATGTAATGTTTATTTTCATTTTATGTACATGTATATTGATATATATGTGTATCACTATGTACGATACTTTAGCACTAACGACTGGTTGTATATAAATGTTGATGTAAGTAATAAATAGGATTCAGTATTTTGTATGATCAATAATTCAACACATATTCTGTGTCAGCTTGTATCTATCGTAAACAGATCTGTATACACTCTCCTACCAATACGGACTTTTGTTGGTTGACAACAGTGCTATTGGAGGATATACTATTAGTATATCTTATTTGCAATTACTATTATAATTACTATCACAACATAATATAATTACTATCACAACATAATGTAATTAGCATTACAAGCTAGTATAAACACTGTATTAAACTTAGTGTAACCACATTTTCACCCCAATATAATTATCATATAACAACAGAATATGTCATGGCACGAAAATTATATGATTATCTGAAGAGAGAAATAATGCACCAAATATAACAATTGTTTAATTGCTTTTGTCCAGTAGGCTTACCCGCACTGAGGTAACACATTTTGTTATAGATTCTCTCTTTGATTCATGATGAAAAACAGTTGTTGTAGGTCTGGTGGTATATATGCAGATCAACGTCCCAATACCTGGTTTGGAACGGGAGAGATGAAACGACAGTAATGAATACAAAATGGCGATATAACACTCCACATTAGCTACAAACCTTAAAGTGGCGGCTGTGACGGCGGCCAGAAACATCCCAGACATACCCGGATAATCTTTAAATATCTCCACCACCATGTAGGGTAGTAACTATAACGAAACAATAGGTTACACAATAACTGGGACCGCTAATAGTATCTATATTACTTACCGGAACATGTACATTTGTTAAACTATTATATTTCTCGTCCGTATAGTCTCTCGCGCTAATTTAATTAATGATAAACGCCGTTTAAGTAATTTAGCAACAACTTTATATCCTTTACATTTATAAATCACTTCTAGAATTCGAAATTGTAATTTTAGTTTTTCATACATTTGGCGTATTACATCGGTTATGTGAACGATATCATGTTCATGGTTTTCACTTTATGTGTGCTTTATGTAGCAATGAAACATGCGCGTGCAGTTATTCGTTTAGAAGTAATTACATGTGTGAGTGTACTATGCTGTACTATACTAAGAAGATGAAAAATGTTGGAGAAATGATCAACTACGGTCGCTTTGGCCTAAATGATTTTTTCTCGATATTTTTCGAGTCATAATATCACTACAATATACAAACATGAGTTGATTACATTTATTCTGCAAACCAGTGCCTATTTGACATAGATGATCCAGTAATTAGAATTAAGTTGGCCTGTGACGCATGCAAATATTTTTCACGTTAAACTTCATTTTCGTGTTACCAACAAGCAGCGCAAAACTGATATACTAATGGCTGAACACTGCAGCCTTCTGATGTATTAATGGCTGGACACTGCTGCAGCCGTCTGATATACTAATGGCTGGACACTGCAGCCTTCTGATATACTAATGGCTGAACACTGCTGCAGCCTTCTGATATACTAATGGCTGGACACTGCAGCCTTCTGATATACTAATGGCTGGACACTGCAGCCTTCTGATATACTAATGGCAAGACACTGCAGCCTTCTTTATAAGGGCGGGAACGATTAGATAATCACGTAAGCACATGCTCTAACTTGCGATATAGGAAAGAAGTGTGATGGAGCAGACAGGGTTTGATTGAAATTAAACATATCCAAGTCTACGAATTAATGTTCAATAATACATTGTTACCAACCAATGAAAATTGACGTTACATCGCCTACGTGGTGAGTTGTTCAATGAATCTTTGCGGCATTTCTAACTATTATCGGCTTACCTGGTTGGGGTTGGACAGCTGTTTGGACTGGAGTGGATCACAGCCCTTTGCTGTGAAGTAGGCGTACGCCACCAACCCTACGCCACATGCGAGACTAACCGACAGCAGGAAGCCGGGACCAGACACCAGGTACACGCTTGGAATACATGAGAAATGATGTTGAGGAAATCCAGTCAAATAATAATATAATTCAAATGAAATACATATTAAGGACATAAATGAAATAAGTAATTACTACAAATTAACCAACAACACATACTAAATATTTCTAGTCTATTCACAATTTAAAAATATGATAAATTCATTTTAATTTTTGATAAAGTCAAACCAAACGCTGATAGTTTGGCTGTAATGCGATAGCAGTAGGTATAACAACTTACATTGTCGCTTCTCGTTGTGTCTGACAGGAATTCATACGCTGAACTGCACTTTGCTTTATCGCATTGAAAAAGAATTTAAATGTTCCACCAATGACGAAGCTCCACAGGGTGTACTGGACAAGAGGGTCAGGGTCAAAGCTTTAATATAAAACATAAAGGTCAAGGTCGTGAAAAACAGGTCTTTCTGAAGTGTATAATGTCTAATAATGATGTACACAAGAGATATACTCACAACATCAGATAAACAATAATAGAATTATTACAAAATGTTACTTGACTGTTAAGTGGAGATACCTCCGACACAATTATATAGTTGTCAATAAGAAAGACGTAGATTCGGTTACGCCAAACGCGTATGCATTCTAAGTTACTATAAATGACCGAAACGACGATTAAATCGACAACTTGATTCGTATACACTTTGGGTAATACCTGGGCCTAAATGCGTGAGATTATATGAGCCCCCTCATCTCGATTAAGAGCTAGCACGCCGGGGCGTATCCAGATGGCTTCTTTTTATTTGCTGATTGAACATGCTCCCTGTCCAACACTGTGGCGATATCCCAGTCAATAATATGGTTTTGTTTTGTTGTGGTTGTTTTTGTGATTGCCGATTTATTGATTTGGGACTAGTACTCATTGCTTTTCCCCTTTGGTTCCCGTATCTTTCTGGTGTTTATCAACTCGTATCCCAAATCTCCTACCAGTTTCTCCGATATACGATGCGTCGCAGTTAATCGCATCCAATTTTGTTCACGCATTCTGCAACGTTTACATTCTTCAGGTACTTTATCCTGTAAGTGTGCAAGGATATTACGGAGCGTCTTGCTGGATTTCATTGCTGTTGCTGTACCATGGCCGCGATATATTCTCTGGATGATTTCAGATAAACCCTTCATGTAGGAGATGATCCCATTGCCTTTCATTTTGTTTTCCTTGCCAAATTGATGTGATTTTGCTCTTGTATATTGTTCTGCTTTTTCTGTAACATTTGGTGCATTTGATGTTCAGATATTGGTGTTAAACTAGGGCATCGTGGCGTTGAGTTCTTCTCCACATATGGATTTGATGCTGTATGTGGAATATACGTTGCTGGTATGAGTGGTCAAATGCTTCTATTATCCTTTCTTCATTGTCTCTAATATGTCGTCAACAAGACTCTAGAACTTCTAGGACCAGGTATTAAACGAAGCGTAGCCGAATCAATTTAATCAGTAAGATCGTAATTATATACCCACTGGGTGTACATGCGTTGTACCGGTCACTTGCCTGACAAAGGTGACACAGCACATTATTTCTAGTCAATCGAAAATTCACAAATAAGCATTTCCTGGTTGTGCTAGGCGATGAACCTTTGCACAATTGTTATTTTCCCAACCTGACGACAATGTTTAGAACCAATCTGTTTTTAGCTACTTATGACGGACGTTGTACTTACTTTAAGTTGTGCAGTTCGGATGAAGGACGTAATAGTTTTTATTTTGGAGATGTCCAGTCTGTAACTATATGTAACAGACGGTGTACTTACTTGAAGGTGTCCAGTCTTTGTGACGGACGTTGTACTTACTTGAAGATGTCCAGTCTGTGTGACGGTCGTTGTACTTACTTGAAGATGTCCAGTCTGTCTGAAGTTGTGTTGACCTCCCACACATAGGCTGACCCTCCAGCGTCTATCGTACCCTGTAAACGAAAAGGAAATACAAACTCTTATAACAATGACGAGAGTTCTAATGAATACTTTTCTTATACCAGCTCATTTTCAGATATTTTGCAATTTGTTTCATTTGGAATAATAAATACGTCTTGTCCTCAACTTTCTACAAATACATATTTTTCAGTCTACTTAAAGATGTACTTCTAAACCATTTTTATGGGTTTTTTTTACTGATGACTCAAAACTGTTTCCGAATTCACATTCGTTAGGAATTGCCTAAACAGCAGTATACAGTTTACCTGAACTCAAAGATCATACCGGACAGTCAGTAATGTGGTAACTGATTCGAAGTGTAGTCTCTGAATACAGGACCAGTTTAGACTGGGCCTGTATGTGAAACGTCTATCACGAGAAATATTACATTAAAGGAATATGGTATAAAATGATGGATTCCTATTTACTGCAAGTTAAGAAATAGGTAATATCTGATGATGAATACCTTTATTAAGACAGATATTAATCCGGCCACCATGATAACACTCTGGAACACGTCTGTCCATATCACCGCCTTAATTCCTCCCTGTAAAAGAAACGTGTTTTCTCGTAATCTGACAAATATTAACACCGCCTTCTATCCGAAATGAATCAAGACTGCACATTTCTTTATCAATCTCAGTATAAGTTGTTGCTCGCGTCAACACACGAGTCAATGTTGTCAACATCAACCATAACTAGTTAACACGTAAAATTCAACCATGATAAAAGTTAACACGGTATAATTCAACCATGATAAAAGTTAACACGGTAAAAATCAACCATGTTTAAAGTTAACACGGTAAAAATCAACCATGATCAAAGTAAACACGGTAAAAATCAACCATGATCAAAGTTAACACGGTAAAAATTAACCAAGATCAAAGTTAACACGGTAAAAATCAACCATGAGCAAAGTTAAAACGGTAAAAATCAACCATGATCAAAGTTAACACAGTAAAAATCAACCATGATCAAAGTAAACACGGTAAAAATCAACCATGATCAAAGTTAACACGGTAAAAATTAACCATGATCAAAGTAAACACGATCAAAATCAACCATGATCCAAGTTAACACGGTAAAAATCAACCATGATCAAAGTTAAAACGGAAAAAATCAACCATGTTTAAAAGACCTTGGTAAAATCAACCAAGATCAAAGTTAGCACGGTAAAAATCAACCATGATCAAAGTTGACACGGTAAAAACCAACCATGATCAAAGTCAACACGGTTAGAATCAACAATGATCAAAGTTAAAACGGTAAAATTCAACAATGTTTAAGTTAACATGGTGAAAATTACCCTTGATCAAAGTTTTAACACGGTTAAAATCACCCATGATCAAAGTAAGCACGGTAAAAATCAGCCATGATCAAAGTTAACACGGTTAAAATCAACAATGATCAAAGTTAAAACGGTAAAAATCAACCATGTTTTAAGTTAACATGGTAAAAATCAATCATGATCAACGTTAACACGTTAAAAAAAACATGATCAAAGTTAACACGGTAAAAATCAACCATTATGAAAGTTAACACGGTAAAAATCAATCATGACCGATGTTAACACGGTAAAAATCAACCATAATCAATGTTAACACGGTAAAAATCAACCATGATCAAAGTTAACATGGTAAAAATCAACCATTATGAAAGTTAACACAGTAAAAATCAATCATGATCAAAGTTTACAAGGTTAAAATCAACTATGATCAAAGTTAAAACGGTAAAAATCAACCATGATCAAAGTTAACACTGTTATTATTAACTATGACCGAAGTTAACACGGTAAAAATCAACCATGATCAAAGTTAACACGGTTAAAATCAACCATGTTTAAAGTTAACATGGAAAAATCAACCAAGATCAAAGTTAACACGGTAAAAATCAACCATGATAAAAGTTAACACGGTAAAAATCAACCATGATAAAAGTTAAAACGGTAAAAATCAACCATGTTTAAAGTTAACATGGAAAAATCAAACATGATCAAAGTTAACACGGTAAAAATCATCCATGATAAAAGTTAACACAGTTATTATTAACCATGATCAAAGTTAACACGGTAAAAATCAACCATGTTTAAAGTTAACATGGTAAAAATCAACCATGATAAAAGTTAAAACGGTAAAAATCAACCATGATAAAAGTTAAAACGGTAAAAATCATCCATGATAAAAGTTAACACAGTTATTATTAACCATTATCAAAGTTAACACGGTAAAAATCAGCCATGACAAAAGTTAAAACGGTAAAAATCAACCATGTTTAAAGTTAACACGGTAAAAAGCAACAAAGATCAAAGTTAACACGGTAAAAATCATCCATGATAAAAGTTAAAACGGTAAAAATCATCCATGATTAAAGTTAACACAGTTATTATTAACCATTATCAAAGTTAACACGGTAAAAATCAGCCATGACAAAAGTTAAAACGGTAAAAATCAACCATGATAAAAGTTAACACGGTAAAAATCAACCATGATCAAAGTTAACACGGTAAAAATCAACCATGACAAAAGTTAAAACGGTAAAAATCATCCATGATTAAAGTTAACACAGTTATTATTAACCATGTTTAAAGTTAACACGGTAAAAATCAACAAAGATCAAAGTTAACACGGTAAAAATCAACCATGACCGAAGTTAACACGGTTAAAGTCATCCATGATCAAAGTTAACACGGTAACAAGAGTCCCAGAGGGTCTGTATCGCTCACCTGTTTCTTTTGTTACATAAACTGACATATAGGTAACTTAAGACCAAATTTGGTGACTAGAACACAAGACATTTAACATCTCTTAAACGGTTTGGAAGAGACTGTTGTTTGAAATTTGAAATATTAAAGCTTTTAACCCAAATTGAAATTGACTTCAGACTTGCACTTAAAGTTGACCTTTGACCTCATTACTGTTTTGAGAAAAATATTCGCACTGCTGGTCTACATAACATACCAAAGTACCATGACTCTAGTCCAAATGGTTCTTAGGATATTGTTGTTTGAAATTTTTAACATATTTGACCCCTGTGACCTTGAAAGGCTGTCAAGGTCGTTTTAATGAGAACACTTTATAGCACTCCATCCCAGGTATCTACTGGCTAAATATCATGACCCTAGGTCTTCCAGTTCTTCAGAAGAGGTCGTTCAAAAGAAAATGTTGACGGACGGACGACGCGCGACGGACGCCGCAGTTCGGCATAAGCTCACATGACCCTTCAAGCCTCCAAAATTGCTTCCATGCAGCATTTTTTTTTTATTTATTTATGTGCATTTTCATTAAAAGTGTAAAAGTAAAGAAAGCATCTGTCTTTTTAGTCAAATGATAACACAAAAATATGTTATATAACTAGATTTGTGCTATGTATTTAATATAGATGCCTTGTAAACTGATTATATAACTTCAGGTGGTCATCTTGAATTAAGGATTTCTTTTTCGCATCTCGCATATCTTAACATGACCAGTGTACATCATGGATAATGTTCACGCAAATGGTAACACAAAAATATACCATCTAATTATTCAACTTCTGTCTAAATATTCAATATATAACCTCATATTTAGATTTTTTTAACTAATGGCGGCCATCTTGGATTTTACCGGAAGTAAGTATTTTTTCTGATGCCTCCATATCTTAAAATGACAAGTGTAAAATTAGGAAACCTATGTACGAAATTTCATGCTTTTATCATAAAGTGCAGTATTCTTCTAATTTTGGCTCTTATCCGCTGTACTATTCGGGCCAGGGTGAGCTAAAATCCAACCATGACCGAAGTTAACACTGTAAAAATCAACTATGATCAAAGTTGACAGAGTAAATATCACTAAAGTTCAAAGACGCGACCGTTTCACATGTGTGTCTCCCGTTCTGTTTTCTCGACTGATTGACATACTGCGTAGGAATTTATGCAAGATGAAGAGTTCTGTTATTTTATACGAAATTCGAACAGATATGTTATAAGTTAAACCCTTATTATATTTCTACATGGTCTCAAAATAATTCGACCCTGTTCTAATTTCGTGAAGCTAACGACTCGTAGAATTTGAACTGTAGGTAGTACTTTGCTTCACCATACTAATGTAGAAACACAAAGTGAGTGGGAACCAATCTTCAAACTTCAACAGGTCCCTAGTTCAGGACTTTTAACAACCAAAACGAGGGAATGTCTTGATCAACAAATCAATACCACTGTTTAACCAACATCTCTACTTTTTAAAGGGCATTCATAAAAACCCATGGTAAAATTATAGCTCTATAACGGTAGCATACTTACAATAGAAGTGTACAGGACGGCGGATGACGATACAGCTAGTATAGACGCCCACCTAGGGATACGGGTCACTGCAAAAACAACGTACGTACATAAATATCACCTTAAAATTACTGGACCTAAACATTGCCAATGGGTACCGTTATCGAGAGCACCAACAAACCGAATCACAAAAGCACCGAAATACACTGTTCACATTTGAAACCATCCGGACACCAACATCCGGGTTTGGATCGATGAATGTGGACTTACCTCCTTCCATGGCAACGGCTTGTGCCATCACGATTAAACCAATGTATATTTCCTGTAAAAAAGGGGAAAAGTCAATGACAATGACAAAAAATACCTTTGCTTATAAAGTGCAGAGCTACGTTATTATTTATTATTAATTTGTTGTTTTCTTTCTTTGTAGTTCATGTTACATATGTGGTTTGTGAAAAAATATATTCAGAGCCAATTCAACGGTTTGCGTGTTATTATTTAATTAAAAGCAGAAAGTTGAAACATGTTACACAAAAAGTATCTAGTGAAGCGTCTTACTTACGTTCAGAAGTATCATACACGTTGCTATAAATAACCTCACGGCCTTGCCCTTGTACCGCAACTGGTAATACTGACATAAAAAGTCAAGAAAAATATCAGTGAAATTCCAAAGAAAACAGAAACAGCATGTTTATTTGACACTAGGTAAACATTATGTACTATGTATAACTTTGACGCCTATAATGAAGAATGTAGAATTCAGCTATGACAACCCTTATGCCGAATTAAACTTTGGCAGCCATTATGTATAATTTAGCTTTGACATCCCTTATGTATAATTTAGCGTTGATGTGCATTATCTAAATTGAGATTTGACGCCCATTGTATAGAAATGAGCTCTGACATCAATTCTGAAGAATAAATATTTGACGTCAATTGTGTAGAAACTAGCTTTGATGCCCATTATTTAGAGGCTAGTTGTGACGCCCATTATGTAGAGTTTTACTTTGGCGCCAATTCTGTAGAATTAAGCTTTGACGCCAAGTTTGTAAAAAAAATCTTTGGTGTTCATTATGTAGAAATCAGCTTTGGCGCCCATTGTGTGCAATTTTAGCTTTGACGACCATTATCTAAATTGAGCTTCGATGCCCTTTGGATAGAATTTAGCTCTGACACCAATTCTGTAGAAATTAGCTTTGACGTCCATTATGTAGAATTTGACTTTGATGCCCCTTATGTAGAAGACTGTCCGCACACACTTACCTCGCTAACTGTGGTCAGTTTAAGCGGATAAAGCATTGGAACAACGATTCTTGCCCCGATCAGGTACGACAGACACAGTCCAAAGGACGAGAATAACATAACACCGCCATAGAGATAGGTCTCGGCGGGAATACCGAGCATCAAAATGGACGACTGGGTGGTGACCAGCATGGAGAGGATGAGAGGGAACGTCTTCATCTGTCGTTTCCCCAGATGGTACTCCAGGCCGGTATTCTCTTTTCTTCCGGCACATGCATGGAATACTCCGATCCCTATTGAAATAACGATAACACAGACAAACACTATGTAGTCCATAGCGACGAATCTGGCTGGAGCAGGCGACATGTTTGTTCACTTCTAGAGAGGAACGTCTCGTGCGGAAACATTTATTGTTTGGTTTGGTTTAGTATTTTTAACGTCCTATCAACAGCTGTGGTCCATTAGGGAGGGTCATTTATTGTATTTGGTATGTAAATATATGGGCGTTTACAGCAGAACGATTTCATACATTACATTGACGTAGCATTGACAAATTCCTATTTGAGAGAAGATCATGGAGGGATTTTATGAAAGGTATGAAGACACCGTGCATAGGTCTCAAATAGAGGTTGGGTTTTGAGCATTCATCCGGGTCGCTCTACTTGAAACAAATGGAAATGCTACATACCATCACACAACTTTCTGTCTGCTCCTAGTACACATAGCTCTCTCACTCTCACTGCTTTGGAGGATAAAAAGGGATTGGAAGGGGTTAGAAAATCCTCCCGAAAAGGCGTGGGCGAGCACAACTTCACCCATTTCAAGAGTATTTTCTGACATCAGGGTAAATCCTCTCAAAGGATGAGTACACACTCATCCATCCCTAGAGTATTATTTTTCTATCTATCCCCAGGGAGTTACCAGTCATGGTCACTAGACAACACCTACAAACGGATGTATAAGCAAACCACAGCCTATAACAAATTCGTTTTCGCCAGGCCTCGATGTCCTGAGAGTATATTTTATTTCTCCCACAACCACTGTTGGTTTCCTTACTCCCGATTCATTAAAGAGTTGGTAAACATTTGTGGTTACCCACTAGAATGTGTTGGGTAACACCCTGGACGTGATTTCATTGGTCATTTTTTTTTTAACTTATGACGTCACGTTACAGTGCTCTGCGACTTTCTTTATCTTTCATTGTGACGTGTGATTCACGTTATCAGGGACGTGTACTATTACGTTCGTCGGACTATGCATAACTCCCATAGGGCTTTATCCGTTGTACATTTTACCATCATTTCTTTTTTACATGCAGTATATACTCTGATCAAAGATTTCAAATGTTTAGAAATCTTCATAAATACTTACCTCTAAGCTTAGAGAAATTATTATATGGCCATGAAGATTATTCGAGTGACGAATCTTTTTTTTTTTTTTTTTTTTAAATGTCCAACACTATGTATCGAGTACTCGCAGGTTTTAATATGGTCACGTTCTTGTATCTCCTCTCCAGCAGTCCTCATTATCTTTCATATTCATTCCTTAGCTTGTGTCCGTATTACATGGCAAAAAGCGTGCACTTGTGTGTTCCATATTATTTTAGTAATCCTCTTACTGTTTAACTTTCTTTTAAGTGCACGAGAGTGTGAATGCAAGAAGTGTGCGTGTGCTTGAATGTATGCGAGTGAGTGTGGATATGTGCGTTACGTTCTTTCTGTAAATAGTTCCACTTACCGTTGTATATCATGTATGTAATATAGGCATGTGATGGGCCATTCTGTTACAGTCAGTGCGGTGGAAACACATTTTCGAGAAAGGGTGGAATGAAAAGGAGAAAGACACTAAGCACGGGACATGACGAACTGTTGAATAGCTGAAACAATGGAATAGTGCCAGGATATTACTGCGCTGGATGGTTCCATTTTCATGACAAATTTTAAAATCTACTTTAATTTGTACATAAAAGTAAGAGTGAATGTGTGTATTATATGTTGAATATTGAGGATGTACATATATAAACTGCAATGAATAAGTAATAGTCTCTCTCTCTCTCTCTCTCTCTCTCTCTCTCTCTCTCTCTCTCTCTCTCTCTCTCATAGATAAATGTAGTAATTCAAACTATGGAAGCCATCTTATGATGGGTATATACAATTATTTGTCTTATAAGGAAAGGGCGTTAATAATGTTCATGTAACTTGTGCCCAATCCTTTTGTATTTTTTGGCAATAAAATATGTTAAGCTAAACCTTTACCATTAAAAGTTTGTTCAAAGAGTTGTAGCTTACTGGACCATAGCAACTATATATCAACTGAAAAGTGAAGAAAAAAATATGGCCTGGTATTGCCTGGTGAAAATGAACTAGATTTATTCTGTTTCTAAACATACCGTGGCGAGCGGTGTAATTTCAAAATAAAGTTATATTGATATAAAGTACGCTTTTACTACGTTGGGAAATAGCTATTCCCAGAACAATCTAAGTGATACAACATTCAAAATTGAGTTTTGCCATAAACTTCTTAAACGAGAATTAAACTGCGACTACAGGAATATGCCAAGTTTTTCCAAGAAACACTTCCGCTAAAGAAATTCACAGGTAGAAAGTTAGTGATTGTCAATGATGTCTCCAAATAATGTAATTAATCGTTTGAGTTAAGAAAATCCCTCCTTGAAACAGACCATTTCTAAATGGCTACTAGTAGATACGCGCGGGACATCAAATAAGTCAGGGTATTATATAAAACGACACTCTATTTAACCAACTGCTCTTTTCCCTACGTAGTTAGTTTTTATCACAAACAATAAATGAAAACTTATTTTTGGAGCTTTCGAAAACGTCCGTAACCTTTGTCCAGTAAAGAATACAAAGACTCTAAACCACTGAAAACAACTCACTTAGCCATGTCTGCATAGGGAATGCCCTGATGTATAGTGGAGGGTAGGTAGATGGGATTGGCGTCAATCCATAGGATAAAGTTACTTGAATTTGCCTCGACGGTTTGTGTTTTATGATATAACAGAGTCTTAGTCTTATCAACGTGACATTGAACCACTTTATCATATCCCAAATAATGCGGACGGGATCAATACTCGTCGATGTCACCTCGTGTCAGATGTTGGAGACAGGAATTGTAACCGGGGGCATCGTGTCTGCTGTGGCTTGTGTGTTTTAACTTATGAATTAGTAGAGAATGAATTGAAAAGCCTCCGCAAAGTCTATTACCAAGATGTCGGTTTGAGGTCCTTCGTGAAGGTTTCTGGAGATATCATAAATGATTTCAATGGCCACTATATATTCCATTATTTTTGTTTTGTTTTATATTGTTTAACATCCCGTTAACAGCTAATGTCATTTAAGGACGTGCCTCCATGTGTGTTTAGTAATGAAATGCCATGCCGAAGGCACCCAGCACAGCACTCCGCCCGGTCACATTATACTGACAACGGGGGAACCCGTTGTTGCCATTACCCCAAATGCTGAACGTTAAGCAGGGAATAACAACTTCCATGTCTAAGACCTTTGGTATGTCCCAATCTGGAAACAGAACCCATTGCCTGTCTCACCAGGGCGAACTTCAACATTAAAGCCAAAAGTGAGGTGTTACCACGCAAGGCGCTTGGAAATGAAAGATGGTTAGAAGTAGAAAGAAATAGAAAGATACAAAATATTGCAATGGGTGCAGCAGATTTATTTTAGTCGCTTTTGTGTCCCCTAAATGAAAATCCCCAATTCGGCAGGGGTCCCCTCATTAGTCGCCTCTTACGATACATGCAATGAGTTACAGCAGATGTATTCTTTTCTCGATCTCCGACCTGCAGGGGTGCTCCATGATTTTACTACAGATACATATTAGAGATATTGGCGTATAGTTTTCTGGATTGGATTTTGAACCCGTTTATACACAGGTAACACATTGACAGATTTCCAGTCCAGAGGGACTTTACCTGTTGCCAATGACCGTTTGAGTATCACAGTTAAGATCGGGGCTATTTCTGTTGCAAGTTCTTTCATGACCCTAGGTTTGATGTCATCAGGGCCTGAGGCCTTGTATTTAGGCCTTGGGGAGTTTTAGGACACCTCTTTCATGGATAACAATTTCAGGCGTGGTAGAGTCAGTGGTCAGTGAAGATTTCAGAGGGAGTAAATGCATATTGGAATTGTGTGTTTAGTAATCTGGCCTTGCTGGTAGGGTCTTGAACTAGCTTACCGTCCCTTTTCAACGGAGATAATCCCACTATGGTCTGATCGTTTGGATTTTATATATGACCAGAACCGGTATTTTTTACTGGTAAATTGGTTTTCATTTATAGTGTTTTCTAGGGTGGTGAGGTGGTGACGGCTTCAATATGGTTCCAGTAAGATGTTCGGAGCTCTCTCTGAATGTGGTATGTCTCCAGATTTTTTTTATCGTTTGTACAATCTGTCTCTTCTCCTGATAAGTTTCTTTATATCTGGAGTTACCCAGGATAGACTGGGTTTTGTTTTGATTGTTTTGAGGTGGCACAATTTAGTTTTGAAATACCCCCACTGTTTGTTTACATCCCAGTCGCTATTTGCTGACATACATTATAATCTTTTTAAAATGATAAGCTGTTTTTATTGAATTCTAGTTTGAGTTCTTATATACTGGAATATTTCTTGCTTTTTTGTTGTTTTTTGGGGAGTAAGATCAAGTTCTGCAAAGGCGATATCATGATCAGAGAGACCAGGTATTATTTCTGTTCGAATTATTTGATTTGGGAGATATGTAATAAGGAGATTAGGGACATTGCCATTTTTGGTGGGTTGATCAATCACTTGGGTAAGTACAACATCATCTAGTATGTTTGCGAAATTGTAGTGCATTTTCACACGGTTTGTTTTTGGTTTACAACTTTATTTTTCCAGTCCCAGCCAGGGAGATTGAAGTCACCACCTATAATAAGGGCAGCATTAATTATTTTGGTGGCTGCTTAAGTATCTCATGCTATCCTCATCAGATGTTTTGGTATGGTAGAAGGAGCAGATATAGAGTGTTTTACTGCCAACTATATTCATGTTAGCTATATAATTTCACATGAAGTAGTCTACCAGTAAGGCAGTTGCATTGGCAGAAAGTCGATGTGGTAGAGACGGTACGCATTGGAAGGCATGCAGATGTACCAATATGTTAATGTATCCATTAGGAGGCAGCAAGCGTAAAGGAAATAGGATCGGACAGTTGAAGGAAGAAACTTGGAAAATGAAAGCAGTGGCGAGGGGAAGCCATCGGACATTATATTAGCTTGATGGAAAAAAGAGCAGATGTGTAGAGGTATATAAAATAGTAAAGTTCTGCACCATGTTCTTAGAGCTCAGTACGATTCATTACCATGGACTTAGATAGACTACTCTAATTCCGTGGTATTACCAACACCAATAAAATCCACAACAAAGGAGATGTAAGAGACCAAGAAGCCACGTCTTCCTGTTGAGTAGAGCTGTCTCGAGGACAGTATGTATGGAGACATGGCCACATGCTAACGGAAGCTATCTCAACTAGTGCATACTTGGCGAAAGAGAAAATGAGGGCACAATGGGTACATTAAAGGTTTGGAAGTCTTTAATTTTTCTGAGAGAGAATGACAACATCATCGAAAGCACCCGAGAATGACTGTCAGTGCGTCCATCAATTATCCTTTTAAATCCTTTAAAATGACAATCAGTGTACTGACTGGGTGATGGTTTCTAAAACGGTAAATGTAAAAAAAAAAGGTACTTTGTTGTTGCAGAATTATCTGCAGTGATTTTGTTTAAATCAAAGCATATTGATTGTCTGAAAATGTCGCAGGCATACAGAAAGAGTTTTGATACATAATCGTTCCGGAATTATGTCCCCGCTATACGGTCTATTTTCAATTATTTTAGTCACTCCCTATCAAAGCGACCTCTAGCGGTTAAAAAGGGTTTGGCAAAGCGGAAGCTGAGTTGAAAATGGGGCAGGGCTGACACAATTTAGCAATTTGGTTAATTTCTGATCTTTATTGACCAGGTTTGTAAATGTTTTCTGGTTACACGATTTGCATAGAAACCCATGCATTGATATTGTATTTAAATGCTTACACTAGGTACTTACAGCGTGTTTGTTTATGTCGACACTGATTGTACTTTGCAATTGTTATGATGACTCAGTCGTTGTTTTTATGCAGAAAAAACGGGACTAATGATAAAATTCCACAGATGAACGGATGTAATCCGAGTTTCCACTGGCCCTGATATTAGACTTACCAAGATCTATCTGTCAGAACTTATGTCTAAGTTTGTTGTCAGAGCCTGGGGAAAATATATCTGTCAAAATATCTGAGTCTAATATCAGGGCCAGAAAAAAACTCTGACTAGAACCGATGATAACCAACAATATGGGTTTGGGAGAAACGATATCAGTACTTGAAGAATCATACTACATTGTGTACGAGGTGTGGACCGGCTGATGTTGTGTTTACCTATAACCAGGATTAACATAGAGAGTCCTGTCATATATATGACAAATATAAACACCAGCCTAATGTCTTCCTGCTGAATTTATATTATTTCCTTTTTATTCATACAAGGCAATTGTAAGTTGCATGTGAATCCACTGCTTCATAATATCATAAAGAGGGTTTGTATCAAAATCCGAGACTCTTTGTGGCAGAGATCTAGATGGTTTGTTTAAAAAGAAATTATCATATTTAAATAGAATAGATTTTAATCGTATGTGTGATGTTTCAGGCACCATTGATATTCATCATGGCAGCAGGGGAGAAAATCACGTTGACAGACGCACTGCAAAATGTGGATGTGTTGGACGAGCTTCCCCTGCCAGACCAGCAGCCCTGTATTGAGGGAATGTCCTTGTCCATTCATTACCAGGCTAACTTTGACACTAACTTTGAGGACAGGAATGCCTATGTCACTGGGGTTGCTCGGTACATTGAGGAGGCTACAGTCCATGCAGAACTGGTAATATAATCAAACCTGCCTTAGTGACCACTTGCATTTAATAACCATTTTGACACAGTCCCAAGCATCTTACTACATAATTACACTGTATATATTCGGTATAAACATCTTTTGAGACTCGCTGCTGGGACATAAAAAGGAAAGAATGGAGATCTGTATATATATATTAATTTGAATAAATATTTTAATTCAATGACATTTACCGGGTAATGTGCACATGTCAATGCTATTTTCATTTTATAATTATTTTTCATGTATCAATGTTATAATTGGCTGGATGCTGTTTTTAATTCATGATTATTTTTCATATAATTTTGTTACCTTAGAACAAGTTGCTGGAGGAGGGACAGGAACATGCGGTGATGCTCTACACATGGAGGTGTTGTTCTCGTGCCCTACCTCAGGTATAGTTTGTAGCTATTAGCTGTTATCTTGTTTAAGTTCAATACATCAAGATTAGAAACTAGCAAGCTTTAGTTCTCGGATATGAACAGGAAAAATGTTAATTCTATACCTTTCTAAAAGAACTCAAAAATGAAGGAGATGATATTAAAAAATAAGTTAATCTACCAGTGTTGTATAAGTTAATGAAATGTGTTACTTGTACCTAGTCAGTTTCTAAGCAGTAAACACCAGTACTGTGCCACGACCTCCAGTAGTCAAGTACCCCAGGATAGGTGTTAAGTAGGAGATATGGTTGGAAACTGCCCTTCCCTTACTCTGTATATGTATATCAGTTTATTTTTCACCTAGATTTCAGCCAATATGACTCCAAACCATTGATTGACAATTACATGTCTCTCATTTCCTCATACATACATTTCCCCCTGGATGACGATAATACTGCTGGACCAACAAATTTTATAGCAATTTTTTTTTTTCAAGTCTTAAGTATTTCAAAGACTTCTCAAGTTAAGACCTTGCATCCAATTATTTTCAGATCTGGCAAAGTCTATCTTATTTGTCTCGTCCAAATACCCATATTTTAAGTTTGGATTTCTAGCTACTCAATTGAGTATTATGTATATATATCACCTACTGTATATGGTCATATTTTGTGAATTATGAACAAGATAAGCGTGAGAACACAAATTTGAACAAAGATGTGAACATATAATCACATAATTTAATAAAATATTTTGGAGGAAAAAAAGCAATGGAAAATTAATGGAATGAAGTCCAGTAAATGATAAATTATCCATGTTGTAATTCATAGTTATTTCTAGAATATGGTAATCAATTATGACCCTTTTAATGATATAGCATGTTGAGAAGGGGGAGCTTCATTAAGTAACAAAAAAGGCTTGATGTGTTTAGGCAGGGGTAAGGGGATCCTTTAGGCCTGTCGTAGATAATAATACATACATAGTGTACCATTAAACTGTCTTTAATTTCCAGTTTACCATAACAAGTTTAATTGAATTTTCATTTGTTTAACTTGGCTTTTCAAAATGAGTTTGTAGTACAATTGACATGATTGTGTAGCTTTACATTTTAAATGTTTATTTCATGATAGTAAATTCAGTAGTTTTACATGTTAGATTGTTCGACTATCTTCTGAATTTTCCTGAGAAATTTCATTTTTGTCTTTTAACTCATTTGATGTTTCTCAAAGAAGCTGTATATTTGTGAACAGAAAGGAATGACCTGACAGCTGTGTATTGGTGATTTGAAAGGATTTATGAGATTCTGATTTTGATTTTCAGTACAATTTTCTTCTGGGTGATTATACACCAGTGGGTATCTCTTTTAAGACTTAATTATCAACTTTGGGTTATGAATCCCTTATTGTAAATTGGGTTATTTTTTGTGCAAAATACATTTAAACTATGACACAAACTATAAATGTGTAGAAAGGTTTGAGAATGTGTAAATACTTTCTTAGGTATTATCAGTGGCAGACTGTAAGTTCTTGTTCAAGGAACAGCAAAGGCAATGTAAATTCCTACTAGATAAAACTCTTGTTTGAACAATGTTGCACGAATAAATATTTTTTTCTGTTTCGATAAAAAGTCCTAAATTGGAAAAACATAACACTTGAACATGTTTCAGTTTCCCTATGATGACTTAAATATAGTCATAGTTTAAATGTTTGCTTTAATGTCATTGCACTTCCTTTTCATGTCGTAACAAATACAATGTATTTTAAAAGCCACCAATGTTGTGTGCCAATATATATTTGTATTTGAAAACAAGAGTCAGAGTTTAAGTTATTTTAAATATTATGTTTTTACCCTGTTAAAGCAGCATGTACATTTCCTGTCTTGATAATATGGTTATAAATGTCATTTAGGTAGTTCATTTGTCATTGTCTTGGATTTGTTCCTTATATAATATTATTTTTATGACTAAGAATGACTTTCAATTTTTTGCATAAAGTTCAGCTTAATGATGGTATTTTACCAGCATCAAAATTGTCTTGTTTTACTTTTATGTTGCTTGAAACACCATAATATGATTTTAAGCTATGAAATCAATAACCTCACAGAAATAACCCAATTTATGATGTTATGATTTAGTGAAGATTCATTTTCAATGAATGATTCCAAAATCTTGTACTGTAAGTTAAAAATACTAGTAACGTATATTTAACTGTTCAATTTATATTGCAATTTTAGCGGTGAATTACATTCTGTACTTTGCTCTTTTGCTCGTTTCTAAACTTCTTGTAAAAGCAAAATGGCTATAGTAATACTAAGAAAGTCAATCAACACTTGACTGTTGTTGGCTTTAAGCCCACCATCATCAGATGGTGTACTGTTCAAATCGCCCTTCATTTGTGGTTCATGTGTTGTCTGTCGTAAAACAATTCTTGTTATCACTATTTCTCGAGGTCTACATGACAGATATTTCTATAATTTGATATGAAGGTTCCCCTTGGTCCTTAGTTGTGCATGGTACACTTTGAGAGTGACTTTGAAAAACAAGATAGCTATCAGGCAGCATCTTAGATTTTGACAGTTCACATTTGTGGGGTGTCTCAAAAAATACTGGAAAGAGAAATCTTTTATCAAATTTTATTTCTAGTTTCCCCTCCATCCATAGTTGAGCATGTTTCATTTTGAAACTGATAGGAAGAGCATGATGGCTGCCAGCACTAAATCTGCATCATATGGACAGTTCAAGTTTCTTATCACTTTTTCCAAGAAGGACATGTTCTTACCACTTCTTACCATGTAAATTTCATATGTAGGTTCCAATTAGGTTAGTTTTGTATGTTTCAATATCAGACCAATTGGAAGGACTGGCAGCCATCTTTGATTTTGATAATTCAAGTCATTATTGTGATTTCTCAAGTGACTTTTGACAGATAACTTTCAAAATTTCAAATGTAGGTCCCCCTTGTAACACATTAAGTCATTCAATACTCTGTATATAATAATAAAGAGGTTAAACAACAACCTCACTTAGGAAGAACAATGTGGAATACAACCGTATGATGTTTTGATCAGAAGTTACCACAAGAGTCATTCTGTTTACATGACTCAATCCAACAGACAAAAGAAAATGAGAGAAAGGATTACTCTTACATAGAACTAATGAAGATCTTATGATGGTGGGCACCAACAAGATCCCTCTGGAATCACTTGTTTTGATCTGCTAGCCATGGCTTCTTTCAAATCGCAAAATGCTGTTCATCAAGACTTTAAGATAACCCATCTGTCATTCATACATTTCAAACTAAACCTTAACACAGCGTTGAGGTCATGCTTTCCCTATCATCTTACATATCATATGAATGATTTACATGATCATTACTTATCAGCCAACCTCATGCTGTTATGTGCTTGTGTTCAATAAGAATGGATCAAATAACATAGTGTTATTGAATTGTTTTAATTACAACGTATTGTTTATGATAAATAGTTACAATTGTATATTTTAATACAATTTATACAGGTTTTAATTATAAGATATTGTTTATGATAAAAAATTACAAAGTATATTTTAATGCAATTTATATGTACACTTAATAACTAGATATTGTTTATATTGATTTGTTTATGATATATCAACAGACATTTCTCCACAGACCCATATTCTTCATTTGTGTTTGTGTTTTATTATACTGTATTTAGTTAGACCAGATTTGTTGTGATTTTACTACAGAAACTTGGTGATGGAAAACCTCATGTTACTGTAGTAAGATGAATTGTACTGTGTGTACAGATCACGGGCATTGTACAAGTCATAGTCCCTTTATACCCAGACAGGTTGTTCTTACACTGTTTTACAAGAACGAACATCACAATAAAAGAGATTTTTTACACAAATATTGATTTTTTAATTTTGTTAGCCGGAAATGAGAAAGAAAAAATATTGATACTTTTAACATTAACTTTGATATGTATGACATATATTTGTTTTTTGTAAAAACGTTTAATTTCTGAATATGACTGGTATGATCATATATTTTTTACTGCAGTTAATCAGGTTTGAATAAAACTTAATTCAAAAGAAAATAACTACATGATTTTATCAATATTCTTTTAAGGCAGTGATTTAACCTGTGTAAACATGGTGCTGTAGACTAGCAAGCCCTAAAGTAGTGTCGACTCCCATGTTACTTAGACAAGTGCATGAATACCAATATGTCCTGTGACCCAATGAAGCAAAGTGATCCCGATATTGAAGGTTTAATGTAGTGTATAAATATAAAATGTGGCATTTGTGGAGTGAGTTTTAGGTGGAATAAAATGGATTGATTTATTAAGGAGTTTAATCCCCTCACAACAAGCTTAAGGTCACAGATGGGATAGAGCATTTGTTTAAAAGTTAACGTATCAGGGTGTCAAGGTCAGTCATATTTTGTTATCACCATAGCAACATCATTCTCCCATAGATTTTGATCAAACTTCATATGTTGGTTATGTAGAAAACCTCAAATGAGTGTGTGTTTCAGGGTGCCAAGGTCATGGTCTTTCTGTTACTATTTATTGAATTTTTGTTTTTTCATTGTGGAAAATTATTATTAAGTAAAAGGACTATGTATTTTGGGCCTTTTTTGGCCCCCAAATCCATCAAAATTAAAAGTCTGCAATAGAACTTTGAAACGACTTTCTCTTTAATTTTGAATACTTCCCCAGTGCTATTATGTAAACATTTATTTGTGTTTTCAATTTTGGCTGTCATGGTAACTAGGTCATATTTGCATAAATTAATGAAATTTGATTATTCTGTCAATTTTGACAGGTTTTCACCTTGTTTTTCTCTAATCTACCATAGAGCGCACTCTTGAACAAAATTGATATTTCTCCTAAAGATGTATTACAGGTACACATTATCCTCTGATACTTAGTTTGTTCAAGCATGCACTCTATAGTTTCAAGGAGAAAAACTATGCAAATTTTTCTAATTTATACAAATTTGAACTTGTTACCATGGCAAAAATAATTAAAAATATAAATAAATATTTTCATAATAGTATTTGGGACGTATTCGAATTAAAGAAACAGTCATATCACAGTTCATTTAAAGATTTTGAATTTTGATGCATTTGGGGGACAAAACACGCCCAAACCATGCATAGTCCTTTAAAATTTCTTACCAGTAAATACAATTTAAATACTTGTATCATCATCTTAACCCCTGTTTCTCAATCTTGACATTGGAATACAAGTACCTTGGCAGTACTTATATAACTGTATGCAATTTTCCATGTCCAATAGTTCAGGTGTGACTTGTAATTCTTGTGTGACATTGCTGTTTCTTTTTTTTTAATGGAAAGAATTAATAGATAGAATTATGTTAATTATCAGGGGATGAAGTTACTAGTTTGAGAAGTAATAAGGCACTGTTAGACATATACTTTAAACCATAGAGGGTTTGTTTCATCTACAATACCTTGTTTATGATTCATTTCAAACATAAGTTACATTATGTTAATACTTGAAATCAAAATGTTCATAATATGTGAGAAATGTATGTTGTAAGTTTTAATACTTAAGCCAGCTTGCAAATTGGGAAATAATATTTAACTTGTATTTAGTAAATATGAATCACTGCATTTTTACAAGGATATGACATATTAGAAGTTACTTCACAACGGATATATAGGATCTTGCAATATTGTGATTTACTGTAAAATTTATCACACATTGCATAATTTTTTTCTTCACAATAATTCAATTTTTTAATTAGTTGTATTTCCCTTATCTACACCATTTAAGGATTATATTTGAATATAAAGTATGGGTTTTACATTTTTGGGTTAATATATGCGGGTATCGTGTAATGAATCACAATGTTCAGTGTAATTCTTACAGGTGAAGAGCAATGAACAGGCCAACAGGACAGAGATCTACCAGAAAACCGTGGAGGTACTCGACCCACAAGTCTCCAAGTTGATGGATCTCATGTACTTCACGGTAAGATGTTGACCAAATCCAACTTACAAAATTACTGATGTGTTCTTGGCTGAAAAACTCTTGCAACCTTCATAATTATGTTTAGTCCTTTATTCTAACATGTATGTATTTCTAGCATAACAAGCTATGTACTTAATAGTGATGTATCTATTGGTAAGTATTCCTGACTGATGTGTACTTCATATGAATGTAACTATTAGTAAATGTTTCAATCTTTGAAATCTGTGTATGCAAATGAAGCACTTGTGTAAGGTGATAAATATGACTTGTTAATAACAGTGAGTAATGTTATTAAACCTGCATCTTACAGAGACGAGCTATACTGAGGTTTGGAGGTGAGGTGAAGCGCCTGTCACACAATCAGAAGAGAAATGACTTTGTATCCGAGGCCTACCTTGTTACACTGGGAAAGTTTATTAACATGTTCGCTGAACTGGACGAGCTGAAGAACATGAAGGCTGGTATTAGGAATGATTACTCGGCTTATAGAAGGTAGGTCGGTTTGTAAGACGAATCTTATTCCGTCTTTGCGTATTGCAGAGTTATCTTCTCTTGAGAGCAGGTATTGATTGTTACGTCATTTGTTTGTAAGAATTTTTGAGAAAACAATGTAATTTTCTTACACAAACCAATGACGTAACAATCAATACCTGCTCTCAAGAGAAGATAACTCTGCAATACTCAAAGACGGAATACAGTTCCATTTGTAGCAGGTACAGAAATAGTTCCCTTTGACATGCACAGTTTCTGGTCCTATTTTATCAATTAATTAAAAAAAAAATGATCAGTATTTGTTTAACAAGATTTGCATTTCACCATGGTGTCAACATGTTGCTGGAATCCCATTTCATTTCCCTTTGCATATCCAGTTGAAGTAGTCACCCATGTAGAAGTAATCCATTAGCTGTTAGAGTTTCTGATATATGACATTAATAACGAAGGAAATCAATTTCCCCATTTACAGGTCAGCCATGTTCCTGAAGGTAATGGCCGACCCTCAGGCCCTGCAGGAGTCACAAAACTTGTCCATGTTCTTGGCCACCCAGAACAAGATACGTGAAATGTTGAAGGAGGCCCTAGTAGAAGCTGGCAATTGCGAGGAGCTCCTGGCTGACATCATCAACATCTGTGTGAATATGTATGAAAACCGTCTCTTCCTGGAGCCCAGTGAAAAGTACATGCTGGTCAAGGTAATTCATTTCTCGATATATTGGATACTAGGACATTTTTCGCTGCAGTTTTTTTTTTTGGGGGGGGGGGGGGGGGGGGGGGGGGGGGCTCAAATAAATGTTAACATGTGCTGTCACATTCACAGTGTAGCTGACAATATTAAGATGAAAACTATGATAACCCGAAAACCTTTCACCATGTTAAGTTTAAATACTGTTAAATGATTTACAGGTGATGGCCTTTGGAGTATATCTGCTGGATAAGCCAGATTGTAACATTTACAAGATGGACCAAAGGAAGAGGATTAATATCACAAAAATAGACAAGATTCTCAAGGTAAGTATCTTTATCAAAGGAATGCTTTTGGAGCATCAGAAGAAATCCTCATGGTTTGTACTGTTGCCTTCTAATAGTCCAGGTAAGTGTTTACAGTCGGTGTGATTGGTTCCTAGATTTGATAAGGTAAATTAACAGTTATCAACGAATAATGTTAAATTTATGTTCAAGGAAGTTCTAGTGATTTGTAGATTAGAAACAAGGTGTTATTTCCCTTTAATATGAGGAAAGAAATCAGTCAATCTATTAAGAAAGGTGTAGTAATGATTGATTGGTTGTGTTGTATTTAAAGTCCTACCAACAGCTAAGGTTGTTTAAGGGCGTATAACAAGGCAACACTTAACACACAAATTGTGCCCTGCTTTGACTGGTATCTAACTATTCATTTTCATTTTCCAACTTTTGTAGGCTGTTTTTTATGCAAAGTTTCTGTAAAATGATATTTCAACTTCCCATTTCAGCAACTGGAGATTGTTCCCCTATATGGAGATATGCAGATCAACCCTTACACATACATTAAGGGAAGCTGTAACTACGATGCCTCACGCTGGACCTTCTGTGAGTCAAGCCACACAAGTCCGCAGTCCAACATTCTAGCCAATCTGGAGGCAATCCGAGAAGACCATATGGCCTATATAAGTCAGCTCGCAAAACACAGCAATGAGGTATCTTTTTATAGAATACTTTGCTGTTTCATTCAGATTAAGAGGTGATATCCAGTTGAGTGTGCGTTAATCTTGATAGGAGACATCAATGAAAATGTTTTAAAATGTTTTTTCCAAAATTTATTCATAAAACTGTCTTTTGAATAGGCCATCACAACAACACGTGAGTCCCCACGACCTGATGCTGAGAACAAGGAGCTGAGTGACCTTGCCCTACGTGGTCTTCACCTCATGTCAGCCTGGACGCAGCAGGTCATGGAGCTGGTATGTCACTCCCCTGTTTAAATATCACACTCACAGCAGGACTGCTGTTGTTAATAGATATGCCTTTTTTACCCTTGTGATAAGGTCGTTTAGGGCATATGCAATGTTTGTACATACTTGCATTCACTTTTTGTCAACACTGTAGCAACTCAATTTCTTGATGAATTTTATACAAACTTACACTATAATTCAATATGAGAAAACATGTACAGGGTACATGTATTTTGAAAAAAAAAATCATTTTTCATGATGTTAGGACTCTGAACTAACTATTCTCCAGAAGAAACTTCAATATTTACTTGTGGATTTAAAAACGTACAGATACAATAAATTCAATATCAGAGAATAGAGTTGCTAGAGAGGCACTTACTGATGGAGTGTTGATAAATTATCAGATATTTCCTATCTAACAGATTGTTGTGCACACTGGGGGATTTGTATCCCTACTTAAACCTTCTTCTATTGTCTTATTGGAAAACTTTTGTTTGCTTTATCAGTTGTGAGTTTTAACCAACATACACCAAAAATGCAGATTTATGTTGACATAGTTTTTGTGTTAAATGTAGATGATATTGTAATCAATTTCTTAACTCATGCACCCCCTGGATGTTCACATTAGACTGTGTAATTCATTGATTTACGAAAGTCAAAGTGTGACTAGGGGTCAATGGGTAAATCCCAAAATAGTTCAACGCTTTCATCAGTTATAACATTGAGAGGTTTTGCAGTGATGATCCTTGTGTTTTAGTACTCCTGGAAGTTACTACATCCTACAGACAGTCATCAGAATCCTGACTGTCCACAGACCTCAGAGGAATACGAACGGGTAGGTCATTCAGTAGAAGATGTAGGAAAGGATGTAAAACATGAAACTGTAGTACTCTTTCTCACCGCAGTTATTTTTCCTTACACAAACGGTTGGAAGAATCAAGTGTAGGAATATAAATAGTAAGAACCCTAAAAGAATTATTGCTAAAACTCTCCCATAAACTTTCTATCGCACCAACTGAACATCACTACTTCTGAATTTAGCAATTGTGATTCATGTGATTCAACCTTACCTGTATGTTTAAATAAATAAAAAAGGACCCAAGTTTTAGAGCAATCCTGTCATGACACACTAAATGTCCATTTGCTGAGGTAATTAATGAACATGAACATTTCCTGTTGGTACAGTCAATCCGGTACAACTATAACAGTGAAGAGAAGTTTGCCATCATAGAGGTTATCGCGATGATCAAAGGGCTACAACTCCTGATGGCCCGTATGGAGACAGTGTTTATGGACGCTATTCGACGACACATTTATGCAGAACTACAGGTATGATACAAGCATATAAGTCATCAGATGTGATTAGCTTAAAATACGTCAGTAAAAACAATCCATGATTAAAGAATAAATGATAAAAGTGATGGGTCACAAAAGAATGACACAATTGTTGTTAATTTATTTCAATTAGTTGATTCTGAATGCAGGCATTTTCGCCTTTATATTCTGATCATAGTCCATTACAAAATAACCTTTATATGAACTGTATTTATGTGACTTAACATGAAGGTGAGAAACCAAACACTAAAGGCTGTGTTAATAATGGTTCTGTTCCGTCATAATATGAGGTTGGAAAAACGCAGGTTCACTTCTTCAAAGTATGAGAAATTTACTTCCAAATATGAATTCAGTTATGTCAATACGAACAACGTCAGAAACAATATGTATATATATAATTTATGTTGTCTTCAGGATTTTGTTCAGCTTATCTTGAGGGACCCACTACGCAAATCCATCAAGAAACGTAGCGACGTCATCAAAGTGTAAGTTTAGTATATACATAGAATGTACATTGTACTATTGTAATGGTGATTATTATGCATGTTGAATCCTTTACCTAATATTCACTTGGATTAATTAAAACAACATTGAATTCTACCCTACTTAAATTTAGGAAAAATTTAACTTTAACATCAAGATTAGTTACAACTAATCTGACTTGATATTGATATACAATAACAGATCTGGTATCAATAATTCATATTTTTACCAAGTTTGAATATAGAGCCCTGTGGAAAATTTTCCTTCTTCATGTATAATTACTTTACAGAATTTTAATTTAGAATAAATGTTAAAATTTACAAAAAATGACAAAATTCATGATGTTTGTACAGGATAATTATGGCAGTGCGAGATACATGTGTTGACTGGTTCAGGGGAACAGAGCCACAGGATGATCCCTCACTCAAGGGCAAGAAGGACCCAGAGGATGGTTTTATGATTAAGGTCCCAAGGAGAAATGTAGGACCCTCAACAACACAGGTAAAACAATATTGAGTTTACGAATAGACGTTGTACTTGTCCTTCACCTCATCCACACCCTCTGGCAACATCATTCTGTAGACAGCATCGAAAGAAAGAGTTCTAATGTACATGTAAATGTATGTAGATGTTATAAGTGCTTTCATTGGTCATTGAATCAAATCATTATTCAGATTTTAAATTATACTTCTGTCTTTAGTTGCTATATGGTATATTTGTCAGTAACTTTTTTCTCTCTGTGTTGACTGATCAACCCCCACGTCCACCGATAGAGTGTTAACACCCTACATATCCTACAAACTCTGCAGAATCTTACTGTGCTGTAGCATATGTTCATAAATAATGCCACCTTGTTTATAGATTGTGTACTGTGCCATTCCTTTAGCACTTATACTTTATTATTATTATTTTTGTGGAACGTTTTAGTTCTTTTCCTTAACTTATACTGACTTTTGACTTCTGTTATCATGTAAGACCTATTTACCCCTGTATGACCTGTGACCTTGTATGACCTTGTATGACCTCTATGTCACCCCAGCTGTACATGGTGAGGACCATGCTGGAGTCCCTGATTGCAGAGAAGAGTGGTGGTAAGAAGACCCTGAGAAAGGATATAGACTATCAGCACCTCCTGACCATCGACACCTTCCACAAAACCTCATTCTTCTGGAACTACCTCCTCAACTTCAATGGTCAGTAAAGATACAATTGTCCTGTCAACAAAAACACATAAGGACAAAAATTCATGTTGAAAGGCACAAAATGGCGAAATCCTGTTTTATGTGAAGAATTGCAGTATTTTGAATAGATTTATCAAAAGGTCACCATGGCTCAACTAACCTTTTGCTATTTGTCTTTGTCCGTTTTTCGTAACAATTGGCATTATCCACTTCTTAAGAACCATAAGGCCTAGGGTAAGGTTGTTTTACTTGTAGTTAGATTGTCAAATATATTCATTACTCTTTACCTTCATTCAACGTCACAGGAGTCAAATATGTTACATGACTTATTGTATAATATTTATAAAACTTCTCAAGATATAACCACAAAGTCTGTGATCATGATGTTTAACCATAGCTAGCTGGAATGGGGGGCTACTGTTGCTGCTGAATTTGTCTATTTTACTTAGGACAATTGTACTGAGGTGACCATTAAAGCCCATAATTTCAGCCAAATTTTAGGTTGAAATTAGTTTTATTTTGGAACAAAATTCACCTAAAAACTAAAATGCAAGTTATCTTATGTTCATATTGTGAAAGATCTGTCAAGTTCAGAGTTTGAAATTGTTTGTGAATGTATGAAGTTCTTTTGTACATAGCTGTACCTACACTGGAGCTTTATATTTACAGAGTCTCTCCAGAAATGTTGTGACTTATCCCAGCTGTGGTACCGAGAATTCTTCTTAGAGATGACCATGGGCAAACGGATACAGGTAAACACAGGGTTAACATAGAAATGACCATTAACAAGTGTATACAGGTAACATTTGGTTAAGGTCGATTGGGTGTTTTGATAAACGGAAATAGGAAGTACCTCCCTAGTTGAAAATCCAATGTAGGGAGACTGTATCACAATTTCCGCATATCCTAAAGAGTCTAGAGTTGTTTAGTCTTAAACTGATGAATATTGTATGTTTATTATTGACAGAACAGTGTGTTCCCTGAATATTAAAGTATTTCAAAGCAATCCAGGCATTAATTCACCTGGGTTTTTTTCAATGAGTCACATGTGTCCATTTTTCTATAGTTCAGGAAACCGGCTACCTATTTCACTAGTGTGAAGTTTTTCAAAAAAGATAACTCTTCATGCAATTACTATGTGTATATGGTTTTATTATAAAATGTAAATTTTTAATCGACAGTAATTTACATAAATGAAAATACATGAAGTGTAGAATGTTGGCATTGATTGTATCTTTGATGTTGTAGTTCCCTATAGAAATGTCATTGCCATGGGTGCTGACAGACCACATACTGGAGACCAAGGAACCTTCCATGATGGAGTAAGTTTTCTATTTTAACCTGCAGCGATCGAACAGTCACAGTTCTATATACTTTCAATTTATAAACCGAAAAGTGTGGGGCTGCGGTGGCCAAGTGGTTAAGGCGTCTGACATTCTGCTACCACTAGCCCTCCACCACTAGGTTGTGGGTTTGAGGCCTATGTGGGGCAGTCGCCAGGTACTGACCGTACGGCCAGTGGTTTTTCTCCAGGAACTCCGGCTTTCCTCCACCACCAAAACCTGGCACATCCTTTAATGACCATAGCTGTTAATAGGACGTAAAACACAAACAAACCAAAACCAAACAGAAAAGTGCAAATCAAGATTTAGACTATCCTTCAGTGGACATGCACAACTGTCAAATAGGTATTCATCACCAGGGACATTTTGTACTCCTTGGATTTGTACATTTGTGTAATATTATTTATTCACCTCTAGGTACATTTTGCCTCCCATGGATTTGTACATTTGTGTAATGTTATTTATTCACCTTTAGGTACATTATGTACTCTTTGGATTTGTACATTTGTGTAATGTTATTTATTCACCTTTAGGTACATTATGTACTCCTTGGATTTGTACATTTGTGTAATGTTATTCACCTCTAGGTACATTATGTACTCCTTGGACCTGTGCCTTTGTGTAATGTTTTGTTATTCCTCTCCAGGTACATTCTATACCCCTTGGATCTGTACAATGACAGTGCCCACTACGCCCTCACAAAGTTCCACAAACAGTTCCTCTATGATGAAGTGGAAGCTGAGGTACATATTCTACATTCAAGTCTTTACTGAAGCTCCTTAAACTTTATTAAAATTCAGAGGAATATTGTAATATTTAACTGAAATCACTTGTAAATGAAAAAGGAGATACTTTTTTTTTAAGAAAAAAATCACATTTTTTTTCCCCTTTTGCTCCTAGGTGAACCTCTGTTTTGATCAATTTGTGTACAAGTTGAGTGACCAGATATTTGCCTACTATAAACATCTGGCAGGAAGGTAAGATGGATTTCATTTCTTATATCTGTTATCGTATTTATTCAACATTTTTTTATAAAATATTTGAAAAAGAAGTTTCAAAATAAGTGTATCTTGAATTTTTATATGATACCAAATTATGGTTGTGTGATGGCATATAATGCTCCAAAAACACTGCACACAATCATGTATTAAATAATTGTTTGCCTGTTTGTGCGAACATTTTCACACAAATGTGAGACTTGGTATGGTTGGTCAATTGATATCGCAGAATAAACTAAACTATTGATAGCTGATTAGACACTTGATTATTGATCGACATTTATTAAAGCACAACTGGACTTTGTTAATTGTGTGTTCTAGCGCTCTTAACGACAGTAATATTCATGCTTGGAACAATATCATATTTGGTTGAATATATACCTTCTCCTACACTGTGTGACATAATATTTTCACACCTCTGCAAAAGGGATGACATTTCCACAACACAAATGAGGTGGCCAGGATTTACCTATAACAATCCTTAGCTTTACATGTCTCGATTTAAAAAATGCTTGCTTCTTTAAAGTTCCTATCATATGTGCAGACATGGTGCACATACTTCATTTCCTGTAATGTTAAGCAGCCCCAATACTGCAACACTGTATACTGGAAAACTTTCGTTAAGTCAAAAATTTGCCCTTTGGCTGATCAAATCCATGTTCCCCCAGTGTTAATTTCGCCCTTAATACTTTTAAACTACTATATATTGTATGTTGTGTACTACATGTAATATTACTGTCATGATAAGTTCGTCCTCATTAGGGACGACAAAAAAAGGCGAAAGATAAACTGCAGCGAAAATACCCCGATATTTTATAGTATGTATATGCTATGTTTTTGTTACAGTATTATGCTTGACAAGAGATTTCGATCAGAGTGTGCGAGCATGGGTGTCAAGGTCAATTACCCAGTTGCTAACAGATACCAAACTCTTCTGCGACAGAGACATGTGCAGGTAAGTACAAGACTGATCTTTAAATTCAGATGAAGAAATTTGGACCTCATTTAGCATGGAACATCCCTGGTTGTAGGTAATTCAGTGTTGTATGAATAAAGTTTTGATTCTTGTAATGTTGCAATTCGTTTAATATGTACATTGGTCTATATAAAGTAAAACTTTGATATTAAGTTGAAAAGAGTTTGATAAGATCAATATAACAACAGAACACTTTTCATTTGCAAATTTTGTGTTATGCAGATCCTTGGACGGCTTATTGATCTGAACAAGCTGATTGGCCAGCGAGTGAATGCTGCGCTACAGAAGGCCCTGGACGTGGCCATCGCCAGGTTTGAGGGCGGCGACATCACTGGTGTTGTGGTGAGTCAAGTTTACACATTAATTGTTATTAATTAAGGAACTAAATTATTTTTTGTCAACATTAGCGATTCATGGTAAATATGTCCAGAAGCAATGTTGAAAAAAACGATTTCGTTCCTTATGTTTACTTTTTTTTGAAGTGCTTTGAATTTTTCTGATGCAAGCATAAATAAAAAAAAAATTGAGTTACTTTTTCTATTTATACATTGGGGCAATGCAGTAGGGATAACAAAACAAACAAAGTATACTTCCATTTTCAAAATTTAGCAGAATTTATACAAGTCTTATACCTGTAACATTATCATAAACTTAACACACCTATTTTAGCTTTAAAATTAAGTTTATCATGTTTAATGTGAATTCAAAGTATCATAACAAAACTGCATCAAGGGCAGTCTCACGGCGGACGTGAACCAAGAAATGCCCTCAGCTACGTCATTGTAGTGTATCAATTCACAGTGATGAGGTCACCTGTGTTATGCAAAAATGAATGTCATTTTCGTCAATGGGTCCAAGCATACAAAATGTAAATATCAATAATTGAATAGCTATAATAACAATTTAAAAAAAGTACAAATTTAAAAGTTTTCACTGAGATACTGTACACATGTACTTTGTTTATCCTCTATCCAACTCTGCTTGTTTATCTTCTATCCAACTCTGCTTGTTTATCTTCTATCCAACTCTGCTTGTTTATCTTCTATCCAACTCTGCTAAATTTGTCGTTGTTTTCACCATCAGGAGCTAGAGGGGTTGATTGAGTGTAACCGACTCACCCATAAACTATTAGCAAAGTACCTGACGTTGAATGACTTTGATGCCATGCTGAGAGAAGCCAACCACAATGTGTCGGCACCTTATGGACGTACAACACTCCATGTGTTCTGGGAGGTCAACTATGACTTCCTCCCCAACTACTGCTACAATGCTGCCACCAACAGGTAAGGTCATGGCAAGGTCACTGTGATAGAACAGTCAGGTAGTGCTTTACTCACTCCCCATAGTGCTATAGTCCCCTGCTTACCCATTATATTATTAAGTTTAAAGCATGGCTGTCATAATCTTGCAGCAACTGATACAAAAGTATGCCATTTCTTGTCATGATTTTAAAAGAATAAAAATTTAAAAAACAGATCAAATAGAAATTATCAGGAAAAAAACAGAAGTGAAAGTACAAATAATAAAATATAGCCATTAAATAATGTTATTTATCACACTTTTGTCTCTCATACATTTTGCCCATGTGATACAAGTGTTGTTTGCTTTATCGTATCAGTGCCCAGGCTGATAAACAGTTTTTACACCAACCCGGGCCAATTACTAGATATCAGCCCAAGCTGATATCACTTCATCCCGTTTCTTTACTCCAGATTTCAGTTTTATGTTCAGACACTTCGGTTTCCGGCACAGACGATAACAAAAACAACAACAATTGTCAAATTAATTTCTTTTTGTTTTGTTTTTCGAAATGTATGATAAAAAGGTTATGATATGACTAATTTGATATCACACCCTTTATCAGCCCTTGACGAGGGCCGATATCGAGGTCTCAGGCTGATAAAGGGTGTGATATCAAAATACTCATATAATAACCTTCTAAATATATAATGATGTAAACCCGGTATTGATGGTTGTGTGGTATCGCTGTACGCAGGTTTGTGAAGACCAAACTGCCATTTGGCCCAGAGAGTCAGCGAGAGAAACCTCCCAATGCTTCACCACACTATATCTGGGGCACCAAGGTACAATACTTTATCATTATAACTAACTCTGTGGATTGTTTGTATAACTTTGTTTCAATTTTTTTTGTGCTATGTTGTACTTTCTTTTGTGCTTTGCTATGAACTTCTGTCTAAAGGTTCTATGCTATAGACTTTCTGTGTTCATATGGTTTGTATGGTTTTAGGTATGCTGTAGTTTAAGGCTACAAATGGTCTATAAATGTGTTACTTAGTTTATGCTAATCTGTGTGTACAATATAATTCTATGCTATGAATGGCTATTAAGTTCGACCCTTATGATTTCTTTTTGTGTATTCTACGCGCCTTGTTCTGAGTTAGAAATTTATGTGCAATAGAGTTCAATACTTTGAATTTACTATAGATTTTTATGTACAGTACATTTCTATGCTATCAATGTGCTATAGAGTTCCACCCTTCCAACTTTTTCTGCGTATCTTACAGGCCTTGACAACCTCCTACAGTGCTATCTACAACCTATACCAGGGCTTCGTTGGAGCTCCTCACTTTAGAGCCATCTGTCGTCTGATTGGCTATCAGGGCATTGCCGTGGTAATAGAGGAACTCCTTAAGATAGTCAAGGCCTTGGTAAGTGGACACAAGTGGATACTATGTATACTTTCATGTGAACGTTTTTATCATCAAACATATGCAACATCAACATACGCTACTCTTAACCAAGACGACTTCACTATCCCAAGATGTAGGACAGAACTTTTCAGAAAATTATTCAGACCTTCATCTATAACACAATGGAATTCCCTCAACTCCTGTATAAAGTGAACCCATTCTCTTGTTGCATTTAAAAACTGTTTAAAACATGATACTGTTTTTATTCCAAATTTTTAAACAGTAGGAGATAGAAAATTTACAATTTTACACACTAGACTTAGGAACCAATGCAGCAGTCTACAATATGACCTTTATAGAGTTAACCTCAGCGATACCACTTAATGTTTATGTGGGGCAGTAGAAAATGTACATCACTATTTCTATACATGTCCATATTACTCAACTGTAAGAAATCACCTGGTAAGAAATCTTCAGTAATCAAGATCTCACTTTTGAACAAAACAGTAAAACATTTGCCTATGTTTGTAAGTACATTAAGGATACAAACCATTTCTAGTAGTCTTAATTACAACAATTACATCATGTTCGAAGAACAATTTTTCTTTATCTGTGTGAAAACTTCGGTTAATTCTCTATGAGTAGTTCGGGGTACAGAGAAACAGTTGTCAACAACATAATTATTAAATTTTAAAAAGAAAATTAAAAGATTTGAAATGTACATGTTAAGACAGCTATGATGAAAGTGAATGTATTTAAGTTAGGAGAGGGCTTAATTAGGTTGTAAGAACTTGTGCCCAATCCTTTTTGTCATTTTCAAGGCAATACAAATATGTTTAAACCAAACATTTTTATCTTCCAATGTTCAAAAATGAATTTACATGTATATAAATTCTTAGCTGATTTTAAGAATTCAGTTCTTCTATATCATCACTGCAAATGATTTGTTTTATTACTTTGATGAATATTACTTTTGTATCTCCAATATTAACTTATTAAATTTTTTTTATGAGCTGTGAAATTTAAGATTTTAATATTGCTTGCAGCTGAAGGGGACCCTATTTGATTATGTGAAGACTTTGATGAAGGTGATGCCAAATGTTTGTCGTTTACTTCGCTACGACTATGGATCACCAGGTGGGTAGCACTCTTTCTTATTGGTTAATGTTTTGAAAGTTTTGATTTGATCTTTAACCAGTCCAGTCTATATATATAATCATTACCCTTTTTGGGATGAGAGAAGACAGACTTGGCCCGAGGGGAAAGATGTTAAGAAGAGGCTCATTTCTGTTTCACTTCCGAAATGGAGAATATTTATCTTTCACGCATTCCTGAAAGTGGGGGATAACCTTTTTTAAATCCTTAAAAAGTAAGGAATGAATATCTTTCTCTTACCCCTAAAAACAGCTGCAAAAATTGAATTCATGTAGTTGAATTGTGTTTTTTTTCAAAAGTTAGTAGCTTGTTGTTCAGTTCGGGTGAATATATTAACAGTATTTGAATCACTTTTGTGTTCATATGCTTCACTGGTCATTTGTCTGATGAACATTACTGGGTTCATATCGTACTAGTCATCGCAACGTTACACATAAAAATGACCTTTTAAAATGTTGCTGTGATCCTAATTTTGATGTGGTTGGATGCTACAGGTGTGATGGGGTACTATCAGGCCCAGCTCAACGACCTGATCCAGTACCCAGACCTGAGGACGGAAGTGTTCCAGAGTTTCCGGGAAGTTGGCAATGCAGTGCTCTTCTGTATGTTGATAGAACAGTGTCTGGTATGTGCTGATTTTAATAATTTGAACATCAATCCCTGAACTTTATCCTCAGAAATTTACATATCTATGAAAACAATACAAAACATCTTCAGAACGAATTCGTGTTTACTTTAATAGAGTTGTTTTCATTGTTTAAAAAATTACTTTCATTATTCAAACTTTTTACCTCTAACTTGGGCCAAATGATCAATTTGATATGAAAAAAACAATTAACAAATATAAATAAATCAAAAAAAAAATCTCAGTTTAATCTTCAACCCCCCTTATTGACATCTGTGTGATTTCCAGTGTTGTCATCCTTGATACTCCAGGGTTTACACTCACTTTCACTCTCTGCATCCCAAGGCTATGTCATAGCAAAATTGAAGGCACATGGCTAGTTATTTGATTGATCTTGGGGTTAAAAACCTGACCAATCGCTGGGCTGATACCTGTTCTGTAAAAATTACAGAGGAGCGACACTTGACATCAAAGTTAGTCAATTTCACCGTTACCCAACCAACAGATTCTTTTGATGTACATGTTCATCAAAGGATCAAACTAGTCTTTTCGTCTCAGCCACAAGGTGGCGCACACTGAGCCTTCGATTTTGCTATGACATATACCAGGGCCCATACTCATGAAACCGTTCTTATACTCAAGCATGGATTTTGTGCTCAAGCCTAATTTCTTGTTCCGGTTATAAATAAATAAACAAATCTTATTTTGTCAATGATTTGGAAAACAATTGAAGAGCTTAAAGCCTGTTACTTTTTTCAATGTTTACATTTGACTTTTTTGATTGTTTGACATGATTTAAGTGAGTTACAAGAAAGCTGGTTGAAGCACAAAATCCATGCATGAGCATGAGAATGGTTTCATCAATACAGGCCAAGGATTGCAGATGGCGAATGTTGCGCAACCCCTGGAGTATCAAGGATGTTGTGTTGTATAATGTGTAAGAGAGAGACTTTAAATATTTCAGACACAAGAAGAAGTTTGTGACCTGAAACATGCTGCTCCTTTCCAGAACATCATACCCAAACCATATATTCCTATCAAAGGTGAGCTTCATCTGGTCAGTTAAGCAGAAAATACTTGCCATTGGCTTCATCATCCATTCTTTACTTTCATTTCTATAATATAGAATACATATGCATGTTTGCTGTCATTGATGGCTATGCTACATTTTCTGTGGGAAATTACATGAAGATATTTATCGCTTGGTTATATGACTCATAAATGATCAAAATGGAATACAATACTGAATCCTGTATTTGTAAAATAACAAATATAACATTGACTCATAACTCATGGTTTTTAGAGGGGGACAACAGAAAGGAAAAGGAGCAGGAACTTAAAATGATGATGAAGAGACTGGAAGCCAAATATGCTGCTCTCCAAGTGGTACCAGTCATCTCAAAACTGGGAAATAGTCAGGTAAGTAACCTTATGATACTGGTGAGTTTGATGATGGGGAGTAGTCAGGTAAGTAACCCTATGATACTGGTGAGTTTGATGATGGGGAGTAGTCAGTTTGTCATCTTGATGCTGGGGAATACTACAGTCGGTGATCTCTGGAAAATAGCCTTTATGACTGAACCAAGCAACCAAGTATATCTTAGAATATTGAATCTAGCATGCTTTTTCAATTCAGTCCACTATTGCTTTAAAGGATATAGTGAGAGATCAGAGAGAACTTGAGAAGATATTTGAATTGTATGTTTGGCTATTTGAAGACAGTTAATTGTTTCTGTGAGGAGATATTTATGAATTTTGTCTACCATTATTTTGAATGACAGCAAAGTGAGATTGCGGCTGAAGGAGACCTGTTGACCCGAGAAAGGCTCTGCTGTGGACTGTCCATGTTTGAGATTGTGCTGACAAGGATCCGTACTTTCATAGAGGATCCACTTTGGGTCGGACAGCAACCAGCAAATGGTGTGATGAATATTGATGAATGTACCGAGTTCCACAGATTATGGAGTGCAGTCCAGTTTGTGTTCTGTATCCCAGTAGGGGACAATGAGTACACCATAGAGTGAGTAGTCAATTTAACCGTACACGACTTTACTGTATACCATTCAGAAAGGGAAAATGTACACAAAGATATTTGAAGTACCAGGGCTAGAAATTAATTTTCAAATCTACTAGTCAGTCGGGCTAGTAGTTTTCAATTTTACTAGTCCATGTGCAAATTCCTCAAGCCAAATATTATTCAACATGATGAGAAATATCAAATTTTGACATGTCAATCAGGCACTTAGAACCACTAGTCCATCAAGAGATTTCATTAGTCTCAGACTATCAGGCTACCCTTGTTTTCTACCTACCCCTGCAGTACCAAGGATCACTCCAATGTTTTGTAGATCACAACACCAATATCTACAAATTGATTAGGAAATGTTTGATAACCCCCTCTTGGGAGGGAGGGGGGTAATTAGTACAGGTATTTGATTTTTGTCTGTGAATCTCTGTGTGCATGCTTGTTTCCTTCAGGAGTAAAAAGCTTGTGGACAAGATATCTCAAGAACCACTGAACACATGTATTTCATATTTAATTCATAGTATGGCAATATCAAGTTCTAAACCTTATTGGATTTTGGTGGTCATCGGTTAAGGTTAAAAAGAGTCAAAGGTTCCAGTCAAATGTTACACTTACCACTTTTGAAGTAAAAAGCAGAAGCAGAAGATCATAATCTTTGTTAACATACTATGGTGTTATCAAAAAACACAAACCCTTCAACATATTTATTTTATATTTACACCATAGTATGTTAACAATGATTTTTTTATTTTTTTTGGAAAAAAACCACACCAAAAAACACCAAAAAACAATGAGTTCTACACCTGATTAGATTTCGGTGGTCATCTTTCATAGTTAAAGGACCAAAGATTATGATCATAAGCAATGCAAGTTTGGTTTGGGGGGGGGGATCATTGTGAGCCTCTGTTAACTTTGATTTATCGGGTGAAACATACCAGGCTTATGGGTCCTGTAACATAATAGCTGAAGAATAAGCTACAGGGTTGTGATCTGTCTAGGTGTCGATGACAATTGACACTTAGGTCATACTGTAGGTATCGGTGAAACGATTTCACAGAGAAACCTTTCTGTTACAGAGAGCTGTATGGCGAGGGTCTGAACTGGGCAGGATGTGCCCTCATCATTCTCCTCAACCAGCAGAGAAGGTTTGAGGCTCTCGACTTCAGCTACCATATCCTCAAGGTCAACAGGGTCGACATGAAGGATGAAAATGTCAAGGGTATTGTAAGTACATGTAGCTCACATCCTCCGAGATTCCTGCAAAAACAGAGTCCTGAGATTTGCCACTCAAATTTCTAGGAACATTTCGTGTGACCATATGAAATATATGTACTACATTTAAAAAGTTTTGTCAGTCATTCTGTAAATTGGAAATCAGAAAATTGATGGTTAAGATAATCTTAATTTTTTAATTTTTTAATACATATACTAAGCTGGATTCTAGTGAAATTAAAGAACTACAATATTCCTTTTTTTGACCTTTTATTTGATCCATTAGTACCTCGTTAACTCTTATATAAATGTTCAGGATATTATCATATATATATATATATCTTTGTGATCAACAGTAAGAAAATATGAATTTATATTTTTTCTTTTACAGCAATTAAAGAAGATGGTGGACAGAATTAGAAAATTCCAAATATTGAACAATCAAATATTTGCTGTGTTGAACAAATACTTAAAGACCAATGACTCAGACAGTATTCCTGTAGAGCATGTGAGATGTTTCCAACCTCCAATCCACCAGTCTCTAGCCACAACAATATAACAGGACAGCACCAGGACTGTTCACCAAAGCCTGGCACTTCACAGGATACAGTCAGAAGTGTACCAGCTGTTGTGTTATCATTGTGTATTGGTCCATCAGTCACACAGCATCACTGTTACAGATATAGATTTACTTATATCCCAGTGTCAAAGAATTATGTTCGGATGATGGACTTAGCATTCATTTAACCAAAGCTTTAAAAAAAGACTCGAGTAAAATGCTTAGAGACAATTGGATTGGATGCAAGTTGTGACTCTGGATTATCTTTGTATCTGTTGGAGAGTTTGTGTGACAGATCCGTGCTTGCAATCTCCAGTAGTATATATACCCAATGTAACTTTTATAAAGGGGTAACTTTGGTGTTAGGTTTATAACAGCAGGGCCACTTACAGATATCAGCATGTGAGATTGAATCCTGAGGCAAACCTATAACCACAGTGCATTTATAATATTAAAGTGCAGTGAATATAGTGGTGATACACATGTACATGTGTCGTGAAATAACTGGTTTTTACACTCTATTTTCAACGTTCAGCTGTCTTCCATACATACAATTAAAAGGTTTCCTGTATTACTGGGTACAGCACAACACAAATTGTTTGCCGCAGTTTAAGTATTGCTTTTTTTGCCATTTATAATATTAAAGGGTGAATATATCATGACAGGAAATAATAGTCCACGGAACACAATATATACAGCGGTAGTAACATGTGAAGGGCAGAACGTACACTGGTAGAATATGAATTATACAGGTGAAGGTCACAAGATTCCTGGTATACAGACAGCATGTACTGCTATGTTAAAATTGCATGATATGTGCTGGTCGGTACCTGTAGATTCTGGAAGCATTATTTCAACAATAAACAGGAATGTAATATTTCCAAGATAAATATATAACTTTAAGAACTGTTTGAGTCCTATGGCGTGTCTAACAAACAAGCATAGCTACCTGTGTACTGTATTAACATGGTTAAATTATAGTCTAGGATGTCTGGTTGTCGGTATTAAGAGATTTGTGTGTATTGTTTTATAAAGTTTTGCTTCAGTCACATATGACAGAATTTTATTTAAAGACAGAATTTTTTTCATGTAATTAGTTACATGTATTTAGTGATTTTAGCAAATGTTGACTTGCATCTGACAACAGTTTTATAGGATTGTTTCAAATATGTGAATCAACGGTAGGAGAACTGGAAGTGAAGAGATTTTGTTTGTCCCACTCCTGCCTGATACAACAAATAGTACTCAAACACATTAAACTTAGCTCTCATATACTTTGTTTGAAATGCTCATATAATGCAAACAGGGGCTGTTTTTCCAGCCCGTTAAATAAGCTCTAGGATTGATCTAGGAGGTGTAGTACTACACAGCTAAATATAATCTCTCGAACTGCATAATGTCATTCTTTTTAATCTCCACTTCCATTGTCTCCATAATTATTTCTAATCTCTTTCTACTGAGTATTTATTGAATCTCATCTGTAGAACATGAACATTTTTGATATCATATTACAATAATTTCTTTAAGATAATTATTATGCCAATATAAATGAGAATGTGACAGTATAACGAGACGTGCAGTGTTATCCTTAAGCCCTAGTTGTAATAATTTGTTATATCAGTTATATACACACGCTCTGCAGTGTAATAACATAATAATGAAATAACATGGTAATTTTGGTGACATCACAATGAACCTTATGATGACCTCACAAATTTATGGTAATAGCAAAACTCTAATGGTGCTTTTTTTTGTAAATTTTCCATTCTAAATAACCATATATGGGCATTTGACATGCATTGATTGAATAAATGATAAAAAATCTTTAACTCACTTCCATAACATTTCATTTTTATGCAACTCACTAAAGAGTGCTAAAGAAAACCATATACAATGTACATGTGTCAAGTATATATATATATATATATATCAATCTTCCATCTTCTTGAAAACACCAACAAATATTCATACATGTTATTATCCCTTTTGAATTCTATATCAGTATGATTAAATTTATTCTGAATACCCTGGACTGTAAGTTACATCTCATAAGATGTCAACTCGAGATTGGGATATGTGTTTTAAGCATAGAAGTCTCTTTAACCCTTTCAACCCTATGTAACTTTAATAGACTATACCATGCATTGATCCAGATGAGTCCATTATGATCTACAGTGGTGAAAGGGTTAAGAACATTTACCAGAGTCCGAGTTCTGAAGCTCTGAAACAAGTGAATCTGCCACCAGTGAACATGAAGTACTGTCAACAAACCAGACAAACGTTAGGTTTGAATTAAAGGGAAAGTGTTATTGATAGATGTGAAAAATACATCTAACATGTATGTTACTTGTTTACAGTAGGGTCCCTATGATTTACCTTTTACATTATATGTGTCAAAATGGGAAGAATGCTCTGAACAGAATTATCATCATATTTAAAGAATCATGTGTATCCGGAATTTCCTAATTCTTCAGAAACTTTTATTCAGTCAATCGTATGCAGTAATAATAATCTTAAATTCATTATCCTGGCTGTTTTATATAGTTCACCATTAAAGTAAGGCCTGATCGTTTGAGTGCTTTTTATATCACGAAAATGTCTGACAGATTCACATGTAAATATATTAAATGAAACAGACATTTTATGTATTGTGCAATACAAGTTCTACAAAGCTGGAGTGACATGTTACAAACTTTGTAAAATATTGATATAGAAGTAATTGTTTATTAATATGTAAACAAAACTCAATAAATTATAGATAAAAAATCTTGTAGCTTATTTGGGCTTTACGTCTTTGCAATAGCTAAGGTAAAATATATTTTTGGTTTGTTTGTATTTTACATCCTATTAACAGCTATGGTCATTTAAGGACGTGCCAGGTTATGGTGGTGGAGTAAAGCTGGAGCACCCGGAGAAATTAATCGACCTACAGCCAGTACCTGGTAACTGCCCCACGTAAGCCTAGAACCCGCCACCCAGTGGTGGAGGGCTAGTGGTAGCAGAATGTCAGATGCCTTAATATAACCACTCGACCACTGTGACCCCTTCATAAATGTCCACAGCGTCCACTGATAGAGGGGTCATTCATTGGATACTTTAAAGTGTTAACCACTAAAGGATGAAGTTTTAGATGTCCAATCTGCTGACAAAACGAGCCAGTTGATGGATGGTTGGTAGACAAAGTGGATAACGCACTCGCCTCACAGAAAGATGATCAGGGTTAGGTTCACGATCGTATGTGAACATGTATATGGTCACTTATATGTTTTCTTCAGGTACATTTAATTGATTTTTCTTCCACTTTAAGACCCTTTGCATGCTTCAATCTGTTGGTTAGTATAAGTTAATGAAACTTGTTTCCTAATTATTGTAAAATATATACAGTTGAATGCGGCATTCACACAGTGCCGATTATGGCTCCCGTTTGAGATCAGACAGCGCTACAACATGAAAAACGAAAAAGTCGCATTACTATCCTCAATGATCTAGAATGTCCTATCATTGTCTAAACGCAGTCGTATACGTTCGTAACAGAGTCCTACGGATCGGGAATGGTCCGGAGAGGTCGGTCAAGCACTCCAGACAGTTAGGTGCGTCCCGTAACATTCGGGAAACTCAGCCGATTTTATCTAGTCTGATTACAATCGTGACTATGTCGTGACAGAATCTACTGTATTGGATCAAAATCGTAACAATATCCTGTGTCGTCTGGACGGTGTCTTGATGGTGTCCAGTGGATCGGACGCTGTCGTGATGAACGGGCAAGTTTTGGAGACATTTTTCATTGCTGTTCTTGCCGATTAAGTCCAGATTGCGTCATGATCTTGCATAATGCGTCGGTTCACTGTCCGGTCACTGTCTGATCTCTGACAGATCGCGTTCGGCAGATTCGGGACGCTGTCTGGACACATTCGGTCGTTTTTTACCATGCGGAAGATACAAATTGGATAAGATTCGGATTGAGAACGGGAGAATCGGGACAAATTTGTCTGGAAACAGCTGAACTGGTACGCTCCCTGAACAATATCTGATTGTTGTCGTGATTAAATAAATGAATTCACAAATTTGTGATTTCCCACCAAGATTCAAAGGATCTTGATCAGACTTTTGACAAGTTTTAATCGGGAGTGGTCCTATCAAGGACCTCAGTAAAAATCCTGAATGTGTGACTGAGGCTTAAACATATAGGATGATGTATGTGACAGTAGTGCTACATTATCCAGAATGTCAAGCATTGAAAGTTTCCATCAAATATCTTTTATGTTGTCTGCTGTGTTCATGGGAATACCTGATCCATTACTAGGTTGAAAAGCAATTATTGATTAGATCATAAATCTGAGTGCAGTTACCTACAGTGCAGGGTGAAATTACTGCTTGATAATGCTGACAATTTGAACAGGTATATTGTATGGTCATGCTAGAGGTTTTTCTCGGTATTAGCTGAAAATAATTTGTGCACATTATGATGTTCATCAGTGTCATTGCAGCTGTCCCACACCGTGAAGCCTGCCAGCTGCTCATCATAGGATACTGTCTGTTGTACATGTAACCCATCTTAAAATGTTATAAAACTTTTATTTGTATCAGACAAGTGGGTATAAACTTGTCAGTTGTTGCCCTCAATAGTTTTATGTTGATGACTTGCTCCAACCTGTGGGATTTTGATGATGAAATACTTTCTCAGGAATTTCTTTTTCCTACCAGATCAATATGGAATTACTGTAATATATATTAGGTTTGAGCCTTGTTTGATTCTTATGTCTGACCCAGGTGTTGTATGATTCCTATGTCTGACCCAGGGGTTGTATGATTCTTATGTCTGACACAGGTGTTGTATGATTCCTATGTCTGACCCGGTTCTGTATGATTCTTATGTCTGCCCCAGGTGTTGTATGATTCTTATATCTGACCCAGGTGTTGTAAGATTCTTATGTCTGACCAAGGTGTTGTTTGATTCTTATGTCTGACACAGGTGTTGTATGATTCTTATATCTGACCCAGGTGTTGTATGACACTTATGTCTGACCCAGGCGTTGTATGATCCTTATGTCTGGCCCAGGTGTTGTAGGATTCTTATGTCTGACCCAGGTGTTGTATGATCCTTATGTCTGACCAGGTGTTGTATGATTCCTATGTCTGACCAGGTTCTGTATGATTCTTATGTCTGACCAGGTGTTGTAGGATCCTAATGTCTGACCCAGGTGTTGCCTGATCCTTATGTCTGACCCAGGTGTTGTATGATTCCTATGTCTGACCCAGGTGTTGTATGATTCCTATGTCTGACCCAGGTGTTGTATGATTCTTATGTCTGACCCAGGTGTTGTATGATTCTTATGTCTGACCCAGGTGTTGTATGATTCTTATGTCTGACCCAGGTGTTGTATGATCCTTATGTCTGACCCAGGTTCTGTATGATTCTTATGTCTGACCAGGTTCTGTATGATTCTTATGTCTGACCAGGTGTTGTAGGATCCTTATGTCTGACCCAGGTGTTGTATGATCCTTGTCTGACCCAGGTGTTGTATGATTCTTATGTCTGACCCAGGTGTTGTATGATTCCTATGTCTGACCCAGGTGTTGTATGATTCTTATGTCTGACCCAGGTGTTGTATGATTCTTATGTCTGACCCAGGTGTTGTATGATTCTTATGTCTGACCCAGGTGTTGTATGATTCTTATGTCTGACCCAGGTGTTGTATGATTCTTATGTCTGACCCAGGTGTTGTATGATTCTTATGTCTGACCCAGGTGTTGTATGATTCTTATGTCTGACCCAGGTGTTGTATGATTCTTATGTCTGACCCAGGTGTTGTATGATTCTTATGTCTGACCCAGGTGTTGTATGATTCTTATGTCTGACCCAGGTGTTGTATGATTCTTATGTCTGACCCAGGTGTTGTATGATTCTTATGTCTGACCCAGGTGTTGTATGATTCTTATGTCTGACCCAGGTGTTGTATGATTCTTATGTCTGACCCAGGTGTTGTATGATTCTTATGTCTGACCCAGGTGTTGTATGATTCTTATGTCTGACCCAGGTGTTGTATGATTCTTATGTCTGACCCAGGTGTTGTATGATTCTTATGTCTGACCCAGGTGTTGTATGATTCTTATGTCTGACCCAGGTGTTGTATGATTCTTATGTCTGACCCAGGTGTTGTATGATTCTTATGTCTGACCCAGGTGTTGTATGATTCTTATGTCTGACCCAGGTGTTGTATGATTCTTATGTCTGACCCAGGTGTTGTATGATTCTTATGTCTGACCCAGGTGTTGTATGATTCTTATGTCTGACCCAGGTGTTGTATGATTCTTATGTCTGACCCAGGTGTTGTATGATTCTTATGTCTGACCCAGGTGTTGTATGATTCTTATGTCTGACCCAGGTGTTGTATGATTCTTATGTCTGACCCAGGTGTTGTATGATTCTTATGTCTGACCCAGGTGTTGTATGATTCTTATGTCTGACCCAGGTGTTGTATGATTCTTATGTCTGACCCAGGTGTTGTATGATTCTTATGTCTGACCCAGGTGTTGTATGATTCTTATGTCTGACCCAGGTGTTGTATGATTCTTATGTCTGACCCAGGTGTTGTATGATTCTTATGTCTGACCCAGGTGTTGTATGATTCTTATGTCTGACCCAGGTGTTGTATGATTCTTATGTCTGACCCAGGTGTTGTATGATTCTTATGTCTGACCCAGGTGTTGTATGATTCTTATGTCTGACCCAGGTGTTGTATGATTCCTATGTCTGACCCAGGTGTTGTATGATTCTTATGTCTGACCCAGGTGTTGTATGATTCTTATGTCTGACCCAGGTGTTGTATGATTCTTATGTCTGACCCAGGTGTTGTATGATTCTTATGTCTGACCCAGGTGTTGTATGATTCTTATGTCTGACCCAGGTGTTGTATGATTCTTATGTCTGACCCAGGTGTTGTATGATTCTTATGTCTGACCCAGGTGTTGTATGATTCTTATGTCTGACCCAGGTGTTGTATGATTCTTATGTCTGACCCAGGTGTTGTATGATTCTTATGTCTGACCCAGGTGTTGTATGATTCTTATGTCTGACCCAGGTGTTGTATGATTCTTATGTCTGACCCAGGTGTTGTATGATTCTTATGTCTGACCCAGGTGTTGTATGATTCTTATGTCTGACCCAGGTGTTGTATGATTCTTATGTCTGACCCAGGTGTTGTATGATTCTTATGTCTGACCCAGGTGTTGTATGATCCTTATGTCTGACCCAGGTGTTGTATGATTCTTATGTCTGACCCAGGTGTTGTATGATTCCTATGTCTGACCCAGGTGTTGTATGATTCTTATGTCTGACCCAGGTGTTGTATGATTCTTATGTCTGACCCAGGTGTTGTATGATTCTTATGTCTGACCCAGGTGTTGTATGATTCTTATGTCTGACCCAGGTGTTGTATGATTCTTATGTCTGACCCAGGTGTTGTATGATTCTTATGTCTGACCCAGGTGTTGTATGATTCTTATGTCTGACCCAGGTGTTGTATGATTCTTATGTCTGACCCAGGTGTTGTATGATTCTTATGTCTGACCCAGGTGTTGTATGATTCTTATGTCTGACCCAGGTGTTGTATGATTCTTATGTCTGACCCAGGTGTTGTATGATTCTTATGTCTGACCCAGGTGTTGTATGATTCTTATGTCTGACCCAGGTGTTGTATGATTCTTATGTCTGACCCAGGTGTTGTATGATTCTTATGTCTGACCCAGGTGTTGTATGATTCTTATGTCTGACCCAGGTGTTGTATGATTCTTATGTCTGACCCAGGTGTTGTATGATTCTTATGTCTGACCCAGGTGTTGTATGATTCTTATGTCTGACCCAGGTGTTGTATGATTCTTATGTCTGACCCAGGTGTTGTATGATTCTTATGTCTGACCCAGGTGTTGTATGATTCTTATGTCTGACCCAGGTGTTGTATGATTCTTATGTCTGACCCAGGTGTTGTATGATTCTTATGTCTGACCCAGGTGTTGTATGATTCTTATGTCTTACCAAGGTGTTGTATGATTCTTATGTCTGACCCAGGTGTTGTATGATTCCTATGTCTGACCCAGGTATTGTATGATTCTTATGTCTGACCCAGGTGTTGTCTGATCCTTATGTCTGACCCAGGTGTTTTATGATCCTTATGTCTTACTCAGGTGTTGCCTGATCCTTATGTCTGACCCAGGTGTTGTATGAGTCTTATGTCTGATCCAGGTGTTGTATGATTCTTATGTCTAACCCAGGTGTTGAATGATTCTTATGTCTGACCTAGGTGTTGTATGATTCCTATGTCTGACCCAGGTGTTGTATCACTCTTATGTCTGACCCAGGTGTTGTATGATTATTATGTCTGACCCAGGTGTTGTATGATATTGTTGGTCAAAAACGGCCTTATTCCATATTTTGATAAAATTGTATTATTTTCATCCACGGTATGTGAATTTATTTTATTCAAAGTGTTATGTCGTTTCGTTGAACAGTTTTGAATTAATGATAATTTAAACACGCATGCAAAATTTACCATTTGTGTGACGTCGTTATTCTACGTCAGGGTATACATACATTGATATTAATAACGCTAGCAAATAATGACGATACAAATTATTTTCTTTCAATAATATACTTTAATATATTAACACAATTCCATTCATCGTGTGCTTCAGTGGTAAAATACACACACACACACAACACACACACACACACACACACACACACATAGAAATGTTAGCCCAGACTGGCAGTACACCTATCCCGAATGCATGTTTAGCCCCAGGTTTGATGACAGGACAAAATATGTAGATTATTTTTAACTCTGTAAATATTGTCACCTCATCAGAGAAATACTACAAAAAAATACAAAATATCTCAAAAAATAATTACCAAATATTGTTTATACGTGTCCAGTAAAAATTTCCGGGAACGGAATTATTAGAATAAATGGGAATATCAACAAATGGACACATGCATTTCTACCACAACGACATCAGCGTGTTAAAGTATAAGGGGAGAAGATATGGGAGTACCACAAGGTACAGTCGATTTATTTTTTATCTTTGAGTTCTGATCAGCGGCGACTTAAAATGGACTGCTCCCGACAAAATATGTAACAATGCACATTCGACTTTGGGATTCATAAGACGAAATTCCAATCACTGGTTAGATCGCCGGTTTTGGACTACTCTGCTATGGTATCCTTATCTTCAAAAGGTCAGTGACCGCTTAGAGGGAATACAGCGTCGAGCTGTCCAATGTGTCTTTAGCGATTGCAGATGAAGCCAAATTGGACACCCCTCGTCAACCGTAGGAAAGAACAAAGACTCATCCTCCTATTCAAAATTATAAATGACCTGGTAGTCATACCCTCCAATGAAGTCATCAAATCCAACAAAAGACCAAATGGACACTCAAACAACAAGCAAATAAAGATCTAAACAGCTAATTCAGATATTTTTAAAAACTCCCTTTTCCGAAAACCATCAAGGACTGGAACAACTTGATTCAAACTAACCATCAGTTCCGTGCCGCACGACTAAATCGTCATCAGCCCACATTACCCGAGTTAGGTTAGATTGTATTAAGGCAAATCTTCGTGGTTTTGAAAGGGATGGAGCGAAGCGTAGCAATGGCACAATATATCATGCCAAGGGATAGGTAGTCTTAACATATGGCAGGCTATCAGACAGTCGTTACTCGTGACAGTGCCTTCGGTGCGCACTTCCAAACTACTCTGGGGGCTTGTTTGACTCACTAGACACCTTGTCAGACACAACCATATACGAATCACTTCATCTAGACGAATCCATCTGTTCTCATATTAGTGATCACCCCAAAGCAACATCTTCCCCTCACAACAACTCTAAAACTAAACAACAGAAAACAATAAATTAAAGAAAAACCGAAAAGGTCTCGACGACTCGCCATAATTAACATCAACTGTCAGTAAATTAAAAATAAGGTCCCTGAGTTCCATCAAGTCGTAGACAAACAAAAGCCTGATATAATAGCAGGGACCGAGTCTTGGCTAAAACCTGAAATTAGAACCGTAGAAATATTTCCAACTGACAACTTCAGTATATATAGGAAAGGTCGACCTGATAAAAAAAAGGTGGTGGCGTATTCCTTGCAATTACTAAAGAGCTCAAATCAGAAGAACAACCAGAGCTAAAATGTGAAACAATTTGGGCCAAAATAAATCTATCCGGATTGAAGTCCATCTACCTGGCTGTCTACTATAAACCAAGTGAAATTGACTATGATAGCACTGCACAACTCGACCTGTCCCTCCAACGTGTCCCTTAAAATGCCCACACGTGGCTACTTGGTGACTTTAATCTCCCAAAGTATGACTGTCAACAACAATGCTATAAAAACAATTGCAATACTGCACCTTATTCTGACTTCCTTATCATCATAGAAAAATACCTACTCGTAAAGACAACACCCTTGATCTCTTCTTTCTCAATCAGCCATCTCTTGTCCACGAAACTAGGACACTACCAAGTCTTGGAACTGCTGATCACGACATAGTATTCATGAAGTCCTTGTCACTTTTGTCCGACAACGAAAACAACTACGCCAAATAAAGCTATACAACAAAGCTGACCGGGATGCCATTAGGACTAATTTCTTCCACTACTATATACCTGGCATCCACACAAAATTCAACAACAGAAGAAAAATGGTCAATCTTAAAAACTAAACTAGATAGTATTATCCAATTACATGTTCCAACAAAAATGACCAAATCAAAGGATAACTTGTCCTGGATAAATAAAGATATAAAAAGAACTATCAGAAAACGTGACAAACTTTATAAGAAAATTAGGAGCACTTCCTTGGCACATCAATCAAAACTACATCGGAAAATGAAACAAACACGGCAAAGTTGTTGGGCATATGTGGCACCGATTGTAATCAACGACTCTGAAAATATTGACAAGGTCAAAACAAGTAAACAATTCTGGTCCTTTGTTAAAAAACAAAAATCTGAAAATGTTGGGGCATCACCACTCAAGGTCGATGGCATAACATAATACGACCCAAAATCCCAAGCAGAAACACTAAACAGACAATTCTACTCCGTCTTTACCAACCCAGTCCCACTTAAATTATCTCATCTCTGTGAACTTGACCTCTATTCCTCACAAAAGCCTGCAAACTACATGTCAGACCTCAATATCACAATTTCTGGTGTTTCCAAACTTCTTAAAAACCACGACCCCAAGAAAGACACAGGCCCCGATAAAATTTCCCAAAATTTCCTTAAACAGGTCTATATCGAAATAGCTCCGATTATCACAGATCTCTTTAACTGTTTCCTCTCAAGCGGCGTAGTTCCCTAAGACTGGAAGAATGCCATTGTAAAAACAACCGCAAAATTACCGTCCTATCTATCTCTCTAACCTGCATCCTCAGAAAAATGATAGAACACATCCTTACCAGAAGTATCATGGCTCACGCCGACGAATATAGTCTTCTCAGCCCTCTCCAGCATGGTTTTCGCTCCAAACGTAGCTGTGAAACACAACTTCTTGCTTTTACCTCAGACATTTATAATAATCTAGCACTGGGTCATCAAACAGATGTAGCCGTTATGGACTTTTCAAAGGCTTTCGACAAAGTCGACCATGCCAGACTCATTCTAAAACTAACTCGTTTTGGCATTCACAGCAACATTTTTGCTTGGGTTCATAATTTTCTCCTTGACCGTACTCAGAAAGTTGCTGTAAGTAACACCAAATCTTTGTCCTGTCCTGTTCTCTCTGGAGTCCTCCAAGGCTCAGTCATGGGGCCCTGCCTTTTTCTAATCTATATTAGCCAAGTTAGACTTTTTGCAGACGACACTATTGTCTATGTAACTGATTCATCTGACTCGGACGCAGAAACACTACAAAAAGATTTAAATTTTCTAGAAAAGTGGGAACAAAACTGGCCAATGTCCTTCAACCCTGATAAATGTGAAATACTACACATCTCAAAGAAAAGACTGACACACAAATTTAACTACATTCTTCATGGACAATTTTTCAAGCAGGCAGATTCGGCTAAATACCTGGGCTGAACACTCACATCAATAACATTACCAACAAGGCCAATGCATCCCTCATCCGGAGAAACATCGAAACAACCAACGTAAAAACAAAAGAGTTAGCTTATAAAACGTATGTCCGCTCACACCTTGAGTAATGTAGCCCCATATCTGGGAACCATGGCAGGCAATTTTTTCCCATAATGTTGAAACGGTGCAGAGAATAGCTGTCAGGTACACTCTTGTGCGCTGATGCTCCAAACCCTGAACTGGCAACCCCTTGAACAACGCCGTAAAATGACCTCCATCATATTACTATATTAAATCATAAACGGCCTTGTGGCATATGATGGCAACCTCCAAATTCTCCAGCGAACCCGACAACACAAATTCCAGAATCCACACAGATCCACAAATCATCATGCAAATTCATTCTTTCCTAAAGTAACTCGTACCTGGAACAGCCTCCCAACCTTCATCGTCGACAGTGCTGACCTCTCCACACTGAAGGCAAATCTCCTCTCTCACACATGTTGTATATTGAACGTTTTTAGAGTGTCCTGTTGAAGTTGAATCTCGAGGATAAGAAAATACAAACCGTTTGTCCGCATCAAAAGGGAAAATGGACATAACGATACATACACGTGGCATTTTATTTGTGGCCGTTTTTAGTTGTGATCTGATGGCACGGTAGAACACATGGTTCCATTTGTTTTAGTGAAATAATGTTATCGTTCTCGTAAACAGTTGGAAACATCATATCGAATATCCCCCACCCCCTCTCCCTCCCCCATCCCCCTACCACCACCACCACCACCAAAAAAGAAATGTAAGTTTGTTTTGACGCATGCAGACAATTCTTTATAGATGTTTTCAGGATGCATGTTGATTATTCTAATATCTGAATGTGTTAGGATTACGAATGACACCACACATATGAAGAAAACAAGTTCACATAGAGTTTTCTGAAGATTCGGTGTACAATACATATGTTTTGATATATAATGCTATTCAGAGTTTACACGAGTATCCTAATTTGAACCGTTAATATAACATATCAGGTAAGGAGGACTAAGTAGGAGCACCAGAAAACTGTGAATAAAATAAAACAATATACTACAGCGTTAAAGATATGTACAACATCACTGTGTGTTAACGACACCGGATATTGCTATCAGGCAGGCGGTGATCACACGAAGTGGACTGCAGTTGAAGGTGAGATTTTTTTCTGTACTAGAGTATTTTCCTTAAAGGGGCTGGTTGGGGAAAAAAATACAAAATAAGTGGGTCTAAATGCGTCCTCTAGCCTTTCAAAAGTTATACCACGGTAATATGTTGGTCGAATTCTGCTTGCAATGTCCAATTTTGACCATTGAAATCTCGGTATGTCACGTGGTTGTTTCGAAAGTGAGGCAGTGAAGATAACAACAATAGCACGCCGTCATGTGCCATGTCGGACTCAACTTGCGGACAAGACAGCAATACTATACGTAAATAATTGTTTTCAAAGGTCATGTATGATGCGAGTGTAGTATTCCTACCTATATGTTGTTGTTATATATAACGGTATTGATACCTCGTGCCTGTCATGACTTTTGCATGCATCTTTTTCTTTCGCCGCGATGTTTACATTTGGCCTTGTTGATGACGCGCGTTCGGTAAAATTACATCACTGATCTGGGTCAATTGAGAATTTTAGACTGTCAGGTGACGATTTAGGATTTCTTTAATATAATTATAATTTTGGTTTCAGTCCCAGATTTTGACCTCTGTTAGGAGGGCTGTTGTGTATCTTGCTTCTGTCGGAATATACCAGGCGCTAATTACAAGCTCTTGGATAACTCAGATATCGATTTCCTTTTTAAACAGGAATAGGATAAAACCTAAAGGCGTTCCAAATTCCCCACGGGAATTACTTATAACCTAAAGATGTTCCGAGTATGAATCAGGCACCTTTGAGGTTCCCGAAGGGGTAATCTGTCGTATTATAAATTGCTATTGACCGATTTAGATATTTTAAGTCTGACCAACGACTACCGTTAATATTTGCGTATAGTGCGCACTTTTTGAGGGGAAAATGAAGTGTCAAGAAAGGGGTGTACACGATACTCAAGAACAATCCAAAACCAGTCCTTGGTCGCGACCATTTCTCGTAAATTTTCGAGGATTTTCGGAAATGTTTTGATATATGCTAACAGCAATACAACTGCTAAATTTCGTTGAGTATCCCTGATTGCATTGCCAATTTAACAATTACGAAAAGTTGCAAGTTTAAGTCATATAGGCCTAATACTATAGAATCGGATAAGTAAACTCGAGTAAAGTAGCTCAACTTTTCAGGACGTGATAAATACCACGTATCGGGAAACATAACGAAGAATTGCATCGGATTTATTACTCTGTGGTTAAAATGTCGTTCTTGGGTAAAATCTTGCTGAACTCTTTAATCTTGTCCGTAGGAATGTGTCAAAACGACACGGGTAAATTGGCGAAGTTAGCAAGTTTGTGTACTGCAAAGAGTCAAAGTTGCGTGATGCTATTAACCGGCAGGAATTTACAATGACATCCATGCGAATTGAACCGATAATGATAAAAGTATGAGTTTGAAAATTAAATATCAACGTGTTCAAAACAGCCAAATACATTCCGATCTTTTCTTTTCGAAGGAGAATTGTTGATATCACAATTGTTTGGTGTTCTTCATGTCTTGCGAATTCGGCTGTTGGCGGTCCTCGTCGGAGTGACCGCCTTTATACATTCTGCCGATATCGATGACCGATTCAGTTGGATTTGCAGACGATCAGAACTTGAAACTACTTGGAAAAGTGTATTTCATAACAAAACCTAGTAGAAGATTTATCCGTATATAAGATTGAATCTTTTCTGAAACTTATTGTTGTGAAAACAACATCGTTATATTCCAATTACCCGTTCTGCCCATGCCAGGTGACCGTGTCAGCGCGCATATCTCCCCGTATTCGAGGTGTCAGTCAACGCTAACGTTATATTTGCGACATGCTTTCCTATTAATTCCCTGTGCTGCCATGGCTACCTGAACAGTATGTATGTATTTACACCTGGTAATTGTTAACTATTTTGATTGACAGGTGGAAATATATCCGTTGTAGCTTGGTCAATGATTTATCGGAAAATGATCATACAGAATGATGGGGTGACTTTCATGTCATTCTGTCATATTTCTAGTTAACTCTTTTGGAGTGAATTTCAGCAAAATTTGAATCGGTATATGTCATAAGAAGGTATTTTAAACATGTGTATGCCATTTTAGCAAATATGACATTTTGTCCCCGACCAGCCCCTTTAACATTGGTATCGTTAACACACGTTATACCGTTTAGACAGCAGTGTTCACGTAAGTTGCCACCGGTTATTGCGACTAGCAAAGATGACAAAAAAACTTTGCCAATGCTAGTGTGACATATGGCTTACATTTCAGTCAGTGATATTTCATTTCCTTTATAGCATTATTGTAAATTACTTATATTAAGCATATTTACTTTATTTATTAAAATCTAGATTCAATGAGTACTTCAATGCACGAAAACGAAAGACCTATATTTGATTTTAAGACAGATCATTGACAAGATACCTGTCAGTTAAAGCCAGAATGAATATCTCGCGAAATATAAGTGATTTACAGTATACTTCATTCCTCAACAACGCTAAATCATCAGTCACTCTCGTCAACAACTTCCGGACTCTGACTAGCATCCGCAACGCATCTCTCCCAATCTCTGACTCCATTTGACAGGTTTTCACAGTGTTGAGCATATCCAAGTCAGGCGCGGATTTAGGGGGGGGGGGGGGGGGGGGGGCCACACCCGGCCCCGGCCCCCCCTTTTGGCGGCGGACTGACCTTTTCCGGGCCGGCCGTAATGGTCTGATCGGCCGGGAATGGGAATATATTAACATTTTAAAATGCATCAAATAATGCACGTAGCTTGTATAAAAAAAAATCTGGGGCTACGCCCCACACATCCCATACGGCATCCTAGCAAATATTGTGGGTTTCCGTTATCTGATATTTTTACCATATTTTCTTTATTAAAACAATATTTGTTGGCATCGCTACGCTCGTCTACTTTGTATCTTGACCCTGACGTGTGTTTTTTTTTATTTTACCACCTCCGCAAAACCCCAAGTTGCAACTTGCAACGCTCGCCGGAAATATACTAGCATAAGTTGCATAATTATATTATTGACCGCTCGTTATAGATGATCTGAAAATTAATACTTTTTATTGTAACCTTCCTAACCGCCCGGGCGATATTAATCATATCATTATACAAGAACGATAAAGTTTTTTTTCGGCTGACAATATTATGTATAATCGATTGAACATATCCATTCAATTATTTTGGTATTATATATATTATTCGAACTGTTTAACTATCTTGTATGTACAACATAATATCTCATTGTATGTACAACATAATATCTCATTGTGGTACTTATAGCTTACCATCGTGTACGTACAAGAAAGTATCTTCATACAGCATACTATTGTGTACGTAGTAATAAGTTGTACGTACCAGAATGAGATGATATGCTGTACTTACAAGTATGATAATTTTAAATTAAATTTAAAGGTGACGCGTATGTGCCTCGCCTCCTAAGTTGTACCATTTTAACCAGATAGCTTAGCAAATGTACCACCGTTGGTAATTATGCACGCCCTTAGATGAGTTAATCAGCGTAGACATTTCAGATATATCATTGTCTACACTAGTGAATTAGTCAACAATAATAAAACGCGAGACTATATCAGGGGCGGGTCCAGGTGAGGGGGTAATGGGCGTACGCCCCCACTCCCCTCTTTTTCAAAAGAAAAAGATTTTTTTTTATCGTAATCAGCTAATATTGTATTGAATATGGCAATTATCATATTCATTAATTAAAGACATACTCTGATAAAAAAAATGTCAAACCATGACACTTCAACTATAAAATATACATGAAAGGAACCGTTACATTAGTGCATTTCACAATTATTTTATGTTTTTTAGCAAAAAAAAAGGTTTAAAAAATGTTTCGCCTCGCTCCGCTCACCGACAGATTTTATTATACGCCCCTCTTTCAAATATCCCAGAAACGCCCCTGTATATAGCTAGTGGCCTTGGGTGTCGCACTGATTTGAACTTACCGTTTGTTTACCAACTTAGTGATGCCATGAGTAACTCATTAATTAAACAGCAACGATGTTATGGTGTTATTTGAAGACTAGATTTATATTTTGACGGTGGACCTCTCGTATCCCCCTTGCGGGCGGGACGCCAAATTAGGTAATAATGAACAAGTCCCCTGTGGATTCATACATTTGTCATCACCAGGTTGCCCCTATAATAATACCATCTGACTTCTAAAACACGCTGTTGGTAGAGAATTTGAACCGAAACTTTAATTTTCTTTCCAGTACACAAAAAAAGTCTTTGGGCCATACTTAAAATCTGTTTTTTTCTTCTTGTTAATTAAACATAAAAACAATCCTCAGAACACGGTAAATCGTTTCTGAGACGTTCTAGAAAACACATTTTTTGGGGGGGGAGATCCCCCAAACCCCCCTTACGGGGAGGGGGTCTGTACCCTCCCCCTCCTCGCGCTACGCGCTCGGGCTGCTGCCTTTCGCAGCACACCGTTGACTATTGAGAAAAATTTCTCGGCCCCCCCCTTTTAGGAAATCCTGGATCCGCCCCTGCAAGTTACCAAAGTATTGCCGCGATGTGCGCACATACTCCAAATACTCAAGACCCCGCTCGACATTTACAATACATGCCTCGATATTGGATATATGCCTTAGCTGCCACGTGCCTACTTAGGATTTTCACAAGGAGATGATTGCCTCTTCTTCGTGGAAGAGAATTTCACTGTTTCCATCTATGTGTTCCTGTATGTAACTTGTACTTAATTTCAGCTACGTGTACACGAACGTTAGGTTTCGAAGCTGTTCTTCGTCAAACATAGAAATACATACCCCAAAAACACTGCTTTTACACCCCCTTTGTCCACCTACCAAGGCCTATGTGCGTGTTTTCCCCCATTTCAAATCCTTCACTTCCTTTACTAAGCTTATCAGTCCTATAAATAAAGTTAAATAGCTCAGTGCATCAAAACCGGATCGTACCGGATCGTAACCCTTGGCTAGCGAAGATGTGCGCAGTGTTAGATCAGGACAGAAACGTATGTCCCTGATGAGATATAAATACTAAAATATATACGGTGTGATATTTAATTATTTTTATTTTTTAAATTCCACTGTTTAAATGACAACTTTCCATCTAATATGGTCAAAAGCAACATTTTGGAAGTATTAACTTTGGGCCAAGGGTAGAGGTAAACACAGGACTCTTAACATAGCACCAAAAAATACGAGCACACGGAAGCATTTAACTTAATTGTGACCTCAGTCCGTGCGTGAGTATTTTGTACACATGAAAATTATTCGTTTTCTGACAAATTCGTGAAATATGCACTGTGTATTTCGGGGGAAGTTTTAAATATTCTCTATATAGGCCTGTTCCGATGTCCCTTAGTCTTTTACTGAAAGTTGGGTTTATCCGGGCATTAGTACAACCCCTTCCTCAAAACAACCATGCACAATATGTGGTCTTCATGTAAAATGTTGGTTTTCAAAGAGCTTGTGGATGCATGCCAGGACGAATATTGTCATGAAATTTGGTTTCAGGCTTAGGTCATTAACCGCAGAGTACAAAACAATTTGAAAGAATCTGTTGACAGTTGGTGAAAGTAAGTATTAAGTATTGCCCATGGATCCTGTTTCACAGGAATTTGGCGTTATTTCAACTAAATTCAAGATAATATGTAACCGCATTCTAGACACAGTGGCACGCAACTACTAGTAGTTGCTTGACTGCTTGACCGGACTGTGCCAGGCGGCGGACATCTGGGATCACAGGGACTTGAGAATTTGTTGCAGCTATATTTGGACCTTAACCTGTTAACTACGGTGTTTAGAGTTATTTTACACGTTTGGCGAGTTTATATCAATTTTCGGTAAAAAAAAAAACAACCCACTAAAATGATGATAATATATGAGAAGGGCGGAAAGCTCTCAATGACACGCAACTAATATTAATATTGATCTTATATCCCAATCTTGTCGTACCCACCTAACTTTCTTGCATAACAATTTTAGGTCACCTGAGCTTTGCTTTCCGTCCGTCGTGCGTAAACGTTTTACATTTTCAACTTCTTCTCAAGAACCAGTGGATGGATTTTTTTCAAACTTTGTCAGAATCATCCTTGGAAGATGAAGCTACAAAATTGGGATTCCTACCCCAACCTCTGGGGCCAGGGCAGGGCCCCAAAGGGAAAATTAACCAGACTCAGAGGTACTACGTTCAATTTCAGTGCATAAAAAGAAAGATCATCAACGGTTTTATTTAAATTGTAAATTTCAGGACCCCCGAGCTATCCGTTCTCCCTTTGGGAGGGAGTTAAGTTTACTATAGTTTATATAGGGAAATAAACCTTTTGGGTATATTTTGACAACTTTCTGTAGGAAATTATTTTTACTTTGTGAGCATTATCCTTGAAGGAAGATGGTTTCAAATTGTAAAATTGAGATTCCTACCCCAACTCTAGGGGCCAGGGCGGGGCTCCAAAGGGAAAATTAACCAATATTTAAAAAATCTTCTTTTCCAGACTCAGAGGTTATACATTTAATTTCAGTGCATAAAAAGAAATATCATCAGGAGCTTTATTTAAATTGTTAATTTCGGGACCCCCGAGCTATCAGTTCTTCCTTCGGGAGGGTGTAAAGTTTACTATAGTTTTTATAGGGAAATAACACTTTTGGGTATATTTTATCCATTTTCAGCAGAAAATTATTCAAACTTTAAGTCAGAATCATCATTGGTGAATGAGGGTATTACATTGTAAAATTAGGATTAGGGCCCAAAAGGGAATATTTACCAATATTTTCAAATTCTTATCCTTTGATGACATGACAAGTATTGTATTTCACTAAGTTTACATGCCGATTCCACATCACATCTAAGCAATAAAATAAAGCTACCACTACCTATGATATAACTCAGGTGACCGCTAAGGCTCTTGGGCCTCTTGTTTACATATTCATGAGGTTGACATCAGAAACATGCTGAAACATTGGCTGGCTGAGGAATGGTTGTGCTTTTCTGAACATTTCGTGGTTTGCTCTCGATGCTATTTACACACAAGAGGATTCACAAAACGTCAACCTCCTGGGATTCATAGAATCGTCCACCCTCCTTGGGGTGAGATGGGGGAATCTCAAGCCAAGGCAGAAGATTCTTTACGTTATAGTTGCCAGCACGAAGCTTGCCCTGAGCATGGAACTTCCCTTAGGGGTTGAGGTTCCCCATTCACCTCAAGGGATTCTTTTTTCTTACCCTGTTGACCTTTCATATACAGTAAAACCCTGTTTACGCGAACTCGTAGGGTCAAGATCAATAGTTCGAGGAGTACATGGTATTCGACGAAACCAAGGTTCGACCAGCATTGTCATTTTTTATCAAGTTGGACAGCAGACAGTACAAGCACTGCAACTATTGCAGATAGTAAGAAGAAAAAAGAAGTTCAATAAAAATTACCGCATTTAATCAGATTTAAAATGGCTAAACTTTATCGGGATGAAAACAAATAGCCACCGGTATAAAGAAAGTTATAAAAGTAAAATGCTGCATGTGTAAAGTACTTATCATTTTGACATAGTCAGCCATACTGTAATCGGCTACAATAATTTTACAAAATATCAAAGCGAGAGGAACTCTTCTATCATTTTAAAATGAAGAAAATCTTCAATCCTTTTAACATCATAATGTCGATTGATAACGAGATTAACAATTACAACGGATTCAAGTTTTAATATCTTTAAAGTTGGTAGGATTCTGCTATGTGATTTCTGCTTAATATTGCCATGCTAAATTATGGTTTTACACACCCAAGTGATTAGCACTTCCACCAAATCATCGATGTGCAAACATTGTCTGGAAAAAATAAATATGCACACAGAAAGATAATGCAGCTTTCTACAACAGAGTAACGATAGTTACTTTATGATACTACCTTTAATCATCTAATTATCCGACGTCCAGCCGACACCTGTAAGTAAGCACAATGAGCATGGATTGCAGCCTGTGCGTTGAGACATGTCGACGGCAGTGCCGGTACCTGACTACCTGTGATACACTTTATACTTTACAAAGAATATGTAAGAACTTTTTCGGGACCAAACAAACTTCGACGAATGTCTGGGTTTTCGAGTAAACTGAGTTTGTTGACGTGACCTCATTCAATTGTTATGAATAAGGGAATCCCCACTCCTCAATCTTGGGGTGAGACTAATATATTCTCCCACCCTTCACAGGGTTGTCTCCCTTTAAAACAGAAATTATTAACTTGTCATCCGTTACAGTGGCTCAGGATTACTGCCGAATACAGGCTGTTACCCTCAGAAAAACCTCGGGTTAGACAATCAAGAATATCATCCCTCAGGGCTGGAGATTATTTTTCTCCCACAACAAGTGGTAATTTCCAGAAAAGGAAACATGTATTTGATAAATTTTTGTTGACGTTGTAGTGTAATCAGACACAGAACCAACACATGGAAATAGCGGGCACAGACTAACTTTATTACCAACAAGTAAAAAAGAGTTCCAGTCGTACATTGCAAGGGGGATAACTCGTTCGGTCATAGCATATAAACTATTACAGACGTGATGTCATTGCATCGTTGACATGACATCAATGCATTGTTGATGCGACGTCATGTAATTGTTATAATGGGAGTATCTCACATCTTTACTCAAGGGTAAAACAAAGATTTTCTTTCTCTTGCGGGAACAGTGGATATCTTTGTCTAAAAGGGGTGAAAAGGATAACTAGCACCTGGAAAAGTGTGGGTATACTTGTCCAGGGAAAGAGAAATCATAGCTCTGTATATCTTACCCACCAAGTGCTTGTCTTCCTTAATTGGGATACCCAGTTTTGTTCGGATATAAGCATTTTCAGTTAAAAAAGAACTTTGCAAAAAATATTAAACAATTGGAAATCTCACTAAGCAAGCTTGTTTCACTACTTAAATAATTACTAACCTGTTGAATAAGCATGACAATTTTGATTTTCTGATTGTTAACGTACCACTATCAGATTATAACCAAGTTTTAAGGTAATTTTAAAGGGGTTGGACCAATTGAGATTATAAGGGTTACTCTTTCAGACACAATGGCTTCATGATCAGTGCAGGTAAGGGGATTTTACAATTAGAATAAATGATTCCTGGGCCTAGTGGATTCAATATTACCCAAAAAATGGTGTATTCTTCCACAGGGCAGAGGGATGGAGCTGAATAGTGGAAATATGGATAATTAAATCTTTTTCAAAGAGTACTTCGGGTCATTTTCAATGTGCATGTTCACATTCAATTCTGTGTACAGACCCCAGATCTGGACTATTTATTGTTGAGCTTTACTTTTGTTTTCAAGGCAAAGGTTTTTTACACTTCTTTCATCTTTATTCAAATAATTTTTCATGTTTCCTGTGTCTGAACATACTAGGCAGAAGGATTTTGAAATAGTCGTAGACTAAGGTTCAAATTTCTGAAGTCAACGAAATAGACATTTCTCTTGAAATTAAGTCTTGTTTTGGTGAAAATATTCAATATTGAGTAATATTGACAATATGTACATCTATTTAAAATTATTTTTTGATAAATAAAGAGCGGAAAAGTAAAAAATTGAACTAAAATGAAACCTTTCTTGATGACACCCATGGCCAGATGAGTTATTCAGGCATATAGATCTGGGCATCTTATTCTATGTTTTTTTGCCACAATTCCAGAAAGCCTCGGTGATTATTATAGATTAGATGGGATATTATCAGAACCTCCAATGTGTATGGTAGTGATGGGCTGAGGGTCGATAATAATCGAAAATTGATCAGTTTGTCCTTCCTGATTCCGATTATTCCATTAACAATATAATCGGTTCAAAGTAAAAAATGTATTGAAAGTCATATATTTACCATATGATTGATAAAACTGCATAAAAATTGCTTGAAATCCATTCGTTATGAAAGATTGAAACCTAGTGTGTAGGTAACAACTCTGTCTATTGACATTATGTTGGAGTTCTCACTTTATTTGGGTATTCAGTCCCATAAAATAATGAACCAATTATGCAATTGATCATCGATCGGTTTACTACTTCTGATTACAAACCGAATATTGATTATGATTTTAAACTGATTGGCCATCACCAGTATATAATTAATTTACACCTTTGATTTTTTTTTTTGTGTATTTCAGATGATACTCCAGATGGCTTACAAACTTACTAGACTGTTGGGACCTGGATCTACCTGTAGAAGAAGCTTTTCATTGCTCTCTAATACCAGTCCTTACATTCCTCATTCAAGTTGGTCAACTATATTTCAGTCTGTCTTTAGAAGCCCAAAAGAAAGTGCTTGTTATGTTAAATCACCCTTACGTGGAATTCGATCTCTACATATAAGAAGCAGATGTGGAATAGGTAACAAAATGACAAGGCCATATCGTCAACCTCAGCTGCAAAACGGGCCATTTTCCCCTTCACGTTGCAGCTCAGAGGCGTGCAACAGAGAGTTGGATACCATCGAGGATGAGGTCACAGTGGATTGTCAAAAAGGGCAAGAAACATTGAAAGATTTTCTGATGTTGGCTGAATCTAGGGGCATGCGCGTGAGCACAGCAGAGTTGAAGAAAGTTATAGATGATGTTATTGCTGCTGTTTATTCCAATGGAAAATATCCTTTTATAGCTCTGTATGATATATTTCAAGATCAAAGTTCTACAGGAAAAATGGGATCAGCTGGAGAAACAGGTATTTTACAACTGTTCCGTGAGCAGCCTTTATTGAAAGACTTGGCTACCTGTCCCGAGATTGAACCCTTGTTAGCACTGATCAATGATAATTTGCCGGCTATGACTGCAAAGGACAAGGCTCACCTATACTTCTGCCTAAACTATTTGGGAATACATGAAGTACATGCCAACCACCCAGTGATGCACAAACTGTTCTATGTTTTAACTGAGCCGGCAGGAGGACTCGACTTTGAAGATATCTGCAAGTTTAAATTGGTTTTAGAAACTATTTCACATCAAGAGTTAGTGAGGAACCAACTTTTGCTCCCACATTATAGGCATCTAAATTCTGTGGGTATTCTGAATGGATTAGAAAAGCAACAGTTTGTGCGAGCGATGTCATACTCACCAAGGCTGTATAACAGGTTTGACAATACCTATTCTGTCCCTGTGAATTTCTCCCAGATTTGGCATGCTCTGGTTACAGATGAGGATATTATGAATAATCCTGAAAACATTGTGATTATTCTAAACCATTTTGGTTATCATGCACATCAAGAGATTATTCCATATATAGTTAAAACCGATATCTATGGTAGAATCGAAGGAGCCATTCTACGACAGTTGGAAAATATGGACATCAAAACTCTAGGCAAACTATCTGAAGCAAAGGGGTTCATGGAATTTACTGATACTTCCAGGGGATTGAAATCTGCATTGCCAGATCATTTGCAGAGAATATTGCACAGCACATCAAATATGAATACCGTTGATATGCTCAGTGTAATGAATTTCTATAGAATTAGTGATTTTCAGCTCCCACAGGATGCTCTTGCTATTCTTATTCAGCAAATAGAGAAAAACTTTCCTGAGTTAAAATTAATCCATTCTATCGCCTTTCTGAATATGTTGTGTATAATGATGAGGAAACACAAAAATGAAAGCCTCCCTCATTTTGACAGACTGATGACTTTAATGAACACAGATTCTAAGGCCGAAATGTTTGCATCAAAAATAGCTTTTGAAAGGTTAGTGATTAAGTGGAAGCTGCTCAGCCTAACTCCTGAGGCCTTCAAGACATACATACAGCAAAATTTGCTTCTCAACAAAGGATTTGGTACAAACAGAAGGTGGTTACCTGTTGTATTGCAAGTGATGGAAAAAAAGTTTGACGATTATGTTCTTAAAAAGGATTTGAAGGAAAGGATCTTTTCTGTTTGTGAAGGGGAAATGAGTGTGAACTCCCTTCTGTGTATGTGTTTCTCTATTCATCATGTGTCAACCATCTCATACAACCTTGATATTAACCATGAACAAATCGAGTTTTATAAAGAAATTCTACAATTGTTCAATAGAAAGTTGGCTGACACAACTGATCTAAAAGTAGTAGCAGAATGCTTTACAACTCGCCATGATATTAGGAAGCATCAAGGTTGTTCTGTAATGATGAAGGATGCCTTAGAAAACTTGATAGACAGGACATCAGCATTGATGCTACTTCCACATCAACAAACAGATGCTGTAAGCCTTGCTAAAATGATAAACCATCACTTCTACAGACTGTCCAAAGAGTTCTTTCACCTCACGACACCTGCTGTGGACCAACTGGTCACCAACCTGTTGGCTGAAGAACAAACCTGTGGTACTGACGATTTTGTTACCCTGACAAATCTGATAGCATCTGGTGTTATGAGCAAATCAAAGCGGCAACAGTTAGAACAGTTTGCAGATATGTTATTTGAGGAAAACATGGATTTCATGAATCTGGACGCCTTATTGCTTGGTCTTGACAACTTGTGTCTGGCAGGTGTATTTCCTCCCAAAACTCTTACAGCGGTCATGTCACCGGATTTTCTTACAGCTTTGGATCAATGCATCAGCGAAAAGTCACATCGAGGTGGGTTAATTGCTAGACTTTGTAGAATATTGAAGGAAAGTAATCAGCAGCAAAGTAAAGTAAACGCTTATAATTAAGGCCATCCTTAAAAATATTTGTAAATTTCGACTGACTAAAACTAGCACCTAATCTATTATTATTTTTAGCTCACCTGGCCCGAAGGGCAAAGTGAGCTTATGCCATACTGCGGCGTTCGGTGTCCGTCTGTCAAGTTTTTCTTTTGAACGACTTCTTCTGAAAAACTGTAGGACCTAGGGTCATGAAGGTACCTGGGATGGAGTGCTATAAAGTTTCCTCATTAAAATTACCTTGACCTACTTTCAAGGTCACAGCAGTCAAATATGTGAAACATTTCAAACAACAATATCCTAAGAACCATGTGAACTAGAGTCATGATACTGAGGTATGGTATGAAGACCAGCAGTGCAAATATTTTTCTCGATTACGGTAATGAGGTCAAAGGTCAACTTTAAATGCTAGTCGGGGGTCAAATTTCAACTTTGGTTAAAAGCTTTAACAATCTTCTTCTCAAGTTCCATAAGGCCCAGTGTCATATTTAGCCAGTAGGTACCTGGGATATAGTGCTAAAAAATTCCTCATTTAAGTGACCTTGACCTACTTTCAAGGTCACAGAGGTCAAATATGTTAAAAACTTCAAACAACAATATCCTAAGAACCATTTGGACTAGTCATGATACTGAGGTATTTTATGTAGATCAGCTGTGTGAATTTTTTTCTTCATTACAGTAATGAGGTCAAAGGTCAACTTAAAGGGCAAATCAGGATTCAAAGGTCAATATGGGTTAAAGCTTTAAAATTAAAATTTCAAGTTTCAAACAACAATATCTTCAGAACCGTTTAAGAGATGTTAAAATGTCTTGTGTTCTAGCTACCAAATTTGGTCTTAAGTAACCTATGTCAGTTGCATGTAACAAAAGGAACAGGTGAGCGCTACAGGCCCTCTGGGTCTCTTGTTCTCAGTTACAGTTATGAGGTCAAAGGTCAACTTTAAATGCTAGTCGGGGGTCAAATGTCAACTTTGGTTAAAAGCTTGAACAATCTTCTCCTCAAGTTCCATTAGGCCCAGGGTCATGATATTTTGCCAGTAGGTACCTGGGATGAAGTGCAATAAACTCTCCTCATTAAAATGACCTTGACCTACTTTCAAGGTCACAGGGGTCAAATATGTTAAAAACTTCAAACAACAATATCCTAAGAACCATTTGGACTAGAGCCATGATACTTGGGTATGTTATGTAGATCAGCTGTGTGAATTGTTTTCTTGTTTCAAACAACAATATCTTCAGAACCCTTTAAGAGATGTTAGAATGTCTTGTGTTCTTGTTACCAAATTTGGTCCTAAGCTACCTATATGTCAGTTGCATGTAACAAAAGAAACAGGTGAGCGATACAGGCCCTCTGGGCCTCTTGTTACTTTTCATAATGATATTCCTTGCTGAAAGATGATTGTTAGTAAGTCTTTCAATCATCCTTCAGCAAGGAATATTAATATGACATTTCAAGAAATAAACTGCTTACTGAAAAGATGTGTGTAGGGAAACGGCAATCAAACAATTTTGTAAGGATGGCCTTAGGATTGACTGATATCATCTTTCCTTGTGACACTATTTTCTGATACAGGGTACGGCATAAGTTCACTTTAGGACCAGACGAGCTAAAAAGCAGATATATTAATAGCAAAAGTTACACAATTCTTCAAAACAGGGCAAAACTAATAAATACACACCAGTACAGCAGTTAAAGGTACTTATTGAACATTTAAGAGAAGAATGTACCACAATTGTTGGTTTCAATTGTTGAATATGTTGAGAGTTGATGAGCTTATGCCGTACCATAATATCCATCTTCGTCTTTCCTTCCTCCATCCATCCAACTGTTCAACAGTTTTTTCAAACGACTTCTTCTGAATTGCTGATTGGAATTGAACCAAATTTGACTGATGGTACAAATGGTTGGGCTGAACTCTGAGGGGCTGAGGTAGAGGGCCAAAAAAAAGAATTCCAAATTGTGTGACTTATGAATTTGGAAAATTGAGTTCGTACTACAGTTTTAAGATAACACATAATTTTTGGGGGGAACACTGATTTACTTCATTATAGACAATAATTTGTTATGTGAAATTTGCAATATGATCATATAATTACATTGAAGTAATAATTAAAGGAAATAAGCTGGGGAATCATAATCAGTTTGCAATACCCAGGAAATCACAATAAGCATTTTTATACTTAAAGTGTTTTACTGTATATCCAGATGGAAGTTAAGTGCAGTAAAACAGTGATGATCTAAATGAGATGATTTATTTTCTGTGAATGATCTGCATTAGATTTTTTTTTCTTTCTTTTATTTTTCAGTTATTTCCAGAGAACATATTGAGTATCATCTGCTGCGGTTGAACCGCAGTGTTGTTTTTGAATGTCCTGCATTGCACATACCATGGTTCTGTGGGAAGTTTGCTGTTGTTCACAGGATGCCTCGATATGAATGTATGTATAATGTCAAAAATACTGGCTCAGTTTGTTACCGTAAGACAGTTGACTGGTCATATGATACACTGGTGTTTGTTACCCTACAACTGTTGACTGGTCATATGATACACTGGTGTCTGTTACCCTACAACAGTTGACTGGTCATGTGATACACTGGTGTTTGTTACCCTACAACTGTTAACTGGTCACATGATACACTGGTGTTTGTTACCCTACAACTGTTGACTGGTCATGTGACACACTGGTGTTTGTTACCCTACAACAGTTGACTGGTCATATGATACACTGGTGTTTGTTACCGTACAACAGTTAAATGGTCACATGATACACTGGTGTTTGTTACCGTACAACAGTTAAATGTTCATGTGACACACTGGTGTTTGTTACCCTACAACTGTTGACTGTTCATGTGATACACTGGTGTTTGTTACCCTACAACAGTTGACTGGTCACATGATACACTGGTGTTTGTTACCCTACAACTGTTCACTGGTCATATGATACACTGGTGTTTGTTTCCCTACAACTGTTGACTGGTCATGTGATACACTGGTGTTTGTTACCCTACAACTGTTGACTGTTCATGTGATACACTGGTGTTTGTTACCCTACAACAGTTGACTGGTCACATGATACACTGGTGTTTGTTACCCTACAACTGTTCACTGGTGATATGATACACTGGTGTTTGTTACCCTACAACTGTTCACTGGTCATATGATACACTGGTGTTTGTTTCCCTACAACTGTTCACTGGTCATATGATACACTGGTGTTTGTTACCCTAAAACTGTTCACTGGTCATATGATACACTGGTGTTTGTTTCCCTACAACTGTTCACTGGTCATATGATACACTGGTGTTTGTTTCCCTACAACTGTTGACTGGTCATGTGATACACTGGTGTTTGTTACCCTACAACTGTTGACTGGTCATGTGATACACTGGTGTTTGTTTCCCTACAACTGTTGACTGTAATATTATGTTAATATAAAGTCAGTCATTGTATGTTACTTTTCATGGCTTATGTCCAGTGTTGAAATAAGACATGGCACAAAAACATAACTTACACATGTAGATGCCTTTTACAATAAATACATGAAAGTTCCACTGTTGTGATGAATTAAATAATACTGGTTAAATAGTGTTAAAAAAAATTGCAAATGGGGCAATTTCAGGGGCAAATGAAATAGACAGCATTTCATTAGCTCACCGGGTCCAAAGGACCAAGGTGAGCTTATGCCATACCGTGGCGTCCGTCGTCCATCGTCCGTCAACAATTTCTTTAAACGACTTCTTCTTCTTAACCACTTGTTGGAATTTAACTAAATTTAACTGGAAGCATCCCTAGGTGGTGGGGATTCAAAATTGTACAAATGATGGGGCTGACCCCCCAGGGGGCTGAGGGGCGGGGCAATTAGGGGGCAATTTGGCTATATTGCTTTAAGCGACATCTTCTCTGGAACTATGGGATGGATATCAACCATATTTAATTGGAAGCATCCCTAGGTCGTGTGGATTCAAAATTGTACAAATGGTTGGGCTGACCCCCCAGGGGCCTGAGGGGCGGGGCCAAAAGGGGGCAATTGACTATATTGCTACAAATGACTTCTTCTGTAGAACTATGCACTGGATGTCAATCATATTTAATCAAAACGTTCATGGGAGGCAGGGATTCAAAAATGTACAAATGGTGGGGCTGACCCCTGTGGGGGCTGAGGGCTGGGCCAAAAGGGGGCAATTTGTCTATATTGCTCTAAACGACTTCTTCCGTAAAACTATACCATGGATATTGATCATATTTGGTGGGAAGCATTCATGGGAGGCAGGGATTCAAAATTGTACAAATAGTGGGGCTGACCCCCCGGGCTAAGGGGTGGGGCCAAAATTTTTTTTTTTTACTTGGAAATGGTTGAGATCCCCACCATATTACCATTTATACAATTGCTGAGTATAACGAGAGGAATGCACATTTGCTTCCAGGATGGCCCTAGGGTCTGGCCCCACCCTTGGAGACTTAACCCCTGGGTCATAACTTTGAAACCGTTAAGATCCCCACCCCAAAACTATATATACAATTGTTGGGCATAAAGAGACGAATGCAGTCATAATATTAGAATTGACCCAAGGGTCTGCCCCACCCTTGCAGACATAACCCCTGGGTCATAACTTTGAAACGGTTGAGATCCCCACCCCAAAACGATATACAAATGCTGGGCAAAAAGAGACAAATGCAGTCATGATATTAGAATTGATCCTGGGGTCTGGCCACAACCCTAGGGACCTAGTTTCTGAGTCACAGCTTGGAAACAGTTGAGATCCCCACCGCATAACCATACATAAAATTGCTGGGCATAAAAAAAATCAAATACAGATATGCTACAAGGATTGGCCTTGAGGTCTGGCATATTCCCTTGGATCTCATTTGGAGAATATTTTGCCATGATTGCTTAGATATCCAGGTGAGCGATACAGGCCCTCTGGGCCTCTTGTTATTTCATTGAGTCCTATTTGAGTAGAATTAAATTATTCTTCAATGGAAGATGACAGCTAGCATCTTCTTCTGATTTCATACTTTTCATCTTTACATTTTGTTTTCTTTTTGTACCAAGATCTCCAAAAGTTTTGTAAGAAGACTGAGAATGTACTGTTGGAAATTTTGGGTGGAGAGAAGTTCCTGAGCGTGAATTCAATAACCCGGTTCAAGCACTCAGTAGGTAAGAACGGAGTGTTACACTTGGGAAAGTACATGCAGTTGTAAGTGGAAGTGAAAAAAGAGCTCGAATGTATGTTAACCCATTAACTAAATATTTCCTGCAGCAATAATAATAATAATAATAATTTGAGGTTCTTATATATACCGCTTTATCACAACCTAGTTCGTAGGTCGTCTCAAAGCTGTTCACATATTATCTGTGGTTATAGGGCCTTTTGCAACCAGCCAATACCTTTCTCAACTCCCTGGGGAGCATACAGCCAGAGCTGCCATTTTGGTGCTAACAGCTAGCATTCAACAATTCTGCCAAACCACATACTCATTTACACAGACCTGCTTACCCCTGAATCTCCCAATGGGGGTCATGACCCCCATTGGGAAATTCTGTGGGGAGTGATAACGCGTGACAAAATAAATCACATCAGAATTAATCATTTAATTGTCGCGCCATCACGGCATAACATATGTTGTGTCTTCTGGTAGGATTTAGGACTTTTTAGGTCACCTGAGCTTTAGCTCAAGTGACCTATTGCTATCCGTTTTCGTCCGTCGTCGTCCGTCGTCCGTCGTCCGGTCTTCCGTTAACATTTTACATTTCAAACTTAAAGTCAAGTTCTGCTGGGCCGATTGAACTGAAAGTTGGTAGGAATGATCGCCTCATGGTCCTGACAAAGTGTTGTTATTTTTCGGGTCGATCAGAAATCCAATATGGCCGCCACGGCCGCCATTTTGAAAACCTATTTCAAACTTAAAGTCAAGTTCTGCTGGACCGATTGAACTTAAAGTTTGTAGGAATGATCGACTCATGGTCCTGACAAAGTGTTGTTATTTTTCAGGTCAATCATAAATCCAATATGGCCGCCACGGCCACCATTTTGAAAACATATTTCAAACTTAAAGTCAAGTTCTGCTAGGCCGATTGAACTGAAACTTTGTAGGAATGATTGACTCATGGTCCTGACAAAGTGTTGTTATTTTTCAGGTCGATCAGAAATCCAATATGGCCACCACAGCTGCCATTTTGGTAAACTATTTCAAACTTAAAGTAAAGATCTACTTGGCCGATTGAACTGAAACTTTGTAGGAATGATCGAATCATGGTCCTGACAAAGTGTTGTTATTTTTCGGGTCAATCAGAAATACAATTTGGCTGCCATGGCCGCTATTTTGCTACTAAGTTCTAATAGGCCGATCTCACTTAAAATTGGTCTAGGAATGATCAGCTCATGGTCCTGACAAAGTTAAGTTAACATTATACTATTTTTTACTCAAATTGGTACATATTTCAACAACAAAAATAAATACTATAGACTCAGGTGACCGTTAAGGCCCATGGGCCTCTTGTTTTTTTAAATAGATAAAACAAATCTTTTCACACATTTTGTTATTACATTCTCTTCTTTCAAAATACTTATTTCCCTGTACATACAGGTAGTTTGAGTTAATTGTAGAAAACTTTGCATCTTTCATCATTAACACATACTGGGAGCATGAACTCATCTTGAAGCTCCTCTATCTATTTCTCTCCCTCATCTTTATGTACTATATTGGGAATCTGACTGCCTGCAGGTTGGAAATTGGAAAAAAAAAAAAAAGTAAAATATGCATTTAATGTAAAAAACAGGTATTTATAATATTGGTTTGATAATAATATTTTGGTACACCAAAATTTGTACGACTGCAACAAATTTTAAAGCAATATCATGATCTGCCGTTGAGAAAGTAATATGCTCAGAATTTAAGCTACTAATTAACGACTTCGTGTTTATAACCTTGTCGTCACAGTTTGTGAAAATCGTTCAGGTATATCTGTTGATGTAATAAAGAGCACACGAACCTACCGAAAGAATTTAGGTAAACAGTAGAGTACAGTTTACAATATGAATGATCGATCGGGCTCAACATTTTTAGGTCACCTGAGCTTTAGCTCAAGTGACCTATTGCTATCCGTTTTCGTCCGTCGTCGTCCGTCGTCCGTTAACATTTTACATTTCAAACTTAAAGTCAAGTTCTGCTGGGCCGATTGAACTGAAAGTTGGTAGGAATGATCGCCTCATGGTCCTGACAAAGTGTTGTTATTTTTCGGGTCGATCAGAAATCCAATATGGCCGCCACGGCCGCCATTTTGAAAACCTATTTCAAACTTAAAGTCAAGTTCTGCTGGACCGATTGAACTGAAAGTTGGTAGGAATGATCGCCTCATGGTCCTGACAAAGTGTTGTTATTTTTCGGGTCGATCAGAAATCCAATATGGCCGCCACGGCCGCCATTTTGAAAACCTATTTCAAACTTAAAGTCAAGTTCTGCTGGACCGATTGAACTGAAAGTTGGTAGGAATGATCGCCTCATGGTCCTGACAAAGTGTTGTTATTTTTCGGGTCAATCAGAAATACAATTTGGCTGCCATAGCCGCTATTTTGCTACTAAGTTCTAATAGGCCGATCTCACTTAAAATTGGTCTAGGAATGATCAGCTCATGGTCCTGACAAAGTTAAGTTAACATTATACTATTTTTTACCCAAATTGGTACATGTTTCAACAACAAAAATAAATACTGTAGACTCAGGTGACCGTTAAGGCCCATGGGCCTCTTGTTTTTTATGAAGCCACTCTAAATCATTTTTCCACAAAGTATTGTTATAGCAGACATACCTATCGTTTTTTCTAACGTGTAACGCAGTCCGTTTAATGGAGCGCGGAGGTGGGTGATTCCGGGTCATGTGGACGGAATGCGGGAGATTTGTATGACCCGCGCGGGTCATAAGTTGGTCGCTGGTGTTAGGTTAATTTTGCGAGTCATTTAGCAGGTATGATTTACAGCTGAGTAGACTGGAACAAGCAGAGTAAAGTATCTTGCTCAAAGATACAACAAAGTGCCGTGCCGTGACCCGAACTCGCAACCCTTTCGGTCACAAGCTTGGTGTCCTACCACTAGACTCCCAGGCCTCCTAATACAACCTTTTCTCAAATCTGAAGGGTTCATGGCCTATATCAAGGCAACTCCTTGCTACGATAATTACCTAAATGATCCTTGACCCTTAATGATCCTCAAAATTCCAAGATTATTCTCACTCGACATGTTCTCTGCTCAACCGACACCCGGCTTCAAAGCTGGTCAATTTGACCTTATGCTGCCACATGATTCTTAAGTAACAAAGTGGTCTACCTACATCATCCACAGTATGATACATACAAAGCCTGTGATTTTGTTCTGGTATATTCCTCATTGTGCTGTTGTTAGATTTTCCATGCCTCATATCATTGACTGAACAGGAGCTATGTATGGATCTTATTTTGATTATCTTAAATCAATTCACGATTTCTTTGTCCATGATCATGACTATAAGACTCTTTCATGTTCAGGGGTGTAGGATAGGGAAATTCCATCCGAGGTATTTGTTTTGGTAAATTTGGTAAAACCCGAATGAATATCTCTATCCTTCACCCTTGGGCATGAAAGAGTATTTTTCTCTCAATACAACTACCAGAATAAGATCAAAACCATGAAAATGCGTTTGAACTGGCTACCATTTTGAAAATACCAATTTTCCCTGAGAGTTTTATTGACAAAAACGAATCTGTCAGCGAGATTTAGCATACCCCATATTTACACAGAAAAAATAATCTCATCTTTCTAACGTGTACAGTAAATATATTGTAAAAGGTTTTAATTTCATCACGTTGCCTTTTCCCCATTGCGGCATCAGTGTTTTCCAAATTTATGACGTCACACCATGTAAAATAGACTCAGCAGTCAGCAAGAATGGCTATCTTACATGGCCAGCGTTATCTTACATGACCGGATATGAGAGAAATTTCACTATTGATTATGATCTGTTGCATTGTAGATACTGGTTTTAGAAACTTGTTCACTGATGTATTATAAATGTCTCCGGTTTCAGATTTTCAGTGTTTTATAAGTCCACAAGGCTTTCCTGTTGCACTAGACAGAATCAACTTTGACTTGCCTGTATCTGCTGGTATTCAAAAGTAAGAAAACCTTATTGATTTCACACCCCAAATTTGTTTTAGTGTTAGTTTGTTTGAGCTATTTTGTAGATTTGCCTTGATATTCTATTTGATAATTTTTCCTTGTCTGAATGATAAAATGAGGTCACAGGACCTCTATTTGACCTTTGGGTTGACCTTCAGTTGATAAAGATACCATTAACTTGACCTATATCAGTAACCTGTCTAGTGATAGTAAGGTAAAGTGTATTACAACTTCCTGACGCATATCTTGGTTATTTTTCATGTATGGACTTCAGTATGAGGATACTTTATGGTAATAAAAATGAGTTCACTGCAGTCTCATTGACCTCAAGTTAATCCACGTCCATTGCCACATCTATGACACAAACTATTTCAGAAGATGTAGAGTTGTTCGTGAAGCTCACAAATATCAAACTTCAAAGTGGATCAGCCAATTTTAAGTCCAATTTGAATAAAATATCTTATTCTGTAACTTGCATTTTGAAAAAGCACAAACCATAAGTAAAACTTACCGCCAGCCACCTGCCTGCCCCCAGTTTGTAGAAGTTATAGGTATAAAAGCAGCCTATTCTTGTGTACCTTTTTGTCCAAGATTTTATCAAATGCTATAGAATTCTTGTAATAAGGTAATGTCACTACTGTAAAATTTTAAACTGCTATGTTCAAGGTCATATTTTCCAAATGACTGATTATTTCTGCTCCTTAACATTGCTTTTTAGCTCACCTGGCTATTTGAGCTTATGCCGTACTGCGGCGTTAGTCCGTCCGTCAACTTTTTCTTTTGAATGACTTCTTCTGAAGAACTGTAGGACCTAGGGTCATGATATTTGACCAGTAGGTACCTTGGATGCAGTACTATAAAGTTTCCTCATCAAAATTACCTTGACCTACTTTCAAGGTCACAGGGGTCAAATATGTTAAAAACTTCAAACAACAATATCCTAAGGACCATTTGAACTAGAGTCATGATATTTGGGTATGTTATGTAGACCAGCTGTGTGAATTGTTTTCTCAAAGGTCAACTTTAAGTGCAAGTCAATGTCGGTTAAAAGCTTTAAAATTAAAATTTCAAGTTTCAAACAACAATATCTTCAGAACCGTTTAAGAAATGTTAAAATGTCTTGTGTTCTAGTTACCAAATGTGGTCTTAAGTTACCTTTATGTCAGTTTCATGTAATAAAAGAAACAGTGATACAGGCCATTTGGGCCTCTTGCTCTAACCACATCTTTATCAGACTTCATGATGCTGTAGTGTATTAGACATCATTCCCCCAAAAGTCAAGGTTATCCAAAACCTATTGTTGATAGTCTCCACATCCTTACTTTACTATATATTCAGGAATCTTCATGAAATCGGACAATTTGGTTAGAGATAAATACCCAAGCCTGCTCAGGGTTGTTTAAATTCCTTTACAGGTATATAAGGTTTATAATTGGCTAATAGTTTCCACTCCATAACTTTGCTTATTTCTTTCTAATAATAAATTTCACCAAACTTACCCTTCAGGCTGATAGGTTCTGTTCTATAACAGTACTGTACTTTTAATCTGTAAAAATAAGACACAGCTACCTATAGTTTCTCTGGTCAGATCCCAGTCACTAAAGGATAAATGGTCCAATCTGACCGGCTAATGATTATGATTTCTGCTCTATAGGTTAACTTTATATCGAGTAGCAAGTGATAGGTGTTGCCTATCATATCACTTGAGGGTGAGGTTAAAGTGATCTCTATATATAGGTATTGCCATCCTTTGTTTAGGCCACATGTTTTTGAAAATGATCGTTACAATGGTGTAATTTCAGGATCACCTGAAGGCTTGCATGATAGAGTGAATTCAATGAATAGCCTCAGGGTTATTGCAGTTGATAGGCCTAGTTAGTTGGATATGTCATAAATTCTTCAATTATTAAAGACCTGACTAACAGCGTCGACTGTATCTTACGTCTCATAGCACTTCCGAATCAAATGTCATATACTGTATATTATGAAGTGGTAGTGGGCACTTTGCTTCATGGTTTGAAGCTATTTAAATCATTTCGTGGTAAAAACTTTCATGGATATCCCATAAAAACACAATAGTCTGTACATCAATTGAATTTGTTTTATTTAATTTCATGGTTTCATAGCAACCAAGGAAACCCCAAAAGTTTATATACAGCAAACATTTTATGTTATCAGTGTGTATGTTTGTAGTCTGTACAAATGTTTATTTACAGCAAACATTTTATGTTATGCAGTGTGTATATTTGTAGTCTGTACAAATGTTTATATCTGGTAGTCTTGACCTCAATCTTACTGATCCATCCTTCCTTCATTTTAGGATTGCTATAGACGTGATCCCTTCTAGCCTATGGGGCAATGAACTAGATGTCATGTACCAAGAAAAGAAAAGGCATTTGAAAAAGGAAGACTACAAATATATACAGGTTGAATTACGTTCATTTCTCTGGGGTCACATACTGTATACCTGGCAACTTTCGCCGCGTACACAGTTAATAAGTTCACTGAATTATTAGCTCCTCTAGTTCATAGAGGTTTCAAAATTGTATGAATGAAAGGGTCGACCAGGAGGGTACTTAATAAACTTTATTTTAATACGATTTTGAAACAAGTTATCTCAACTTATATTAATCATTCTTGTTGGCCCGGAAGTTCATGTCCCTTTTATTGGGGAATCATACCCCGCCCACCTTGGTGAAAGGCTGCAATGTCCTTTTCATTGGGGAATCATACCCCGCCCACCTTGGTGAAAGGCTGCGCTATCTACTGCGCCACACGGCCACCCTAGTGATGGACTGGTACACTGAGTCGACTGAAAAATAGGAATGTCTACTCATAGTTGAAAGCAGCAAGGCCAGGGAAACCTCGACTTAAGGATAATAATTAACACCACGCCAACTCTGGACTCCCTATGAAATTCTCCCCAAGTACTTATAGTTAACAAAATTCACCATTCATGAGTAGGTACCACCCACTGTACATAAGTAATGAGGCACATGCAGCAATTCAATCTAACTTCTAATCTAAATCCTATGCTTACTTTCCCCTTCTGAAACAACAATACAAGATGTACCCTATGGCAATGACAGTTACCCTGTCTGGTTTGGGGAGTTCACACTCTCGTTCCTATCTCCATGTCATCCATGACGGACCTGGTCATCACTAGATGGATAGCTCTATCTACAATGCAACAGTCCCCGTATATCAATTCACAGTGTTACCAAATGTACTTCTGACCAAAGCCCTGCTCTCTATTTATACCCACTATCTTACATGTTATAAGATGGTTCCATTCTTTCTAATTAATTACCTAATGTTCAGCCCATTTTGTTACAAAGGTCACGGGGGCCAAATATGTAAAAAATAAATTAAAAACTTAAACACCTTTTCCTGAAGAATAGAAAGACATAGAAAGACATAGAAACATGACATTTGGCAAGTAACATGCTTGCTTGGAATAGAAGAATAGAAATACATAGAAACATGATATTTGGCAAGTAACATGCTTGCTTGGAATACTACAAAGTTTGTGGAAAAAATAACCTGGACCTATATTCAAGGTCATAAGGGTCAAGTTTGCTCAAGAAACTTTAGCAACTTCTTCTAAAAAGAGAAAGGCCTAGAGTCATGATATTTGGCCAGTAACTTGCAGGCATTGAGTGCTATAAAGTTTGAGAAAGAAATGACATGGACTTGGGTCTGATTTGTCAAAATCCTCAAATTACTTCCTCTAAGGAACCAAAAGCCTTCGGATAATAATTTGCTAGTGCATCTAGCTTGTTGGCATGAAGTGCTAGAAAGTTTGAAAAGGAAGGCAACATTGATCTGGTTGGCATCTTCTAGCACCTTGGGCCTCTTGTTTAGGTCAAGTAAAAGATCACATTTTGGAAGGTCTACTATATATAAAATTCTGGCATGCATATTTATGTAAACTATTGAGAATACTCAATTCTGATTAATTTGTTTTCCCTACAATGACTGCTCTAAAAATGGTAGGTATGTAATGGGATGTCTCTGATCTTGATTGCCAATGTCATAGGTGCATATTAATGTCTAACTAATGAGGCTTTTTTAGGTCACCTGAGTTTTGCTTTCTATATAGGGAAGATCATCAGGGGCTTTACTTGAATTGTAAATTTCAGGACCCCCGAGCTATCCGTTCTCCCTTGGGGAGGGGGTAAAGTTTACTATAGTTTATATAGGGAAATAACGCTTTTGGGTATATTTTGGGCCAGGGCGGAGCCCCAAAGGGAAAATTAACCAATATTTCAAAAATCTTCTTCTCCAGACTCAGAGGTAGTACAGTCATTTTCTCTACATGGAAAGAAAGATCATCAGGGGCTTTACTTAAATTGTAAATTTCAGGACCTCCGAGCTATCCGTTCTCCCTTGGGGAGGGGGTAAAGTTTACTATAGTTTATATAGGGAAAATACACTTTTGGGTATATTTCGACAACTTTCTGTAGGAAATTATTTTTACTTGATGAGATTTATCTTTGGAGGAAGATGGTTTCAAATTGTAAAATTGAGATCCCTACCCCAACCCCTGGGGCCAGGGCAGGGCCCCAAAGGGAAAATTAACCAATATTTCAAAAATCTTCTTCTCCAGACTCAGAGGTACTACAGCCATTTTCTCTACAGGAAAAGAAAGATCATCAGGGGCTTTACTTAAATTGTAAATTTCAATATTTTCAAATTCTTATCCTTTGATGACATGACAAGTATTGTATTTCACTTAGTTCACATGCTGATTGCCACATCACATCTAAACAATAAAATAAAGCTACCAGTACCTATGATATAACTCAGGTGACCGCTAAGGCCCTTGGGCCTCTTGTAATTCTTATTTAATGGGATTGAAAAACTGTCGAAAATAATAAACAATATAAACATAATTCTTAAATGTGAAGAGAAAAATAAACTTTCCTGTGTATTGACAATAATTACAGTTCTTACCTTGCAGTACTTCCAGTCTATTTATTGATATTTTATTCTGTTATGGCTGTTGCAGGTGAAAAAGGACCACATGTGTGGACTGGCTTTGTCAGGAACGGAGCAACTCCGCGAATACTACACTGAACAAATCTTCGGTTAAGTAGGAATTGTCTGGAAGAACAATTATTCAAGATTTATTTTTTGTCTGTGATGAAAATCATGATTGATGATGGAATGTTGATAGAATCAAGGAAATAGCCATTACTGACCAAAAACTCCACTTCTTTGTAAAATTTGACAAGAAATCCAATGGTATATTTTTTTTACATTTGTTTGAAATTATTATAAATCAGGAGCCTTCTGCAGTGTAGGGTTGGGGAAAATTCTAAACAAATAATCTGCCCAAAGACCAAGTGAGGTTGTGCTCTGGTATGGCCTTCCTCTTTTATTCATTGTCGATCTGTCAGTTTTTCTTTTTAAACACTACCAGTCCAGAGCGACAAAAATTACTCTTTAACAAGTTTTTGTATGAAGCAACCCAGAGTCAACGTACATAGGTTGTGATCACATAGGTGGAGAGGTTTCATGGGCTCAATGAGGAAAATACTGTTAAATTATCTGGAGCTGCCATCCAAGTATGCCTAGAAAGATTTAAACTGAATCTGGTACGAAACATTCCTAAGTTCATGGGATTACATTTTGTATAAATGATGGATAGCAAACTTTGAAAAATGCTATTTTTATAATTATACAGCTAACGATATAAAACATCATCACATCAGTAGTTGTGTGCCAATTGACCTTTATCTTATTGTGAAAACTTTTTTTAATTGATTAATTTAAGTCAAAATTAAATTCAACTGTGATTAGTATCGTAAAATCTGCTGAATGACTTATATTTATTTGTAAATATCTGTGTCATAGATATAAATAATTGCAAAACTCTCTGATTGTTTTGCATAGTTTTGAGGTGTTGTTACATAGAGGATTTGAATACATACATGGTACATTTTTTAATCATTAGTGAATTACATTATGCAGTGACCCCATAAAAAATCTCTCCTTAAACTCCAACCTCCTTACTTCAAAATACAGGTCTGCCTACCTTGTGCTTTAAAGTCATCACATGTATGGCATTGATGTTACAGTGGAGATTTTTGTGGTGTATAAATGCTCATGTAGATTATAGATAATAGATATATAGAATTCATTACCATTGTCGTTGTGAACATTTCGACATCACAAAGAGTTTAAAGTGACAATGTGAGCATATGCACACTCAGAAGTTTCCACTTTACAGTAGCTATCTGTTCAGATTAAAACTGTTTGATCAAACATAAAATAGTTCAGATTAACCCTTTCACCACTGTAGACCAGTATGGACTCGTCCAGATCAATGCATGGTAGAGTCTATTAAAGTTACATAGGGCTGAAAGGGTTCAGTATACTTAGTGGAGTATGTCCTACTTCAGAGTCAGATTTCTTAATCCAGCACTGATTCAGATTATATGATCTGATAGCTGTATCTTGTTTAAATTCAGAATACATTAATTTTGTCGAGTAGCCATTAATTGAGATTGAGAATATTTGATTGTGGGTGAAATATTGATATTGATATTGTTCATTTTTGTACAGTCTTATTGCCCATCAACAATTCAGTCATAATGCCCAATATTCATTTACTGAAAATATTAATCCATGAAGATGTGTAATCAAAGGGCAGTATTTCAGATCAAATCATGATCATCAATCAAGCCACGATTAGTTGAAATCGGGATATGGTGAAGTTGAGTTAAGTCAGATGTGATGGATACGCCCATGTTATCCTAGCCTGGTTCTAGGTTTGATTGGTTTGTATTTGTGAGGTCGTTAAAGTGTGAGTAACATGAAATACCGTTGAGATGGTTTTTTAATGTGATTGGTATGACATCATAATGACAGATACAAAAGACCAGGATCTATTGCAAAAAAGGAAAATTTTGTGATGTGGAAATGCTTCTATTTTTCAGGTTGAGTAAATTCATGTGAAAATATCCATAAGCGATTATTATTTATAGATTACAAAGATTAAAGATGTATAGGATATACAGATTTCAGCACCCTGGACAACACAAAAATGTCCACACCAGAGACAACATCAAACATTTCCACATGCGAAATATTCCATTTTTGCAGGACTGGAGGGGTTTTTCAATAAAGCAATATCCCGAGAAAAATCGTAATGTGTTAGAATATTAAAGGATCTTGAAATTATTTCATAAACCATTTTTCAAACTGTGACAACATTTTTCAATTCACATTATATGTATATTTTCCTTTAAGAATAAGAAAACAACCTTCCAGGGTTTCAATAGGCAATGGTATTGTATACCAGTGCAGTTTCTTATTCTCAAATTGGCTGGATTATTTTTGGGGTTGTATGGTACATACCGAAAAAACTGCGTCCACTTTGCATAAATCCTTGTTATTTAACTATATGCTGTACGACCCCAAAAATAATCCTGCCAATTTGAGAACAAGAAACTTATAATTGAATTTGAAGTTACAGACAACATTTATTAGATAAACAGCGTTACTTTACACGGGGAACTGTTTATTTTCACATTATTTAATTTGCTACATATCTGAAACTAATGGTGATATAAGCCACTTATAAGCCCTGTTTTAATTTACCTCATATAAAAATTGTCATATATGAGGTTTATGTACATGTACATTTAAACAAAATGTAAATATATCTCAATAAAACAATACATTGTTTATTGTGTGAACAAGTGTTACTGTCTTGTCATACTTGTACTTACATGTTAGGTGAGACTTTATAAATGGGTTATGAAGTACTTGTTCATTATTAACATTATGCACAACAACTGAAACCACAGGGACCTGAGAATTTGTTACAGCTATAATTGGACCTAAACTAAGGTATTCAGAGTAATTTTACATGTTTTAGGGGTTTAGATTGACTTTTGTTAAAAATATGAACATTGGGGTGTCATTTTTGTGTCGCCTATGACGGATGTCGAAAGACACATAGGCGCTGCTTTTCCGATGGCGACGGCGGCGTCAACAATGTTAAGGTTTTGCGTTTAGCTCTGTTTCTGACAAAGCTACACCAACAAAACCTCGATCATAGATGTAGCATCGGTAGTGGAGCCTACTGCACTAAAAACATTTCATTGATTTCTGCATGTTTTTGGTAAAAACCAAAAAAAATCTGGACTTAGAAAAAACACAACGTTAAGGTTTTGTGTTTAAGAAAAAAAATCAACGTTAAGGTTTTGCATTTAGCTCTTACATATTAAGCTGTTTCTGACAAAGTATAAATGCTAGAGCAACCAAACTTGGGTCATACATGTATCATGGGTAGTAGAGCCTACTACTCTGAAAACATTTCATGGATTTCTGCACTTTTTCGGATAAAAACCTGAAATTTCTGGACTTTAAAAAAAGTCAATGTTATGATTTTGCGTTTAGGTCCGTTTCATGATGTACTAGGTCGAATGCTTATTATATTGACAAAGCGGGACATGCGACACACATAATTACGCGTAACTCTTGTTAACAAAAGTCGATCTAAACTCCTAAAACAGGTAAAATTACTCTGAACACCTTAGTTTAGGTCCAAATATAGCTGTAACAAGTTCTCGGGTCCCTGTGACTGAAACTAGAACTGTCGCCTATGGGCTAACTAATACCCTCCAGACTGGCTGCTTGTTGTCCATATTGGAGCTAACTAAACAAGGGGAAAATATATAGAAAGGTCAAGGGTCATGAAAAAGTATTGAACCTGGGATGTGGTACCTACAGACTGATGGAAAAGACAAACACCACTACTGTGACCTTTGACTCAATGACCTCGGAATTTGGTCACAATGTAGCTTGCATCAATGATACATATATACTGCAGAAACAGTAGGGAAGTTAGAAAGGAAAAGACGATCGGGAACCATCGGTACATTCCCGAATGAGGAAAAGTTTGCCTTGTTGCGATCGGGGTTACATTATTTTCATCTTCTGGTGGTTTTGTGATACCCTCTGCAGATAAAGTTCAATGTTGAAAAATGTTGGATGCGTATAATGCTGGCTAAAAATATCTGAAAAAAAATACATTGGGGTTTTAAGAGTCTTTGGAAGAGCTAAGGTCATATTGAAAAATATCCTAACCTAACATGCCAAAATCAACAAAACTGCATTAGACATCCTCCGAAAGAGGGAAAAAATCTCTTTTTTTGCCAAAAAAAAAATGGAAGTTGCGGTAACTTTGGATTTTTTGTTCTTGGATTAAAGTAAAGGGACTGAAAACGCGAAAGATGCATATCGACTTAATTTCACCTGATCTCAAGAAATATGGTGTTTTGTCTCCAGAAGAGGCTGAGAACGCTAAAGATGCATGTTGCGTCTTTCCTGTACCAAAAAATTCAAATATCAAAATGATTCAACTGAGATATAGCTCAGAATTTCGTGCACTAAATATCTTCTTTATTCCCAGAAGTAAGGATTTATCATCCAAATCAAGGAAACGGTCGGTGTTGACGTTCATTGTGTATAGCCAAAATGGATATTTGACGTCCCTAACGCGTATTATCAGACGTTTTAGCTAACTATACGCACCAAATATTTTCTGTAAGATTATACTACGTACCTCGTCGTGGTTATACAGAACTGTATGAAGAAGACTGATATAAGCATAAGCAATATCTGTTGTCTTGTTCTTTTTGTACATGTTTTATCTTAGAAATATCTTTTGAACTCACCAAAAAGTGATATGGCTCTTCAAGCCAGATGAGCGAAAACGCGGCGGAGTTTTATCCTATGTGTTTATAAGTCTGATATAACAATGGTTCAACGAGAAATAACGTGAATGGTGGTGTTAACAACTAGATCGTTACGAGATATGTTTTGCACAATGTATAAAAGTTTTTTCTTCTGCACTTCTACCATCCCACTCGAAGGCAGACCGACAAGAAAGTAACTACACGACCCCCAATGAGTATCAGCTAAGTATATTTTGGTGCCAGACTGCGTTGAAGTTTGGCATTTTTTTTCATAATTCAAAAAATTCTAAATGGCGACTACCTACACATGTATAGCTATGTGAACACGTCTAAATCTGTAGACTTGTGATATGTTACGTTTAATTGATGGTTCCAATTTGTGAACAATTTGGACGAGAACGTATTTTCTAAATGAAAAACGAAAATCCACAAATTGGTAGCAAATCCAAAGCATGAAATACAGGCCACAATACATACAGTATGCATTGTAGAAAATCATGTATCGCAACTGAACCAGTAAATGTTTATGTGTGACGTTTTGATGGTACGTACCCTGTCACCTTTATCAGACAAATGACCGGTGAATCGTATGTACGCAAAAGGTGTAAAATATGTTGAGTTGGCATCGATTCGGTTACGCTATAAATCAGCCTATGTACACTTAGTTGTTATGAATGTAAGAAATGACGAAATAAACCAACAATTCGATTCGGATACGCTTTGTTTAACACCTGGTCATATATATATATATGCGAGAGTATATGAGCCCCCTCGTCTCGGTTCAGAACTGGCCAACTGCGGTGTATCCAGATGGCTTCCTTGGATTTTACCCACGTCAATTACACGATTTTGCTGTATGGCATGGTCTGTGATTGCTGAGTTATTGATCCAGGACATCTGTGACCAGGGGTTAAACAAAGCGTATCTGAATCGAACTTTCGGTTTGATTCGTCATTTCGTACATACATAACAACTGAGTGAACATACGATTATAGCGTTTCCGAATCGACGTCGATTACATATCGCCAAAATGACAAACATCGTGACAATCATGTAGCATCGCAATTCCGGAACTCATCATTTCATTTCAGATTTTTAGTTTAATCCTGACGAACAATGAGGTGTAACATTTTCTACAAGCAAATATAGAAGCGCTCCACTCAATGGACCAATCGTATAGATCAAATCTCTGACACAACACACCATAGCCACATAGACAAAATCTCGGGGATTTCCCCACAGATGAAGAACCAGAAAAAGAGCAAAACCTTAGCTAAACAAATAGCGGAACTAAATAATGGTATCAGGCCACTAATTAAGAAAAAACCCAACTGTCAACACTCTTAAATAATAACTTTGACACGAGCTAGAGGTGGTTAATCCAAGAAAAGCACCCATATCAACCCTTAAATTGTACGAATATGACACTTATCCCGGAAATCTGAATCCAGAGACGTATAAAACCATGTAGTATATACAAATGCTCTAAACACGAATACAAAACACAAAACAAAACCAAAACTGTAAACTACAACTGTGATTGGAGAAAGTCTGTTCGACAAGAAACTTTGCAAATTATCAAGAAAGTTTGCCAGAAAGAAAAAATCCAAAAACATCTAACACCATCAACATGAATGAAACATCACAAGAATAACAAAGGCATGGAATAAGAGGAAATTCAATGGAAGTATTTTCACAACATTTCTTAATTAGATCCGCAAAATCGTTTTTGCTCTCCTAATTGTAAGAACATAGAGCAATCTTCCTCGTCTCGGTTCAGAACTGGCCCACTGCGGTGTATCCAGATGGCTTCCTTGGATTTGTCTGGGATTGCCGAGTTATTGAAACAAAGCGTAGTCGAATCTAACTTTCGGTTTGATTCGTCATTTCGTACATCTTATAGCGTATCCGAATCGACGTCAATAACATATCGCATGACGATAAATGGCCAAAGGGTGTATGGATGAACATATAATGAGAAAAAAGGACAGAAAAAGCATAGTCTATTGATGAACGAGAAATATTCCAAACCCAATTCTGACCTAGGAAATGGACAGAGAAAATAAAATTGAACACAGACACACAAGGCCCCAATAAATTCCATACACAAACTTTATAAGATACGAATTTCTAAGCCACTGTCTATAATCCTTACAAAATCCATAAACAAGGGATGTCTACCGTCAGCAAGAACACCAACATACCCTATCTCCGGCATACATGCACACTTACACAAAACACATGGAGGCACGTCCTTAAATGACCTTAGCTGTTAATAGGACGTTAAACAAAATAAAACCAAACCAAACCAAACCTACCTGGCAGGAATGCTTACATTAGACATGTCTTCGAAAAGGGCAGCAAACAATTCAACAAGTAGAATACTATTGACCAATCAACCAATCTCACCAGCACAGCGTTCAAAAGCATGGAGTCAATTTTGAGGAACCATATTGTGAAATATTTGGCAGAAAAGAGGATTCATATTAACCGTCACTACGAGTACAGCTATTAGACATACACCACTAAGTTCTTTTTCCAATAATCTGCATAGACACGAAGGAGAAACAGCAAATGTCATATATACCTAGATTTCCACAGGTGACTTGCAGTACCCACTAAAGTGCCCTTCCTGTAATACACGGAATTAGATTAGTTATCCAAGTCCGTGGTAATACTGACTGATTGCAGTCTCAATCAGTCATTATGACAGGAATGTCACTTTAGTGGGCACAGCAAGTCATTTACAATAGAAACAGTGTGTTATAAAAAAAAAGGTTCAAACAGTGGAGGCACCCAAGGTGGCGTCCTAGAACTGAACTTTTTTTGGTTATAGATATGTAAACGAAATGTCAAAGTCGCTTCTAGCTAGAGGGAATCACAATTGGCGAGAGCAAAAGAGCAAATACTTTGAAAATGGAGGAGAAGTGTAAAGGATCTGCATTAATATTGTAACGTTACAGACTTTTCAACGTTGCCTTACAAGCTTCAGCTAGCCACTAAAAGGGAAAATATATAACTAATAAATAATTGGAGAAATAAGATATTTCGGACTATCTAGCACAAGTGACTGTAGAAAGTACCAGATCCGGATAAGGGGGTGAAGAAGCAGTCAAGCTAAAAAGACCGATAAGAGGTAAAACGGCTATAACAACAGGTGCAACGTTCAACTTACGAAGCCTGCACGTGTAATACTATACGTTTACGTTACTGTATGTAGTTATAATAGGTCTTATACGCTCATTTCGTTTTGAAACTAAAACCAACGTTACTTTGCATAAATTGTTTTTAAACCACCAAAATAAAAACTATGCATCTGTATCACGGAATTAGATTGAATGCCAGAACGATCTCAAACGAATGGCAGGTCAAGATTTTACAGCATGCCTTTTAAAGGGTAGAACTCTTTAAATTGAAGGTAGAAAAATATTCCGCCATATTCAAAAATCTAAACTTGTTTCGGCATGCACAATAAATTTGTATCAATGGATATTTTGGCAAATTGGATTACAGAAGATATGGGAAGCATCTAGTTGCTCTCTATTCAGCCGCCATGAACTGAAGAGGGGATTATTTGGTTCTATTATATAAGGTAACACTATGCAGACGAGAATTTCGCGAAACATTGTTTACAAAATAAAGAAAAAATCATCCCGCGATAATGTCAACATGAAATGGTCCATTTCGAAAAGAAAAATGACGAATTTAACTGTTACCTCATAGACGGTCTATTTAAACGTGTATTTTCTATTAGACCGATTCGATTTCTAACACATGATTTTAATTTCTATTTTATTTGCTATGCCTATCGGGTCCAGTACACTCGGCGGGGGCCGTTTGAGCTATATAGCTATAAAGAGCTATATCCACCTATAAAGTATAGCTGTATTGAGCTATATTTTCTCAGATTTCAATTTTCATTAAATTAAAGCAAAGTCGCATAAATAAAAAGGTTATGGTAATGTTGACTAAAAAAAGCATACAGCTACATGTTTATTTTAATTTTTCATATTAAAGGGGCTGGTCGGGGAAAAAATTACAAAATAAATGGGTCGAAATGCGTTCTCTAGCCTTCCAAAAGTTATACCACGGCAATATGATGGTCGAGTTCTGCTTGCAATGTCCAGTTTTGACCACTGAAATCTCGGGGACCCCCGCGTAAATTTAGCGCAGATCTATTTATACATGTCACATGGTTGTTTCGAAAGTGAGGCAGTGAAGATAACAACAATAGCACGCCGTCATGTGCCATGTCGGACTGAACTAGCGGACAAGACAGCAATACTATACGTAAATAATTGTTTACAAAGGTCATGTATGATGCAAGTGTAGTATTCCTACCTATATGTTGTTATATATAACGGTATTGATGCCTCGTGCCTGTCATGACTTTTGCATGCATCTTTTTCTTTCGCCGCGATGATTACATTTGGCCTTGTTGATGACGCGCGTGCGGTAAAATTGATCTGGGTCAATTGAGAGTTTTAGACTGTCAGGTGACAATTTAGGATTTCTTTAATATCTTATAATTAGGGAGTGAATTTCAGCAAAATTTGAATCGGTATACGTATATTTCATAAGAAGGTATTTTAAACATGTGTATGCCATTTTAGCAAATATGACATTTTTTCCCCGACCAGCCCCTTTAAAATGTAAAATTTTCGATTTTTTTACATCATTATTTTTCTAAAATAGAATACTTATATTTAATGTCTTTTGTTATCAACCTCATGATACAATCTTCTTTTAAAAGCGCCTTTGTTTCGTTTTCCTTAAAAAAGAAAATCACTTGAAATAGGCAGGTTGGGGAAAACCACAACTTGCATATAATACGCAAACTCGCCTATTATACGCCAGTTGGAGGATGGATTTGTTACTAAAAATAAGACAAAACGCTTTAACAGTAACTTTTGCAAGATATTATTAAGAATCGCTTTAATTTACGACAAGGTAAATAATATTTTGCTAAAAGATGTTTACTGAAAGCATTGGCTACTTAGAAACTTGATGTAACTTTACCGGAAGTATTGTATCTATTTTTGGTACTTTCCCACATGCAAATAAAGTTTATTTTTGCATTTGTATTATGTTTCATGACTGAATAAATGCGACTTGGACAAACAATTTGAAAAAGTTAAGATTAAAGTGGTTTTGGCTATTTTTAGTAACAAATCCATACCCCTATTGACCTATAATAGACGAGTTTGCGTATTATACGCAAGTTAGTGGTTTTCCCCTACCTGATAGGTCAATAGAGCTTTTATAGGTCTTTACAGCTATATAGCTCAATCGGCAGAGTGTACTGGACCTAGGCCTATTGCACAATGAAGCTTTGAACTTGTCAAGTTAACCTGGTTTAACAGGTTGCTAATTTGCATACAATCGGGTATACATGCAGTCTATATACATGTTAGAGATGATTAATGTTAGTAAAGTTATAGTTACATTGTCTACAGATCTTTACTTGAGGACCCAACATCTGGACACTAAGTGTAGCTTTAGACGCTCAGAAGGAAAGATATTGACCCCCTTCTTCACTAGTTTATTGAAATAACATAATACCATTACCCTTTACTTTTGGCTCAATTGGAGTATATATATAGAAGTAGCTATATATATAGTTCCGTTGAAAAAAGGTACTCTTACACAGTCTAATATCAACTATAAAGTTACAAACTTCAGAAGTTTTTGTAAAACCGGTTTCAATTTGGGTAAAACAACTGGTACATGAATATGTTTACAAAATGTATATGTATGAACATAAACACGATAAGTTAAGCATGTTATATTTATAAATGACAAATAAGTTTACAATTTGTGCTTTATTATCTTTCATTTAATTTTTCTGCCCTTTTTTTTTCAAATTAAAGGTAGGAAGTGAAAAAATGGCAGACAACACAACAAAACAGGCCCAGCAGAAGTTTACAAATCTACGTAAACGTCTGGACCAACTTGGGTACCGACAAACGCTAGGATTAGAATCTCTGCCATTGGCGGAAAAGCTTTTTTCAGACCTGGTCCACACAACGGAGAGTCTGAAACATGCCAAACTTGAACTTGGAAAACAGGACACTGAACACAAGGACTTTGACACAGCAGTCGAACCATACAAAAGTGACAATGCCAAACTGGTTAAGGAAAATAATGACCTACATCAACAGTTAATCAAACATAAGGAAGACTCAGATGCAGTTATTAGAGGTATGAGGGCGAAGAACTAACAGAAATATTAGACTGTCACTTTGATTTGTCACAGTTATTACTTTCAGGTGATAGCCTTAGGTAACTGCAAATTTCCGTTTGCTCCCAGTGCTCCCAAGCTTTATTTCTGTACCAAATTTGATTCGGTATGAAAAGTATATGTGATACACAACATTGCTGTGTATGATGATTTAGAAACTCATGCACTACTATATATAGCTAGTGTTTGATAATAGTTTGTAGCTCCAGTAATTAAAATACTAGGTCTAGTGGTAGGATGAGGTATCAGAAATTATGCCAGGGAAGCTGTTACTCTGCTTATTGTATGTGCTCATCTATTCACATACATTTTAGCATAACAGGGATAAATATATCTGTTGTACTGAATTTGAAAAAAAAATCACCAAATTGAAGGAAAAGAGGACATTTTTAACTGATTACACTTCAAAATGCCTGTTGATCTTGAAAGGCCCTATTTTTTCAGTTAATACATTTCCAGCTGATGTTAATGGTGGGAATTTTAAAGAGATTTTATTTGTTTTCATTTGTAGAACTGAAGGCCTCGCTACGCAAACTAGAGCATGAGAATGCTGACCTCAAGTTTCTCAGTAACCAGTACGTTCACAAGGTCCGTCAGCTAGAGAAGGAGTCAAAGGCCAAGTCTGAGCGTATCCTCCACCTACAGGAGAAAAACTTCCATGCTGTTGTACAAACACCAGGTAACAGTCATCTGTCGGAAAATTAGATATATATGCTGGAGAGAAATTCTCCATTTTTAGAATTATTTGAGTTCATGATCTAGATTTTAATTTCTTTTGTGTAATTTCTTTTGCCCTATATATATATTTACTGTTCAGTATTATTTTATATTGGATCACATTATGACCCTGGCCTGTTATGTACTGTAGTGAATACACAAACTGTCATAACTTTGTGTAACCTTGTGTAATATGTATCACTAACTGTGTCAATGTCAGAATTGAGACACTAGACGGTCGGTCAGACATGAGGTCATAACATAAATTGTGATGTCTCAAATAAGCCAATAGACAAGACATCAAGATGGCATTGTTGAGGATGCAATGATGGTTGGAGACAACATTGTTTGCCCGATATTTGCATAAATTTTTGGAAATTCAACAAAAATGATGTTGAATATATATAAGAATTTGGATTACATTCTTCAGATTTGTTTTGGCTCAATTTTGCAAAAGCTACTGCACAAAAATGAATTGATATTTGTAAAGCATTTTTTTCATGATTGACCTCCAATACTTTTATCAAATTATTTTGTTTTTGTGGTACATATACGAGCATTTTGTCATTGTCTTGAAAATTATCTCTATTTTTGTTTTAATTCTGTTTAATATTTGCAATCAAGCTCTGATGCATGTTTTCGGAAGCTGTTTAGCCCCGCTCCTATTTGCCCCTAAGCTACTTGCCTGTTACAGTGTTAGTTCCTTAAAGCTATCTGTTCACCCACCTGCAGTGCCTGTTCACCACACGCTCTAGTGGCTGTGCCTTTTTACTCCATCTATCTGTTAAATTGAATCACAAAGAAAGTTTTTTTTTATTCTGTATGCTATTATTTAATTGATTCAAATAGGTCAAAAGAAGCTAAGGGAGATAACTCTACTTCATTTAGAAGTGATTTCAGAAGAGGCTTTATCATTTTGTCTTGCGTTTGATTATACTGGAGGTATTCAGGGTTAACATATGTTTTGTTCAGTCTGATCCAACAACTGTTTGTTTACAGCCATGTCTCCCATTGGAATGAGGGTAGGTCTAGACTCATTGATGCTGTATTTTTTAAAGCACTAAATATATTTTGAAAATTGAAGAGAAGCTGCATCATCATCAGATGTGCATTGCACTGCAATTAGGTTGCCATGACCTTCACCTCTAGATTAAACGTCAAATCAGTGCAAAATCTTGTTGAGGCTGTATATGTCACTATGAAATTTTACTGCACCTGCATCAACTACAGAAAGTGTACAGGGTGATATGAGACCACCATCACCTTTATTTCTAGATCAATTTACAAGTTAACAGGTTAGAAGGGGCCAACAGGTTGTAACTAGCAGAAATCTGAGTTAAATTTAATACATTCCAATGTACATTGTACTTGTATATGGCTAATTGATATTGATATGACTTCAATTATTTGTTATTTGAATATATGTGTTATACAACTGTGTAATGCTGGCTGTCACTGTACTTTTTGTGCTGTAGGAGGTAAAAAGAAGAACATTCCCTTTAGGAGACAGCGTATGGAGATTGACACAGCTGTTCCCGAGTTTGATGGCCCCAGTAGGCCACTCACATTGCCCACTGATGATCCCTATGTAGCCGATCTTCTCCAGGTGGCAGATACACGGATATTAGAACTTGAGCGACAACTCTCCATCTTCAGAGACGAAAAGGAGGTGATTGACAGGAAACTGAAGAACTTCAGACAGCAGGTAAGGTCATAGAAACATTCTCCCAATATTTACAGGGGAGACATACAATGGCATTATTTTCTGTAATGATGCTCAAACTTTTACATGAATCTACTTTTAGTCAAGGCCTTAACAATATTGTTAGAGGTTACCATTTCCATATCCTACACTGTTTAAGCCTGAGACTCCCATGCCACTGTTTCATTCATTGTTCGATGATTGAGGTGTGATTTTTCTGAAAATTGTTGAACCTGAAGTTAAACAGATGTGGTGCATGCTGGGTGGATGTGGGTTGGTCCGGGATATGGCCTAGGCACAGCTAACTGTGTCACTCATGTATTACGACCAAAATCATGGACAAGTATAATAATGTTTCTATCCCATTCCAAAAATAAATAAATAAGATAAGCAGATAGGGATATACCTGGTATCTTAAAATTATATATAAGTTACACAGAACAAGAATCTTTAATAGTGCTCATCTAAATTTGCTCAAAAACTTCTAAGTAGGTTGTCAAAAAATAGGGTTGGTAGGTGTAGCTAGGGAACTAGAAACACTATAATTTAGATGGGAATTTACATTTCAGGGGAGGTAACTCTTCTAGTATATTTCCAAATGCTATGCATTTTTCTGCTTCCATACTAATTAATTCAATTAAATATTATTTGTTGATTTGATGACAGATGTATGCAAACCGTAACATTATCATGAAATATTGTCCGCTTTATTATGATGGTAATGGAACATGTTACATTTCCTTTGTACAGTTTGTAAATAAATTCGCTGATTTAAAATGTTTTTGTGAAGTCGTAACAAACAGAAATATTACACATGACTGTTTTTGTTTTGGATACTGTTTTGGTTATTTTAATCATACTGCAAGTGTGATCTTTGACTGATCATGTGATATCAAATTAAAACTTATATTGAAATTCCTGAATGGCTTCCAATTGATGATTGGTACTTGACAGAAATGGTAACCCGTTGAAAATAAGAGTTTGTTCCACTATTTGGTAATATTATTTGTTTAAATTACATAATGTACCAAACCAGTCAAAAAGATGAATTAGAATTTCCTTTTTAACTTTTAAAATAATATGTAGAATAGTAAGATTCAAGCATATCTCTCTGATGCATCATAGTAATGAGAGGTGTCACAATACAGGTTTGTTCTACCCAATATACTGCATCCTTGCCAACTTTTTGAAATTTCCATAGGGGAGATTCCGCGTGCTTAGAATTATAAGCTTTAATTTAATGTATGCATGTACAAGCTAGGGGGAAAATAACACTTTCAAATGGTGTCTTTTAAGCTGTTCTTTCAAATGAAATCATCAGATCTTAAAAAATAGGAATAGTTGAAGAAATTCACAGGTAGAAAATGCTCAATTTAAGGGTCCAAAATCGGAAGTCTCCCACCTAAATAGTGAGAGTTGGCAAGTATGATATTGTTATAGCATGATTGTATATGCTTTTGTATTGCGATACATTTTGTGGTAGTTTTCAAACACAAATGCTCAAGTGACCTTTTACTGTTTATCCGATTTTGTCATTCATAGCCTTTCATCCAATGAAAATTGACATTTCATTTACATCTCTATAAAAGTCATAAGTAAGGCCTAGGGTCATGTTATTTGACCAGTAGGTGGTTGGGATGGACAGCAATCAAAATTGTTAAGGTAAATATAACCGTCATATTTATTAGGGTTGATCGTTCAGTTGGCGGTAACTCCTGTAACCTTTGAAATTTTCAAATTATCTGTATACTGGTACTTTTCTTTCCAAATCAAATGGTATCAAAATTTGAGGGGAAAATCATAGGGATCTGCCTGTACGTTTGTTTGTTTGTATGTATGTAGTTACATACATGTTCAATGTAGTGTTAGACTTCATTTCTTTTCTGATTGTCATGATCATGAAACTTCAAACATATGTTAACGAAAATCATCTCTTTTCACCTTTCAACCTCTGAGTTTAAAACTAGGTCACTATTAGTATAAATAGAATTATATATTATATTTGTCTCTGCAGACTTCATTTATTTTCCTATCATCACAAAATTTCACACTCATGTAAACAAACATCACCTCTTGCATGAGTTCACATTTCGACCTGATGCAGTGAAAAACTAGGTCACTGTTACTATAAATAGAGAATGATAGAAATTGCTCTACAGTCTTCATTTGTTTTCTGATCATTGTACACTTTACAGATATGTTCACTTTTTGACCCATCTGTTGTCAAAAACTTGGCATTTCTTATGACTTCGAAGTGTGAGGGTATTTGTATCATCTGTGATGACTTGTTATTCTTGCTTACTCTTGTATACTGATCATTAGAGATGTAAACAAATCAAGCGTGACGCCTATTGACCTTTTATGATGTACAAAAAAATGTACATACCAAAAGGTACTAATGTAACATAGTTTGCGTTGTATTCAAAGTCTTTTTTTAACTAAACCTGTTGAATGAATCAATCCAAAAGAAGTTAAGCATTTAGTCTGTACTGTGTGTGTCGGATAAAGCGATGAATCCCCAAAGAACTTAAATGACTCTGCTTCATGCAAGGGTGAATTTCCTTTATATTAATTGTGCTCACACTAGGCTTAACATCCTTTCAGCATTAGTTGCTAAAAAACCTTTTTAGCAAATATGGATTAAATCTAACAACTTTTTTCTGAGCAGTATGTAGTAATTTAGAGCCCCAATTTCAATGACATTATGTGAATATGTACTGCAGCAATTTATTTGACATTCATTTACATTGATCGTCAGATACGTTGAACCGATCCAAACTGATCCCGTTCTACTTTAAGTTAATTAGGTCATTATGCATGTTTTATTTTCTATTTTCAGCATTTTTAAAGAAATGAAACAAATACCTAAACTGAACATCGTTAAGAAACTGAAGAGCAATCATTGTTATTTGTTAGACTAGCCTTTACATTCTGGAACTGTAACCTACTGCTGTTATCTAATTAAATAGAAATAAAATATTGACAATTTAAATCCTTTGGGGCAAATACAATTAAGAACAATTCTTCTTTTACAGACATTTATAATTAATAGTTTGTCCTTGGAAAAAGATCAGAGGCTTTTAATTAATCACTATTATCCTAGGTACAAATTTTAGTTTTTTGCTTTTGGTTTATTGTTAGTTATAATTGACCATTGATTGTTCTCTACTTCGGTAAGATATTAATGGATGAATGTAAATCTGTTTCTTATAATATGAAACAATTAAATCATAACAACTTGCATCGATTTATAACATTAAGAAATGAATAATATAAAATATAGAGTACCAGTTATGATGCTTTAATATCCTGCCCAACAACAAAGGCATACAAGTCAAAACTAAAGAAAAATAAACTAAATTACATGTATATATAACTAGTGGTTATGAGCCAACATGTTCAGGTGTTGATTTACTCTTTAAAGGATTTGACAGCTAATATCTAGACATGATGAGGAATTAAATAATGAAAAGTCAAATTAATTATGCATGGTTAAATTTTATGTATTTACGAAGTCCCATTCAAATTCCATGTATTTACATATAAAAACCAGGGTAAACTGAATGTTGACGTCAGGAGTAAATTATTGATTTTATTTTTATGGGAAAAAAAGATGAAATTCAAATAATGTGTTGGAAATGTGACAGTAGCATGATATGTGTTGTATCCTGTCGTGACCTGCACACACAACTATTTTGTGAACCTCTGATGATTATAGAGTCATCTTGCTTCTTGAACTATATATTGCCACAAACACATACTTTACATGTTCAAGTTCCTACATAAAATGTTATATATTGATAAGGAGGGGGTTTAGATAAGATAAGATAAGTTTCATTGAGTTTGAACTGTCCTTGATTCTTTTGATGAAATCTCACTGCATGATCAATTTAATTTCGTCTGAATCGTATTTATCTAGACTTGACATACATGTAATGGCAAATTTGAAGGAAATTTGAAAACTAAGGTAGGGTTATTTTAATAAGGTTACAACCAGAGTTGTTATAAATATAATATCACTACTTTTAATAGCAACTTCAATGTAGCTCAGTAACTTATCCATTATATAGCGACCTATAGTGCCTGCTGACACTAGCAAGTCTTGTCAACTGGACTAAAATAAAATAAACTTATCAATATATATGTTGCTAACTTGTAAGGTGATGGAAATTTAATAAAAAAAACCTACCATTTCCATTTCCGAATGACTTTTATGACATGTAATGGTCAGTGAAAGGGTTTTGGGATGAATATTTTACTGAAATCATCTACTTTCATTTTTGACTTGCTTCATCAATCTAGATCACATAGACGTTTGCATCGGATACGGTTCAAACGTTTGAGTTGTGACACCAATGTCCTGCTGATGCTGAATTCAATACAGACGAAAAATCTTGCAAGAATGTAGCGAAATTGGTATATTTTCTTTTCCCAAATAAGGATCTAATTTCTTCAATAACAAAGTGAATGACTAGCGAAGCACAGCTAAAGCTCAAGTCATAGGACGTAGTGTGATAGGTATTAATTGTACATGTGATCATGGTTGCCTTCTATCTTTACGCTAGAGGGAATTTCTCTTTAATTTACTCAGTAGTGTGGCAGACTGGGAAGATGGGGGTCTCTAGTTGGATCCTAGGTGGAAGCATGTTACTCTCTTTCTGTTACACAATCTGAAACATGATTTAGTACTTACAATTGTTTAAAGTCCTGTAAAACCTTGATTGGTTTAATGTATTAGTATAAATGAAAGAATGTAAACCCGGCTGAATTGTCCATCATTAGATTGAAAAATACCCCAGTGAAATGATTTGAGTGCCTAGCTACTTAAATTTATGTAAAACCTATATACAGTTGATATCAAATGATTATGTACACTGTACTGTGTATAACATTGCATGAATTCCCGCCGCGAACCCCAGTCAATGATAGTTGCCAAGTTAGCAGATTGTCTGATTAATGCTTACATGTGTATTGATATAGGAGGTCACAGTGGTGTGCTTGACTAATCAATCACAGTAAATAGTGTCATAGGGGAGGGGAATACATGAAAGGGGCAGGGTGGACACAGTAAATACTGGCATAGGGGAGGGGAGTATATGTAAGGGGCAGCATGGACACAGTAAATGGTGTCATAGGGGAGGGGAATACATGTAAGGGTCAGGGTGGACACAGTAAATGGTGTCATAGGGGACGGGAGTACATGTAAGGGTCAGGGTGGACACAGTTAATAGTGTTATAGGGGAGGGGAGTACATGTAAGGGGCAGGGTGGACACAGTAAACGGTGTCATAGGGGAGGGAAGTATATGTAAGGGGCAGGGTGGACACAGTAAATGGTGTCATAGGGGAGGGGAGTACATGTAAGGGGCAGGGTGGACACAGTTAATAGTGTCATAGGGGAGGGGAGTACATTTAAGGGGCAGGGCGAACACAGTAAATGGTGTCATAGGGGAGGGGAGTACATGTAAGGGCCAGGGTGGACACAGTAAATGGTGTCATAGGGGAGGGGGGGACATGTAAGGGGCAGGGGGGACACAGTAAATGGTGTCATAGGGGAGGGGACTACATGTAAGGGGCAAGGTGGACACAGTAAATGGTGTCAGGGGGGAGGGGAGTACATGTAAGGGGCAGGGTGAACACAGTAAATGGTGTCATAGGGGAGGGGGGGACATGTAAGGGGCAGGGGGGACACAGTAAATGGTGTCGTAGGGGAGGGGAGTATATGTAAGGGGCAGGGTGGACACAGTAAATAATGTCATAGTGGAGGGGAGTACATGTAAGGGTCAGGGTGGACACAGTAAATAATGTCATAGGGGAGGGGAGTACATGTAAGGGACAGGGTGGACACAGTAAATGGTGTCATAGGGGAGGGGAGTACATGAAAGGGGCAAGGTGGACACAGTAAATGGTGTCAGGGGGGAGGGGAGTACATGTAAGGGGCAGGGTGGGCATAGTAAATGGTGTCATAGGGGAGGGGAGTGAAGTACATGTAAGGGGCAGGGCGGACACAGTAAATGGTGTCATAGAGGAGGAGAGTATATGTAAGGGGCAGGAAGGACACAGTAAATGGTGTCATCGGGGAGGGGAGTGAAGTACATGTAAGGGGCAGTGTGGGCACAGTAAATGGTGTCATAGGGGAGGGGAGTGAAGGACATGTAAGGGGCAGGGAGGACACAGTAAATGGTGTCATAGGGGAGGGGGGTGAAGGACATGTAAGGGGCAGGGGGGACACAGTAAATGGTGTCATAGGGGAGGGGGGTGAAGGACATGTAAGGGGCAGGGGGGACACAGTAAATGGTGTCATAGGGGAGGGGGGTGAAGGACATGTAAGGGGCAGGGGGGACACAGTAAATGGTGTCATAGGGGAGGGGAGCGAAGTACATGTAAGGGGCAGGGTGGACACAGTAAATGGTGTCATAGGGGAGGGGAGTATATGTAAGGGGCAGGAAGGACACAGTAAATGGTGTCATAGGGGAGGGGAGTGAAGTACATGTAAGGGGCAGTGTGGGCACAGTAAATGGTGTCATAGGGGAGGGGAGTACATGTAAGGGGCTGGAAGGACACAGTAAATGGTGTCATAGTGGAGGGTAGTACATGTAAGGGGCAGGGTGGACACAGAAAATGGTGACATAGGGGAGGGGAGTATATGTAAGGGGCAGGGTGGACACAGTAAATGGTGTCATAAGGGAGGGGAGTATATGTAAGGGTCAGGGTGGACACAGTAAATGGTGTCATAGGGGAGGGGAGTACATGTAAGGGGCAGGAAGGACACAGTAAATGGTGTCATAGTGGAGGGGAGTACATGTAAGGGGCAGGGTGGACACAGAAAATGGTGTCATAGGGGAGGGGAGTATATGTAAGGGGCAGGGGGGACACAGAAAATGGTGTCATAGGGGAGGGGAGTACATGGAAGGGTCAGGGTGGACACAGTAAATGGGGTCGTAGGGGAGGGGAGTATATGTAAGGGTCAGGGAGGACACAGTAAAGGGTCAGGGTGGACACAGTAAATGGTGTCGTAGGTGAGGAGAGTATATGTAAGGGGCAGGGTGGAAACAGTAAATGGTGTCATACTGGAGGGGAGTATATGTAAGTGGACACAGTAAATGGTGTCATAGGGGAGAGGAGTATATGTAAGGGGCAGGGTGGACAGAGTAAATGGTGTCGTAGGGGAGGGGAGTATATGTAAGGGGCCGGGTGGACACAGTAAATGGTGTCATAAGGGAGGGGAGTATATGTAAGGGTCAGGGAGGACACAGTAAAGGGTCAGGGTGGACACAGTAAATGGTGCCGTAGGGGAGGAGAGTATATGTAAGGGTTAGGGTGGACACAGTAAATGGGGTCGTAGGGGAGGGGAGTATATGTAAGGGTCAGGGTGGACAGAGTAAATGGTGTCGTAGGGGAGGGGAGGATATGTAAGGGGCAGGGTGGACACACTAAATAGGGTCATAGGGGAGGGGAGTACATGTAAGGGGTATATTGTATCAAAGAGGTAGTGACAGGGAAGAGGGGTAACCAAAGGGGGCAGGGTGGACACAGTAAATGGTGTCAGAGGGGAGGGGAGTACATGTAAGGGGCAGCATGGACACAGTAAATGGTGTCATAGGGGAGCGGAGTACATGTAAGGGTCAGGGTGGACACAGTAAATAATGTCATAGGGGAGGGGAGTACATGTAAGGGGCTGGAAGGACACAGTAAATGGTGTCATAGGGGAGTAGAGTATATGTAAGGGTTAGTGTGGACACAGTAAATGGTGTCGTAGGGGAGGAGAATAGGGGAGGGGGGTATATGTAAGGGGCAGGGTGGACACACTAAATAGTGTCATAGGGGAGGGGGGTACATGTAAGGGGCAGGGTGGACACAGAAAATGGTGTCGTAGGGGAGGGGAGTATATGTAAGGGGCAGGCTGGACACACTAAATAGTGTCATAGGGGAGGGGAGTACATGTAAGGGTCAGCGTGGACACAGTAAATGGTGTCGTAGGGGAGGGGAGGATATGTAAGGGGCAGGGTGGACACAGTAAAGGGTGTCATAGGGGCGGGGAGTCCATGTAAGGGTCAGGGTGGACACAGTAAATGGGGTCGTAGGGGAGGGGAGTATATGTAAGGGGCAGGGTGGGTGTCATAGGGGACGGGAGTACATGTAAGGGTCAGGGTGGACACAGGAAATGGTGTCATAGGGGACGGGAGTACATGTAAGGGTCAGGGTGGACAGAGTAAATGGTGTCGTAGGGGAGGGGAGGATATGTAAGGGGCAGGGTGGACACACTAAATAGGGTCATAGGGGAGGGGAGTACATGTAAGGGGTATATTGTATCAAAGAGGTAGTGACAGGGAAGAGGGGTAACCAAAGGGGTAGGGACAGCAAAGAGGGGTAACCAAATTGGTAGGGACACATAGGGGAGGGGAGTATATGTAAGGGGCCGGGTGGACACAGTAAATGGTGTCATAAGGGAGGGGAGGATATGTAAGGGGCAGGGTGGACACACTAAATAGGGTCATAGGGGAGGGGAGTACATGTAAGGGTCAGCGTGGACACAGTAAATGGTGTCGTAGGGGAGGGGAGGATATGTAAGGGGCAGGGTGGACACAGTAAATAATGTCATAGGGGAGGGGAGTACATGTAAGGGGAAGGATGGACACAGTAAATGGTGTCATAGGGGGGGGGAGTACATGTAAGGGTCAGGGTGGACACAGGAAATGGTGTCATAGGGGACGGGAGTACATGTAAGGGTCAGGGTGGACACAGTAAATAATGTCATAGGGGAGGGGAGTACATGTAAGGGGAAGGATGGACACAGTAAATGGTGTCATAGGGGAGAGGAGTATATGTAAGGGGCAGGGTGGACTCAGTAAATGGTGTCGTAGGGGAGGAGAGAATATGTAAGGGGCAGGGTGGACGCAGTAAATGGTGTCATAGGGGAGGGGAGGACATGTAAGGGGTATATTGTATCAAAGAGGTAGTGACAGGGAAGAGGGGTAACCAAAGGGGGCAGGGTGGATCCAGTAAATGGTGTCATAGGGGAGGGGATAGGGGAGGGGAGTACATGTAAGGGGCAGGGTGAATACAGTAAATGGTGTCATAGGGGAGGGGGGTACATGTAAGGGGAATATTGTATCAAAGAGGTAGTGACAGGGAAGAGGGGTAACCAAAGGGGTACCAGTATGGACACAGTAAATGGTGTCATAGTGGGGGGGAGTATATGTAAGGGTCCGGGTGGACACAGTAAATGGTGTCGTAGGGGAGGAGGGTATATGTAAGGGGCAGGGTGGACACATTAAATGGTGTCATACTGGAGGGGAGTACATGTAAGGGGCAAGGTGGATACAGTAAATGGTGTCATAAGGGAGGGGAGTATATGTAAGGGGCAGGGTGGACACACTAAATAGTGTCATAGGGGAGGGGAGTACATGTAAGGGGTATATTGTATCAAAGAGGTAGTGACAGGGAAGAGGGGTAACCAAAGGGGTAGGGACAGTAAAGAGGGGTAACCAAATTGGTAGGGACAGGGAAGAGGGGTAACCAAAGGGGTACCAGTAGGGACAGGAAAGTGGGGTAACAAAAGGGGTAGGGACAGTGAAGACTGGTAACCAAAGGGGTAGGGACAGGGAAGAGGGGTAACCGAAGGGGTAGGGACAGGGAAGAGGGGTAATCAAGGGGTTGGTTGAAGTAGAGTCGGCAGACCTGTCCTATAAATTAAGTAGTGTCAAAGGGCTGGGGATACATGTAGGGGAGGGGTTGAAGAAGGCACCCAAAAGAGGTAAAATGTGGCTTGATGACTATGTCTGGTAGATTATAGGGGGGAACATACACATTGGTCAGGTTGGAAGGGTACCATGTTGGACATAGGGACTGAACATTCAAAATGTACCTTTTGTAATTTTGTTAGGGTACAGGGTACCAGTGGGGACTAGAAATGTAATCAGAAGGTGTAATATGTTATTACAGCCCTATTACTACAATGTTGACCGTGACTTAGTGTATAATAGGTTTAACTCCTTAAATGTGTTGGTATTAGTGTTTAGTTTAAGGGGCATGCCAAAGGGACGTGTCAGTCATAAATCCTGTCGGTCAGAAGCATTCATTGAATACAACAAAAATATTCGACAAGCTTGCATGTTGTGTTTTTAAGACAAATTGTTGTGTTTATTTTTGTTTTATTTATGTGTCTGCAGTATTTTCATGTAAGTGTAAAGAGACAGTTGATATGTGTTCGTGTTTTTAAAATGTTATTGATTTTAACTATATCATCCTGTACATGAGTCTAAGGAACCTTTTCATGATATCATCTTAAAAAGTATCAAATTCCTTTGCCTAGAGTGGTCTCTAAAACATTTGGTTCAGTATTATGCAAGTCATGTGTATACATGTACATTTGAATTGAAACAGTTGAAAATATATTGCCCTTTTTGTTTCAAAGTGGTTCAATCGGCCACCACTTTCATGTCAAATTTTAAATACAATTAACATAACTTACACCATTGTAAAGGGTATAAAACTATACCTTTCCTAAACGGGTCTCAGAATAAAAACCCATCATCAGTATCCAGGGAGATATGATCTGATAGATACAAAATAAAATCACTTAAAATCTCATCACGCCCTATTTGCTTTCGGGGTATTGTCCTCACCCCATAAGATCAGTCCATCAGTCAGGATGTGTATCACTTTGTCCAGGGCTAAAGTGGCTGTTCTTAATTTCATTTCCATAAGTAAAAAGTTTTAAGTCGTTTAACTCTATTTTCAGTTCCACTGATATTAAATCTTAGCATGTTGTTAGTTTCAGTCCCATCTTTTTAAATTTTTGTGTTTTCAGTTTTCTGTGAAGTTGAAATAAAAGTTTTAGTGTTTTCAGTGATGTTGACATAAATGTTTTAGTGTTGTCAGTTTTAATTTCTCAGATTCCAATCATATTAATTTTTTGGTGTATTTTTAGTTTTATTTCTATTAAAAGTTTTAATGTGGTCACAGTTTCATTAATGCTGATACAATACATTTTTAGTGTATTTAATTATTAACTTACTGATATATATAAGATAAAGTTTAGTTTTAGTTTTTATTTCACTTGTATAAATGTTTTGGTGTGTTTTTAGTTTTAATTCCACTGATATAAAAGTTTTAGTGCATTTTCAGTTTTAGTAACACAGACAATAAGTGTATGTCAGTTTTAGTTCCACAAATGTTGAAGTTTTAGTCTGTTTGCAGTTTTTTCCTATAAAAATCTCTTCTGTTAATGTAAGATATAAAAAATGTTTTCATGTCACAAAAGAAAGTTATGATTTTGAATTACGATATTTTAGTTCTACTGATGTAAATATTTATAACCTTAGGCCTCTAAATAAATTGAGAGCTAGCTATTAAATGTCCAAGTAAAATATTTGCTAACCATAATGTTGGATGTTATGTTTCTGTGATAAAACCTGTTGACGTAAAAGCTGATCTGATGACAAATTTTATATCCAAGGTGTTTAAATAGATTTCCTTTCTGCTGTAAACTTTTACCTAGCTTCAGCTATCTCAAGTTGTTTGGGCCTATTATGTACACATACATACATATTCCTTTTACATCTCCGGAAAGGCAATCACTCAATACAGTTCAATAACGCTATCATTTGAGGCCAGTTGAGGCATGTCGTGATGATATGTTTAATCTAAATTTCATTTCATTTATTAAAAACAAAGCAATATAGAGAACTTCTATAAAAAAAGACTATTATATAAATGTTAGTCACAATGGAGGTATTTTGTATTGACACTAATTAGATTTTTACCTGAGATTTTACTGAATAGAACTATTGATTAGTTCCCCATTTGGGCCCCATGGCTGGCTGATAATACTGAATGAGGCATGCTACAACATGCTTCTCTTGTAGTAAATATAGTAAAATGTGCCTAGAGCGGGAACACACATTCCCTACTGCCTCTGTAATCTGCTAGGGGACAGGATTGTAAACTCGCCGCCACCTTCTATCATTTTGGTCATTTGGAGTTGAGGTTGTGCTTTTGGACATTGAAACCTGACCATCTTTCTATATTGGTAAGTATAGAAATATTGTGTTAAAGCTCATTAGACAATAGGTTTACACCTGTCACAGGTGAGACTGTAAACAAACGGGTGAGTGGTCGGTACTCACCAAGCCTTGATTAAGGCTGGTATAATAGGTGCCACACGGATAGGTATCCTCAAAGGACACTTAACACTTGTACCTAGATAGTGGATCCCAAGTCTCAGTACTTACTGATGTCTGAATATAACATAATTTGTACATGTCGCCCAACAACAGTGTGTGTATACCATTGTAGTATTATTGATCCTGTGATTGTATACCTGCAGCCTTAAGTTGAGCAATCCTGTTCAGGATCAATTAGCTGGTGAATTAATTGTTAATGAATAGTGCAGGTGTCTTGTCACAAGGTCTCCATCTGTCGAATAGTTAACCCCTCCCCTCTGCCTCGAAATCGGTAAATCATAGTCGGTCCAAGTCGTTACTAGTTTGATGAACAGTGGAATTAGTTATTAACCGTACATGTATTTCTATGTCTGATAAGGTAAATTGTATTTCTATTGTCAGCATAAAGATCCACTGTATTTCTATCTCTGGTAAGAGATATACTGCCTCCTCTCGCGATTTAACCTGAGACTTATGGTTTATAAGTTTGACGTTCTACTGAATGAGTTTTTTTGAGAAATTCTTACCCCAGTTGAGACGATAGAAAGTGGTTAGTATTTTACTAGGGAGACATATAAATGTCTAGTAAAATACAACGTACTGTATGGACATCTTTCACACACTCTATCAAGATACATTCTATCTATACTGTTCATTTCTATATAATGTACTGTTTTTTACGTGTACACTTTTTGATTTTGAGAAGTGTTCTTTGCAAATTATTGTGAAAAAAATAAATAAGTCATGCAGTTTTGAATTTTCAATTTTGAGACGGTTAGGTACATATATGTATGTAAGTATTTCTTTGCTACAGAAATGCCACTTTTCGTCTTTAATTCATTTTTTCTATATTATCGGTAAGAGTTATTAAAAAAAGCATGGACAATTAATGGCTATCTAATGTGACTGGCTGTAGTAAGACCATGATGTGTTATGGTGGACGTGTGTAGAATGTAACCATCAATACTATATATATAAGCACAATTATTGTCGACACCTTACATTGACAGGTAATGCTGACTTAAGGGCACCTAGCTGTACCATTAGTGGGTTGAGCTTTGATCCATCATAGATCAAGCATACTGAAATATGATTTTAATGTTCACATTGACATTATCCAGCAGTAGAATAGAAAAGACTCCTTGAAATAATAATCAGATCTTCAGTTCTGGGGTGCAGATGATATTTAATAAACCTGAACAATTTTACTGACTGAAATTATATGCCTGAGGTAACATGAATGACTTGTAAGAAGCTGTCAACAATACCGTAATTTAATATGACTGGAAAATGTCATGTAATTTAGGTTTGAATTGATGACTGAATGTTGGAGGTTTAATGGGTTGTTTATTTTCAATTATTAAGTGAGAATTATTGACAGTAATTTTGACTCGATAACAGATTAAATGTCTGTGTGCTCCAGCCAAAGTCTTGGATAGATCCCAAAACCATGTCATTATATCTCCTCAAAGTTTGGTAATATAGAAAAGTTTTGAATAAGAAAGGCATTCCGATTACCAGTAGTTTATATGGCATTAAGTTATCTTTACAACATTTAGATTACCTTATGTTCAATCTGTAGATAAGAATTTTGGTTGATGAGTCATCATTTCCAATATCAGAATGAAATGAAGAGGCGATATATTATATATAGTAGTATTTTCTGAGAATAAGTCAATATTGAAATCCCCCGATGGAAGCATTTCTTGTACATGTATTAGTAATATTTTCATAACAGCACATTTTCGAAACTAAAAACTAAATCAAGGCTCCAAATATTGCTTAAACTGTAAAATTTCTGGATTGATGTAAATATGGTATAAAATGTTGTAAATAGAATCTTAATTATAATCAGTTATGGCAGTTGAATTTTCTTATGTATTATGTGTCCATAAATGATAGGTGAGGTGTCTTGACCAAGACTGGCTAATTGGTATCTACTAACGAGATACTGTACCTGTATAGTTCATTGTTTTAGATACACCTGGTTGATGTATTAACCCATACTGTTTGTTAATTGATGACAGGTTAAACAATACCTGATTTAGTGGTATGTGTACATTGTAGTTATTGTACTGTGTGTAGTAAAGTACCCCACTTAAATGTCTAATGTTAAACAGTGTGACAGAGACTGTCATAGGTATAGCACCACTGACACTAACTAAAGCTAAAAGGACTGTTGATCTTTGTACTTACTTATGGCCAGTAGACGGTCTAAAGTCCCCCATTATAAAGATTTGTTTGCTTCCAAACTGAATTAAATTAAATCTTCACATTTTCCCTTGAAGTGATCAAACATTTTATTGTTGTTACACCCTTGTCGATGTAACAATTGATTTGATGGTGTTATTACACTGAAAAAATAGCTATGTCATAAAGGGTTATCCAAAAAATGACAAGAGAACACCAAAGTATAACCAAAATAATGAATCAAACTCAAAATAGATAAAACTATGGTCTAATATGAACAAAGGAAAAATTTACATGTAGACTTTGAAAAAGTACAAGGAGAAAAAGTCCAGATGTTTTGGAAGGGTAAACGTCTTCTGCTTCGTTGACGACACACACACCATGCATGTAAATATAGGTCAAGTAATGTCACATCCTCACATTGAGAAGTTGGGTATAGGGACAACAAAACCACAGGGCACACTAATATAAAACAGTGACCTTCATATCACACAATGAAATAGCATATTACCCAATGAGATCAGGATGGCGACCATGAAATCTGGTTACATAGTCTACATCAACTTGCATCTTTGGAAACCCTGCGATGTCAGTTTGTCCGCCAGCAGTCAACATCTCTCACAGAAGTCCTGATATTCGGTGCAGAATACCAAATTTTGAATACCAAATCAAAAGGAACATGTTAACACCATAGGTAGGGGAAGCAGGGTTGTTACTATCAAGAAACTGAAAGTTCATGGTCAGAAAGTCAAAATCGTTCTGCTTATCATACAGCTTATAAGTAAGCCATCTTTGTTTGTCATTTTGTAAGTGACTGTGGAAAGCAGCTGCAGTAGAAGTGTCAATTGTATCCTTGATTTGAAGTTCAGAATTGTATATATACCATCAATGTGGTCAATATATTTATTGTTAATTCTTTGAAAGGATACTTGTAAAAAACTATTTGTCTCGCTATTAAATAATGAATCTGCTTTGCAAGATTTCATAATTGAACTTCAACTATGTATACACTGAACTTGTTATTGCTCATAGATTTTCTTCTCCTGTTCAACATTAGTCTAAATAAAAATGATTAAAAATTTGCTATTTTAAAAGTACAAAATGTAGGTTAGTTTTGGTTGTCTGGGAGGTCTTGACCTATCTAGTACAACTTTTGTATAATCACTTTATACCACAAGTGACAACTAAACTTGTACCAATTGTAGCAACTTTCTCAAGAAGACATTATTTCTACAATAAAACATTCAGTCCGTAGTCATGAGACATACATGTATAATAGTGGATATCTTGTTTCCGAACAGTGTACACCATGTTTAAATAATATGACCCCACTTTCAATATCTAACTGGGCTTTTATTTCTCCTCGATAAGTCTTGTTTATGACTTTAGAGTTTAAATATTTGTCCAACATATATGCCCACAAAAACATTATCCACTCTTAGGAATTCCTATATTTCGGAGAGACGGTCATAAACTGGAATTTAAACAAGAATTATGTATACAGCACCTCAAAGTCCTAGTATAGCTCGGAGAGAAGACCTAAGTCTAGTTTTAGTACGTATAGTGACGCTGCGTCAGACATACTTCTGGTCAGGGAATCCACTGTCCATTGTTAGGTGCAATGTTTAAAGTTTAGTCAGATTTATTGAATGTGCATTGTACATGTACTGAATACAGTCATGCTATTGTAAACCATACCCAGCCTAGAAATATTGAATGATTTAACAATGAGTGTTCCAACCTTAACTGTGTTCAGCTAATGTACATTGCAATCAGACTTGAATGATCTGTTACTCTGTATTACTGGTGGTAATAAACCTACACATTTTACAAGAGATGGTCGTAACTTGGGAGAAGTAGTTTCTGATAGGGTTTGAATTATGGGTATAGTCTTTCTCATAGGGTTTGATAAATAGGAATTACACTTTACGAGGAGGGTTTCAGGGGTTTATCAAGTGTTTGGGGAAACGGACCATGGGATGAAATTTTGAGGAAAAAAATCATCATCATAGAAACCTTTTTTGGAAAACTTTGATGACCATTATAGCAACAAATACTATCTCATGCATGCAGTGTTTTGTAGAAGATTTGGCATCTTTGTTGAGACTTGAGTAGAAAATATGCCACACTTTTAGTTATGTGTATGTATGACCTTTCTGATGAATGTTTATACATATACCGTAATCATGAACATTTTAAGGCCAATATGATGGTAGCCTACAAATTACATCAGTAAATGTACTGAGCTACTCTACAAACAGGGCATGATCCCCTCACCTATGTAGTTGTCAATAAACAGGCTAGGAACAGATTTTATTTAGAATTCAAATGAGGCCAGTTTGTGGAAGTATCTGAATGTGTTATTCATATAATCAGAATGCATAAATTTGAATGTAACTGTATTGCTAAGACATTCCTGTCCTGTACCAGTATTGGTAGATGGTGTGTAGAGTCATTACTAAGGCTACAGGTGTTTGGAGACGATGGTTTCAGTCCATGTTTACTGTCCCTAGTATCATCAAACATTGTTACCTAATATTATATTAAAGTGTCTCAACTGCCATTTTTATCCAGACATGTGTTTCACTGACATTGACTCTCAGAAATAAGAAGTCGTTAGGGCAGATGATGGAAGGGAAGCTGTATTAAAAAAAGGCTACAAAGCACAAGTTCAGACAGCAAATAAAACTGCTGACAAGCGTTTAAGGATTACCCAGCTGAAAAAAAAGTTACAAATTTTAAGGAATTCAATACATTTCTGTAGTGCAAGGTTGTCATTTTTCACTTCTGACAAAATGGTCCCCAATGCAATAATTTAGTTGTATAATGGGTCAGTAAGATTTATAGGAGAAAATATGCTGGTACCAGGTTTGGGTGAACTTACAGGTTAAGTTGATCAGTTTGTCTATTAGCCACAGTCCTGTGTACACGTTTACTTGTGCTATAATCTCTTTACCTGTTGATTGGGGAGTTATCAGGTAAGACCTGCCACAAATTCCAATGCCAGTGTGTGACATACAGACTGCTTCATTAATTTATTAAAGTTCTCCACAATGAGTCGGTAAAGAGATTCGATAAAAATGGTGCTTGATCAAGCCTGAGTCCCTTTAAAGTTCCAGACCAGGTATAACACAGGTATATAGGGTGCATGATAAAACTGCCGCGTATTCAGCTGAGTTAGTTTTAAAGCTCCAGGGACTGTATTGGGTGTGTGGAATATATATAAGGCATGTCCCACCTTGTCCAGGCACGTCCGGGGACTCTAGGATCCGGCCTTTCCCCACTCTCTGTACATTATACTTTATACTGATTAGTATACGTACCTAAAGTACACCTAGGTTGTATATGCTGGCCTGAAAAGTGAACGTCTCCATGGAGCACCTCAGGTAATATCATTTCATTTGGATATCGTTTAAACAAAAAATATTCAAAAAGCAATTTTTGATTGATATGGAAGGTTTATGTTAAGAAAGAAAATATGTTGTAGAAGTGCTTAGATTGTGTCATGACAGAGATGCATAGCAGCGATATTGTCTTCGTGACGTCATTATAGATTTGTTCATGTCATGGGTTCATGGCCATGAAATAGTCTTAATAGAATTATGTCAGGGGTTCATAGTGTTAATATTTATCTTCATGATGACATATTCCAGGCAACTAACTGGAAATATATACTGAAGCATGACGTTTTGATGAACATAACATGCTGGTTTTATATTTGAATTCAACTGACAACAAATCTACTTAAAATTACATTTTATGATTGATCATAGAAATGCCATTAAGCATTACTGTTAGCACTTGATTTTGTATCCATATACTTTGTGCGTGTGTGTGGGGGTACCCTGGTATTTAACACTGGTTTTCCACCTGGCTGATTTAGCCCTGTGCTGTTTACTGTATAGAAGAGAAGGCTGCCTGTACAATAGGCCATTGTCTTCTTTATGCAGTTGTCAGAATGATTTCGAAACCATACATATTTTATCAGTTATGTTTCACAATATGGCTACTGAGCCAGAAAACCCCCAGGTACTCATTGTAGGACTGATGGAACTAACTACATTTCCTATGGCTATCTAGTTATATGACTCAAAAATCAATACACAAACATCATTTGACACTTTGTTACAAACTTGTAGTGGTTCAACTCGACACTATTTCATGAAACATGCCGATACATTTATAAGGATAAGTTTCAAGTTTTACCTTTGAATTATCCCCTTAAACCCACAATAGACTCCCTCGAGGCAGTTGAAGGGGTATACATATTCTATATTAATGTGGTCTACTGTAGGAGAGGAAATGATTTTGTTTACCATACAGTTCATGTATGAGTTACATAGGTGTGTCGTTTTACAACAAAACGATTGTTCGATCGTCACTGCAATTTAAGCTAGAAAGGAAACTTATTAGTTTTCAACATAATAACTTTTTTAAGCTATCGTTTTACACACTAATTGTGTACCTTTAAATGTTATAAGTTTAACACCACATAATACACAGTTTGTGTACACTGGCACATGTGTCAACTCAATACTTACTAGGTAAACTTTGAAAGTGATTGGGCAAAAAACACCAGAAGAACGTTTAAAATTTCTACTGCTAGTTATCAATGTTCACTAGTACTTTTGTGGACTGTATATGGGGAAATGTTTTCGCAAACAAGATATGAATTACTACATTTGAAGGGCGAAATTAACTCTTGATGGGTATAGATTTTACTGATGAATTAAGAATATTTAACTGGGCTGAAGTTTCCTAGTATGTATGGATGCTTAGATTTCATGCCTGTGTTTTACGGATGTTTTTATTCATTATAATCAAGAAAAAGATATTTGAAGTTTAACTTCGCATTTGTTACAATTGTGATAGTAATTATTTCAAACTGTATTGAATAGTATAACAGTGATGTGAAAGTCTGATCGAAATATTCCTGAAGCAAAATTGCACAAATATTACTATGACACTGGGTGATTGTATAAATGTAGCTAGGACACCCTCAAGTCATTTATAGGACTCTTACTGCTGGTCATTAGCACACTCGTAAAGAATCCAGAACCCCGGTGACGCACCAGTACATGAACATCTTTGTAGACCTTCCTCTTGAGATTGAAGTATTATGAATTCTGAGTCAATCCTGGTCTAACATACAGGTGTATGGCAGATTTACAGTGTAATACACCCTTGCACACGTCCAAATCTTCATTTGCATACCACACATTTTCAAAGAATTGACAAAGTACAAGTTAGTGTCCCTGGACCTGGTCCTGGTTCTGTCATAGACATACTGTTGACTGATAGGGTACAAAAAGCTAGTAGCTGATTGGTTCAATGTATTCTATTTACTTGAACCTATAGGATGAGGCACAAGATATTTCTGTTTATTAACGCTGTCTCCCATCAATATATTACACAAAAATCAATGATGGCAAATAAATAGAGTGTATATGTAAATAATGTTGATGTTTAACTCGTCCACCCCTGAAGACACATTTGAACTCTTCCAATTCAAAGGTTGGAATAGCTCATTATGAAATTTCAGGGGTGAATGAGTTAAATACTTGTATTTGAATATCTAATAATTAGAAGATATTAACATTGGTGTTCAGGAGATGACTATAGATACAGATGACTAGGATTCTGTATCACATCTCTGTAGATGCTGGACACACACAATTCCACTGTGCCTGAGTTGACCTTAACCCCCTAACTCCTTGGACTATTTCAGGAGTTGTTTCATGTCATACAAAGTATTATCCAAATAGAACATGTATTTTCGATTTTTATAACACAGGGATTGGTGAAGATCATCAGAAAAGTGCTTTCTTATATATATTCCTTGTTTTGTGATTTGTAGGTTGAAGGTCGTGACGATGAGATAGAGCGCCTCACCAAAATGTTAGACGGAGGCCGACCCTCGGACGTGGTGGCCCTGGAGGCCAGGAACCGCGCCAATGAGAGGATGATCTCTCACCTCAACATACAGGTATATATCACACCTGGACTCACAGGTTATATCTTTTACCTCTGCATACAAGTAATAACCCTTATCTCAGCATACAGGTAATAATTCACCTCAACATACAGGTATATATCACACCTGGACGCACAGGTGATATCTTTTACCTCTACATACAAGTAATAAGCCTTACCTCAGCATACAGGTAATAATTCACCTCAACATACATATCTTTTATTTATACCTTAATTTACATTTGATATCTTCTATATCTACATATAAGTAATAACCTTAACCCTTACCTCAACATACAGGTAATCAATCACCTGAACATACATGTAGCCTGTCATACAGATTCTTCTTCTTTGTACATGCAGGTAATTTCTCACCTGAGCTTACAGGTAGTCTCTCACCTATACATATGCATAGTATCTCATATGTAAGCACCTTGACTGTGTAAAGGTCATATATTTCATATTGCTTACCTCATTCAGAATCATTAGAGGTCTATTTCTGTTGTCAGATTGACTTCCTCCAGCAGAAGACGAGGGAGATGGAGAGGAAGCTACAAGACAGCAACAATGAGCGTGACAACTGTGACTCACAACTGTCTAAATTCCAACTGAAAAACCGCGAACTGGAATCACGTAACCGAGAATTGGAGTATGACCTCAAGGATGTTGACCTGATGGCCAAACGTCTTCAAGTAGACAAAGAGGATGTTGTCAAAACAGCAGATCGTGAAATGGGCGAGGCAAAGGTAAGAGAATGTGCAGTGAAAAAATGAATGTATAAACTTTTATTGTTGCGGTCAATAGTTATAGATTAAATACAGTGTCTAAATAAGGTACATTGTATTAGTACAAATTTAATTCGGTCATTTGGAAAAGACTTATGTGCAGTATAATTGTTTAATATCACAGGGCTGATATTTTGTGTTTATAGCCAAATCTATTTATAGGAAACAAAATCCATTAAACCTACCAGTCACTATCATGTCATGTTATTTCCTCAATCCATGACATCATTTTCACTGGGTATTGATACTAAATTGTTTGAGAGGACTTTGAAATGTCTGCCACAGTTTTTCACTTTTTGTTTTTGCTTCCCTGTAATGAGAATAAGTTTATCGTGAGGAAGTACATCAGTCGATTAGTATCTGTGAAGGATGAAATACTGTGATAACACTGGGATTTTACCAGTGAAGGGCAAAGATTTGACCGGGCTGCCAACATTTTCCAGTATACAACATATTTTTGGTCAATAATCGAAATATCAAAAACTTTATTCTTTTGTAACCTAACCAATCTAACTCCAAGTGGTTTGGTTTTAAATGTGAAACATAACGTCTTTTGATTTCCTTTGGCAGGATGAACTAGAAAAGTCGAGACATGAACTAGAAGACCTAGACCTGAACTTGGCTCAGTACAAGGCAGTAAGTAGACACATGTCAAATAATAAAGAATAGCATGTAAAAAGTGTCAGGGCATTCTTCTAACTCTGATTTTAAACAAGCATATATATTTCAGAAATATTGATTTTCACAAGGTATCTAACCTAATGTAATAAACAGTGTGCCTAGCCATAGAAATCATCACAGTGTTCAAAGCTTGTGACTGGAAGTGTAATTAGAACTAATCGGAATTTTATGTCATGGTGTCTAGATATTTTTTAGACATTATTTTTCATTAGCAAAACATAAATACAAAACACTTTAAGATTATTTACATTAATGAAGGTACAATGTTAAAGATCATAATTCAGATTCAGGGATTTTGTTAGAAAGAAAAAAACATATATACACAAATATAAGAACAAGACTTTGAAATGAAAAGAGAGAAAAGGCAACTGACTATTTTTAATTTTTATTTTGAATACAAGATTAAACTGCAATACTTTTACAAAATCCACTGTGAGCCCTGTTCAGAAACCACCTGTGTACATGAACAAGCCAGTGCTTAACTCACGACTCAGTGTCAGTTACACAGCATGTTATACACAACTGTTGCTTTAGCTTCATTAGTTTTTGAATATTAGTAACCATGGTGATTGATTTATAGGAGGCCCAACGAATTACCAAGGACTTCAATGATACCAAGGCACAACTTGCCATAAAGAATGGTGACCTGCTGCGCCTGGAGGAATTGCTAGATCGTGTCTCTGAAGACAAGAAGCGACTGAGCCACCGTGTTAATAAACTTATGTCAAATGGTAAGTAGAACACTTACACATCCGGGAGACAGGCAAGAAGTGTTTATTTAGTGTAATGGGAACACCGTCTATTGTCAAAAAACACAACACTAAGATATTGAGGGTGAAGATGAGGAAGGCGTCTGAATCTGTTGAAACACAACTCTAAGATATTGAGGGTGAAGATGAGGGAGGCGTCTGAATCTGTTAAAACACAACACTAAGATATTGAGGGTGAAGATGAGGGAGGCATCTGAATCTGTAAAAACAAATCCAGAAGAAGAGATGACCAGACAACATCAAATGGGGAGTCCTGGAAAATTTAGTCCAGTTTACAGGTTTCAATCCACAAGGTTGGCCATCATCAGAGCATTGTACAGTTTCTGTTACTCTCATGGCCAGACTAGTGATAACTCTCATGGCCAGACTAGTGAATTCCATTAGGAATCCATCAACTGGGTACACAGAACTTCACTAGAGGGCGTTGAAACTCATTTTCCTTTTCATATGTTAAAACAAAGTAAGGAAACATTTATAGCTTCAAACGGTCCACTAACTATTGCACTGTAAGCCAAGAGATGCAGAAAGGTGTATGTTTGTATGTTTGTTAGGTGTTACTTGTAATAAGTTAAAATGTACTCTCTATTGACCTTGTACAGAGAAGGAATTAGTACTGGAAATCGAAAAACTCAAGAGGAAGAATGGTCCTGGTGTTGGAGGCAAGAAGACCAAGACACCCAGCAAACTGGATGCGTTCATACGCAGCATTGAGGAAGAGAGGAACTATTACCGGGATCAATCAGACGCGCTCCAGAAAATGTTACGCGGCGAGATTCCATCACGAGGACGTAGCCCATCCCATTCTCGCACCTCTTCCCGTTCTGCCAGCCCTGTCAGAGAGGTCTCATCCAAGTCTGGCAAACAGGTAAAATTTCACACTTTCAGGGTGTATTTGATGTTTACAGAAGTTTTTACTGATAATGTATATACCGTAAAGGGAAAAGAAAGTAATGTGATGTTTTCAAAATTGTGTAGTAAATGTATTTATTAAGGAATGTAAAATTGTGTAGAATTTAAGAAAATTTAAAAAAAAAATGGATTTTTATAATTTGTCCAGTATTATGAATATGTCAGTTCTTCATTTCAGAAACATAGAAATGATTTTCTTTTATCTTGCATGATTAGTTAATGCTTTTATGTACATTTAAATCTGAATGCACATTTGAGTACCATATGTTATGTTGGTTGTTACAGACAGTGGCTCAGTATGAGACGATCCTCCGGGTCCTGGAGGAGGAAAAGGACTACTACAAGAAAGAATATGAGGTCCTCAAGGCACTCAAAAAGTCTTCCTCCTCGGCCAGAGCCACACCCACAAAGGTAGGTAGACACCCCCCAACACCCTACCAACTCACAACTTAGAGATCTACTGACTCAACATGCAATTATAGACTAGCCAATAATGTTCCTTATAGCTTATTGTTTAGAAGTGACCAGTATTGTTTCTTGTTACCTAATGCATTAACTATATCAATGGCATTTCCTGAATGTTGTTGCGGGTAAACCAAACACACAATGCAAAAATATAAAGCATACTTTAAGCCCCTTCCAAAAGTTAACAGAGTAGAAGTTCTGTCCCTATTATGAACAATAGTGCTTCTGCTCTTCTTTTTGTGTAAAGTGACCCATGAAATTACTAGTTACTTACTGTTTAAACTGACCAATGCTTGTTACTGTGTTACAGGGATTGTCAGATGACCTTGAAGTATCCAAGTTGGTGCGCGAGAGAGATGAGATGCGGGCATTATTAGATAAATTTGAACGTCACATGGCAGAGGTAAATATCAATACTTTTTGAAAGAAAATTAGGAAAAAAGTCTTTAAAATATATCGAAATTTAATCAGTGACAACATAGTATGAGTATTGTTAGAATTAGGCAACTGCCATGCATTGCATTCAATAATAAAAAAATGACTCAAGATTCTAAAAATCTTCTCACTGATTTACATATTTATCTGTTAATTTAAAATGTAAGGTAAACAAAGGTTAGTGTATTTTGATGCTGTTATAGTTTATTTGACAGATTTCTTGTCCAGTACATTCTTGACCTTGTTTTTACATGTTATTTTGTAGATCCAGGCCAATGTGAAGGTATTGACCGCTGAACGGGACAAGCTCAACACTATGTATGAAGAAGTTAGTATCATTTTGGGTGTTCGCAGTCAAACATTCAATTTATATAGGTTTTGAAATAATATTTTTCCTGTGAAATGACGAGGAAACTGGCTAGAAACAAACATCCCTTGTACTTAAACGTCTAACTGTCATATCTTATTATGTTTTCAGTCTAAAGATGAGCTCCACAGGGTGAGGAGGGAAATGGTGCGCTCACCAAAATCTCCAAAAACATCTCTAGCAGCACAGGCAGTACTAAGACGCGTGGAATGTGAGCGTGACGACGCAGTCTCTGACCTCAGGCGCATGACAACAGAAAGAGACAGTCTGAGGGAAAGGCTAAAGGTGAGAGGTTAGAGGTCAGGGGTGGAGGTCAGTGGGTTATAACCTGTAAACCTGACAGGTACAGATACACAAGGGAATAAAAGTGTAAGATGTCAAGCTTAAGTATACAGTCAAACGTTCATCTGGACACTTTGATCCCCAGAAAAAAAAATCAGGATAGAAGAATTTTTGAATAGAAGATGTATATGTTACCAAGGTTTCTTATATTTCCAAGTGCCTCTGCTATAAGGAATGTGACCATCTGTTCCTGTTAAAACTCTTCCAAATCTAGAATGGGAATTTCTAGATTAACTTGTATACTATGAATTGTGGAAATCTCTTTCGACGATGAGTGAGTCTGCATTGTGGATTATATTGATCAACATAGCCCAGATAAATTAGTTTTGACTGTGTACAAGACTTTACCAATTATACTGTGTCCAAGTTAACTCCCTTTGCCACAAAATGTCCTTCAATCTGTTAATTCTATCACATTTGTGGTCAAGTCTTTTGTATTTATTGCGGTTTCTAAAAGTCTGATAGAGGGAAGTGTATGTGTTGAGTGATGCTAGAACAGGGATGCTTGTTCAGTGGGATTATCTCAAGGTTACAACACAAATACATATCTCAGACTTTTTAACCCTGTTATGGAGTGAATGTCCGATCAGGATTTTGTCCATTCTAAACAAAAAATAAGGAGTTTCCCTCTAAAAACAGGGAATTTGATTAAGGTATCATGACATCCTTGAATTTATTCAAGTTTTAAGGATAATACCGGGTAAATGTTGTTTTCAAGGGTATTTTCTGTTTTCTGTTTTTATGTAAAAATTAATCCCTTTCATTACAATTTACAATGAAACTGTTTCAGATTGCCACAGAGACGTCGCTTTCTGATCGAGCCAAGCTTGAGCAGAGGATTGAAGATCTAGAGTCTACCATCTCCACTGTAAGTACTCCTTGCTGAGGAAATGTGCTTAATAGATCATTTTACCTTTGTGATATAGACATAAATCTTCACTCAAGGTTAACATTTTTGTAGTTCAGAATTTGTGTCACAGGGAGATACTCCCAAACTAAACACAGTGATAGTAAGTTCTATTCTGTCATTTACCTAAATGTACTGGGTATGTGAGCTTTATTTCCAGTAATACAGTATACTGTAAAATATTTGCCCCTGTTTTATTGTCTCCCTTGAATCAATGAAAGGACACAGGTGAAAATAATATTTAGGCAGCATTACTAAAAAACGTATGATGGCTATAAAACTCATGCATGATGAATTTTGTTTATAAAGAACAGGGGGTGAAAATTTTCACTGACTGAATACAGTCACAATGATCGACCATTGTACAGAAAAACACTATACTGCCATCATTTGGCAGTAACATCTTATCATACTGGCACCTTTAAGCATTAAAACCTCTTTTAGGCATTATGCCAGGGAGGCACTATTATTATTATCATGTAGCTGATTGGGTCTGAAATGATTGCTAGAATGTATAGTCAAGGCTGGGGATGGAAAAAGTAAATTGTGGATGGTGGAGTTACACAAACAACTTTGTATGAAGCTGTAGTCTAAATTATAGGGTAATGATATTTGCTTAGACTACCAATACTTGCAGGACTGCATTCTGATAAAAATGGAAAATGTGTAAATTTAGAAAAAGGTTAGTGTTGTGGAATACTGACAGAAAGTTGACTACTTATCAGGTGGATGTTGAGAAAAGGGAGTTTATTCTGCGGATATCCACCATAAAGGAGGACCTAAGGAGCTACGAAGAACAGGTGCGAGACCAGGCCATTCGACTGACGCAGGCCCAGGATGACGCTTCACAGTCACGTGCCACTGCGGCACAGATGAAGTAAGTCCTGTCACTGTAATGCTTGTCTACAATTGTTATGCTATTGTCTCATGTACCCTTGACACAATGTAAAGGTCAAAGGTCTGTGTCTGATATTTATAACATATCAGTAACAACATGTTCATCTAAGGGCACTTGTCAGATTGTTTTGATCTATTCTGCAGAGACAGAAAATTAAATATGCAAAAATATGTAGCATTAATTAAAAATTGACTCAGTTTAATTTTTCCTTTACTTTAAACACATTTTTCTTTTTAAACTCTAGGGTATTGCTATATTTGTTTTCTTATATTTGAACTCTAGGATGTTGTTGTATTTATTAAATTACAACTGTTTGTTTCCACATCAGGATGTTGGCAGAGGAAACTGAAAAGTCACTAGAGGAGACACAAAAACGCCTCAACAACAACGAAAAGAATCTCCACTTACAGGGGAACCGTAATGCCGAAGTCGAGGATCGCAACTCAGAGTTGTCCCGCTCAAACCAGCTATCACGTGAGGAAATTGCCCAACTGAGAACCACCATCAGTGCACTGGACCGCGAGAAGGATTCGCTTCAGCATGCAGTGGATGACAAGACGGAACGGATGGCCAGACTCACGGACGACATCTTACACAAGGTACAGCTCTGTCACACACGGTTTTAGTTGGAAGGTTAAAATTAGCTGTTACAGGAAGTTGTTAATCTTATCTGAAATAGGTAAAAATTGAATATACTAAGGATGTGGAAGAATGAATAACTAATTTATTTATGATAATTGTGTTTAAGTCATGAATGAAGTGTGTTATAAGTAATCCTATATTTGTTTTACAGGAGAAATTGATAGGTGATCTGAAGATACGGGTCAGTGAGCTTGAGGCTCAGAGAGAGTGAGTATAAACTATGTATACTTTCACCGATATGTATTGATGAATAAACATAGATACACACTAATATAGCTACTGGTTAACCTTCTACAGATCAGTACTGACCAACTTCAACAATTTGAAGATTAATGTCGATACTTAGTTGAAGTTGTGAGCTATTTTTATTTTCTTGAAGTTCATAATTTTTCTCTAGATTAGAGTTTTCTATTGCAGTACTACTGAACTGTTTACATGTAACATTTTCTCCCCAGACATGCCAATGAGAGCCACAATATGAAGGATCGTGAGTTGAAGAGCATGCGTCGCCAGCTGGACTGTACAGGAGAGGACTTAAGTGAGTCAAGTCGTAGCAAGGACATTGCGCTTCGTGAGAATAGGCGTCTGCAGGATGATCTTGCCATCATGACGAGAGAAAACCAGGTCAGTTCAGGCCAAGCCATGATGTTGATCAGTTGATAAATTGATTTGAATAAGAATGATTGTCCAGTAAAATTTGGCAAGTAGGAGTTAGCTAATGTTCTTCCCTTCTTTTTACAGAAATTAAACCAAGAGTTACAGGACACCCTGGATGAGAAGGAGTCTCTGAAGGGTCAGGCTCAGGATTACATGCTGGAGGTCAAACGTACAGAGGAACACCTTTCCAACAAAGTAGTTATTCGTTCTTCTGACTCGTATTAGGCTCTGCTTGTAGAGGGTGTAGTGTCATCATGTATAGTAAAACCTTGATATTTGTAACAGGATTTAATCTGAACCTAAAAGTGACAGCTGACACATGAGACACCAAAACCATAATATACTGTACTGGCTTCTGTGTTGCTTGCAAAGCAAAAGTAACATCAAGAGGATCACACAATCGGCATCAGTGGGTGTTGTCCTCACAAATGGTTTCCATATGATAGCTCTTGAAGGAATATGTTTGATTTTCATGAAACTTTCTACACATATCTATGATGTCAATTACCTGTTTAAGTTAGATTTGACCCAAGTCTGAAAATCAATATGCCCACCAGTGGCAATCCTTTATTTCATGAAAAATCACATAGTTTCCATGCTGCTGTGATGTGATTAATAATACATCAGTAAATATATGTGTACATTCCATTCCTTCATCATGGGTTAAGTGTGTTCAGTCATCATTTCACCTAAGCCGAGGCAGGCGACACATTTAGTTCTTGTACTGCTAAATGGTAAACTTTAAGTTTTGCCCCAAAAAGGTGAAAAATATGTATATAAATGCTTATCTTGGCTATCAATAAGAGCATTTGAAGCACTATGTGTGAAACTGGAGCATGCCATTTCTTAGATAAAAAACAAAATTAAAAACAAATATAAGAAAAAATATCAAAGTTAATTGTATTTGATAACCAAATTACAGGAAATATGGTTTCAACACTGGGGCATAGTGTTATATAACACCAACGTGGTGTTAGTAATATGGTTTTGATAGAATTCCTCTTATGACATAATGACTGAAATTGTCAGAAATGACATGAGTTGCAATGCTGCTTGCATTACTCTATGGCAGCAGATGTGCTTTAAATATTTAATTTCACTTTTAAAACATGCAGCCTCCATCATTATAGTAAAAGTCTGCTGGACAAACGTTTGAAGTATGACAAGGCACTATATCGTCCTGTATTGTTTGTCTGTGCAGGAACAAGAGCGGACTGACCTCCTTGACCAGTACCGGGCTCTATCTGTGGAGGCAGAGCAGTACCAGACATCCACCCACCAGCTAGAGAGCGAGGGCTCTAACCTTCGACTGGAGATCATGACAAAGGACTCTGAACTAAGACGTGTCAGGGACAGGCTGGATAATATAGAACGTGAAATTCAAGAGGTAAACATAATTTTGTGAAAGAATGTTTTTGTCAGTTTGAGGATACTCCATCAATTAAAGAAAAGTTGAAATAAAGTTGAATCATCTCAATTATTAATTCTTTTTGTATTTATCGTATAAACGTTATGTGCAAAACCAAGCAAGAATTTCTCCTGATTTAGTTTAAACCATTTTTTATTCGTGTCAATTAACATGTACAATAACAAAATATCTTTCATTGTGATGATTGGTCATTCTCATATCCTGATTTCATAAACAGAATTGTGCGATACCTTCTCCTTGTGAAAAATTTATATACCTACACTAGAGTTTGTTATATTATCATAATCTCAGATCTGGGGGGTTGTAAGCTTGATTGTAATATGTTTAATATATTATATATATAAGATTTTTCTCACTACATTCGTTGAGATTTTTAGAATAAATTCACTTGACCTCACATATTCAAGATGAATTATTTACTATAATTAGCCTTCGGTTACAAGCTAACCGAGGGGATATGCAATTACAATAGCATATTTTATATAAGTAACTTCTGTTTGTTTATGCATTTTGTATTGTATTATTGTCTCATGGTGACTGTTTTTCTCTGTTTTATGTTGTGAAATGTAAATGTTCATTTTCCTGTCTTGATAAACGGGCAGAGTGGCCTGAAAATTTGACAAATTTCTTTGTCTGCACTGTCATTATTACTTCTTTGCCCATATATTATATATACAGTATATAATTGATGCCAGTATATGTATTATCAACGTCTATGTTCCAGCACTTGAACGCCCAGCAGGCATATGAGTTGCAGATTTCCAGCCTCACAAGATCCGTGGCAAACCTGGAGGAAAACCTGCGTCATGCAGAAGAGGATAAACAGAACCTTCTGGTTGATTTGGCTGCTGTCAGGGAGCTGTGTGCCAAACTTGAGTCTACAAAAGACTCCCTCCAACGCCAGCTTACCTCCGCCAGTCTGGACAAAGAGCAGGTAGGGATCCCGTCAGTGTGGTTAGCAGGTAGGGATCCCGTCAGTGTGGTTAGCACCATGGGACTTTGGAGGCTGTATCCAGCGGTCTGTCTCCATCACGGTTAAACATGTTAAACACAACCACTAACATTTCATTTGTAAGAACATGTACGGTTGATACATGTAATAATGATATATTACAGAAATTAAGGTTGATATTACAAAAAAAACACCATTAGGAAATGTTGTAAGTGACATGTGGGATCCTATACAGTAATTAAGGCTGACACCTGAATTGTGTGTTTATTAAATAAAACCAAAAATGCCTTCTGTTATAGTTAATTTAGATACGGCTATCTGATAAACCTTTTCCACTTGTAGCTACAGACAATTATGGAGGACATGCGTCAAGAGACCGAGCTGCTGAAGAGCCAGATGACATCAGAGAGGACGTCGGTGAAGAGTCTGGAGGGAATTCTACAGTCCAACAGGGAGAAGGAGTTCCAGTCACAGCTGGCCACTCAGGAGAAATGTGCCGAGATACAGATGCTGAGGGACAGGCTCTCTCTCAATGAGAGCAAGATGTAAGTATATGGAAAGGTAGAGTGACATGGTAAGGGTTATTCATGTATGAAGTATATGTGAAAGGTGAGCAATCTCATTGTCCATCAAATTGATAAAGATGTTATGTCGTTGATCAGCTTACCACCCATACTGTTCTAATTAAATTCTCTTCCATTCTGCAAGAATATTTTTTTTCACTGAAATAAAACTGTTCAATAATGCAATAACTATTCACATTTAGAAATAGCAACTTAAAACAGCTGGTTTAGAAATCTTTACAAACTTACAATTTCTATATTCAAGTTGTTGCAAAAAGAACATGAACACACAAAAGCCACTACCTTTTTTCCTTGTCTGAAATATGCGCTCATGCTTGTATTCTTTGTTCCAGTCAAAGCTCAGGTCGTGAGATTGCCAGTCTCCGAACCAGGAATGTGGAGCTGGAAGGAGATGTAGAGCGCCTTAGGAGGTCGCTTACCAGTGAGAAGTTTGAACGGTACTTACAATGTTAATCCTATGGTCTTATAATGGATACTACCCTGGGATTATACATCGGGTAGCCTTACTTACTATAACCGATTTCCCTCACACTAAGGCATTATATAGAGCCATATTTACCCAAATAACCTACCCTCACACTAAGGCATTATAAAGAGCCATATTTACCCAAATAACCTACCCTCACACTAACTGTGATTTTGATTTTTGCACAGTATGAAGGTTCCTAGTTATTTCTTGTAAGGTGGATATATTGGACATGCTTTAGTGAAAGTAATAGAATTAATTTCATAGCACTCTTTACTTTAAAAAATAAATAAATATAACCCTGTAACAACTTTAAAGGATGATGCATGCTTAATGTAATAACATTTTTCATTTCTAAAAAAAAAAAAAAATGAATGCTGGCACACATGATAACTTAGGATTCTAAGAGAGCAGCAGTCAACTGGTACAGTGATAGAAGAGACATGCTAGCTCAATGTCAACCTATTTGGTTTCCCAGTTTTATTTGGAGTATCAAACAGACGTTGCCTTGTTAATTTGTACTCAATGAATTTTCCCAGGAAAATACAGGCAAATCTAAGAAAAATAACATTTGGAAAAAACCTTGTCTACAACTGAACAAAATCTTTCATTGAGGTTTGTTTGGTACAAGTGGTAAAGTAAGAAATATTTCAATATTTCATTTAAATTAAAATTTACTTAAAAATTGTCCTTTTTAATGACTTTCTAAAATATTTTGTTTGTTTTGAAAATTGGTTGAAAGTTTTGTTTTTATTTTCAAAAATTTAGAAACCAAATTGTGAATATACATTGGAAAAAAAGTTGTCTAAAGGTGAAGTCAAGATATAATGTTGTGCTAAGTACTAACTTAACGGAGTGAACGCGACTAATTGTTTGCTATCTTGATTTACAGAGAGAGAGCCATACAGGAGCTGAGGAGACACGGCCTGACACCCCCAATACCTACAATGGAATACTCAGCTTCCTATTCTTATTCAAAAACCACAACCCTTAATAGTCTGACATCTTCAAGGTCAAGGTCAAGGTCAAGGTCTCCCAGCCCTAGAAGGTCATTATCCTATAGTGTGTGTGGTTAATAATGTGTAATCATGAGCTGACAACTTCTAATAGAACTGATAGTAGTTAGTGATATTAACAGCTTGCTACCAGTTCTACACTCAAATTATTTCAATTTTTTGAAATGCTGAACCAGCACTAAAACAAGTTTTTAAATTGTGGAAATTATTTTTGTTATTTTTTTTTCAATCTTTTTTACAAATTGTTATTTTGTATTATCATATATTTAATCTTGTGTAGATCAACCAGAAAATCAACTATCATATTAATTAATTTATTTATGAGTTAATACATATTTTCTTTAATGACAAAATAGGAATTTCTATTTGAAACTGCGTTCCTAATTCCTTTAGTGTTCTGATATGATTGTATGTGGTTATTCTTCTGACAGGAGCCAGAGTCCTGAATCGTTCCGCAATTCGACGGGAAGGCGCAATCTCACACCTGAGCGTCCTAGCTACCTAGATGATCCATTAGAAACTTCACTTAAAGGCCTTGGGCAGGACTATTCCTGATCCTAGATGGACGCTAAGTGGCTAATTGATGCTGTGATGACTGGATCACTTTAATGATATGTAATGATGGTAATACATTGTATCAACATCAACACCGACAAAGAATGGGAAAATTAGCCAGACGTCATAGATACAAATATCACAAAAGCATAGTAATTTTAAGGTTTTTTTCTCTTTCGTTATATCAAATATTTTGTATAAGAAAAGTAATGATTAAGAAACTTAATTGGTTGTAGTATAATAGTACACAGAATGTCTGCGGCCTGTACACCCTGTGAGAAACATTGTCATTCTTTTTCATATTTTGTACAATCTTCAGCCAGTAAATAATTAATGGTGTGGTATGTTCTGTAGTGGAATTGATTGAAAATGAAGGTTGTGCTCTACGTTGAGTACATATGTAAGTTAGATATTCCCCTCCTTTCTGTATGACTCCAAATTATAATATTACAAAATGAAAGTGCAGCAAAAACTATAGCAAAGTGATACAAATATTCCAGTCTGTCCAACTCCAGTTAGATTGACTTTCCAGTTACAAACTATCAATTTTCAATCATTGATGTTAGATTTATGGAGGTTAAATGAAGTTTGGGTGTGATTATAAAGTAGACCTGATGCCGTTAATTGTTTACATCCTCATGCATTTTCACAATCCACTGCGGAAAGATCGACATAACCAAATGAGATCCATTTTAGATGATATCTGTGATATTGAGACCTGATCTTAGTCATATAAGTGCTTGCAAATCACATGCTAGCCATGGCATGAAGAGAATCTGGAGCTTTGAAATGTTTTGTGTGGAGTTGTATGTGAGACTCCTGGTGGAGGGGACCAATGATGATGTGTTATATGTTGGTTTATGGCCGTCTACAACACACTACCACAATGGTGTTGGGTCATGTTAGCGACACATTTATAAGCTGTGTGTAGCAAATGTCTACCGAAGATGTGGCTTCCTCCCATACAGACACACAATGATCCAATAAAATGGACCACATCACTGTAGTGTGATAGTAGTGGAGAATAAGGTACGTAAGTTTATTTGAAATGAAAGTGTCATCCCTAAAATCTTGCAGTGGACTTGCCCTTTTTGTCAATATGAGCTCAACCTTATAGCATATGTGTGTGTGTGAAGAGCAGACCTGTTGGTGAACATTATGATTTAGTTTGTTAATGATATTGATCTGACCAGGTGATGTACTCATCGGGACTGTGTGAGTTACCTCCCCTTGTCTACTGAATTCTATCTTCCATCAACCAGCATTATATGATACAGATTTTTATAAGCAACTGTGATAGATCTGAATATAAGTTACATATGTTATAATTTTTTTAATCTTTTAAAGTTTCTAATTTTCAAAAATATATGTACTTAGCATACATGTCCGTATATCTAGGTAGCAAGTTCAGTGTTATTGAGATATATGCTACCTTACATATTATACCTGAGATTTTTGAAGTCATTTTTCTTATTAATACTGTAATGAGCATTATTTAAGAAGTCAGAACTGCTTGAAGTTTGTCAGTTGCTGCAATTGATGCATTCTTAGATACCTTTTAAGTGTGTCATCAGTAAATGACCATCCAGAACAATATTGTACAGGTGAATTAGAGTGGAACTCTTCAATTGTTTAAATAAGGTAGCATGTGTCTTTAAAAAGATCACAATGATAAGTTGGATTTTTCTTTTTCAGCAAGTTGAATTACCTCATCATTTGATACAAACATAGTATAATGTTATTCCTGTTAAGTGTACTCAAAATTCCTTGCGTTGGTTTGCAGTCATCATTATCAGATCTGATACTGGTAGTTTTATTGCAAAGTGTTTAATTTGATTTTGATGAATTGTATGTTATGAAGGTTCAGTAATGAATTGTTGACTGAACTATTTGACTTGGGACTGTGTCAAAAAAACTAACAAAACGTCATACACTGTCAAAATCTGTTTAGTTGCTTGTAGGTATAAGATTATTTATATTTCATGAATTTTATAAGCATTCAACATGAGCCTTGAGGCTAATGGGGCCTTAGATATTGTTGTATTGGCAAGAAATATTCGACAGAATGAACATGTCTTATTCATTGGATATTGTCACTAAATAGTCCTAGATTTGTAATATAAATAAATTCCGTCCATTCCATATAATTTATTACTTTCTGTACTCTGTCTATTTATGTATACACCATTATCTTGAATGTATTTTTTTTTCTTCTGATTTTAATGCCTTTTTGATCTGTAATCCTAGTATGTAAGTGTCACTTGATTTTCTCTGATCTAAGTTATGCACACTTTGATATCTATTAACTATAGAATAATTTCAACGTCCATTGTTCATGTACTGGTTAAACACTGGGAATTTTAGGCAAGATTTGCGTTGTGATTTTCCCAGTTTAGAAGTAGTTAGTTTGGTATATATTTTTATATATATGTATGCTGAAAGTAATACCAGTTCTTTGATGAACTTTACATAAAACCATATAAAATCATGACATTGAAGAAATATTTGATCTACAGAAAAATTTACATGTACTGTTTGTTGATGACAGAAGTGTTTTAAAATAATTTAGAAGTACCAAGAGAAATTATATACCATACATTCTCAAATTTTTGTCCCGTTTCTTTTCTTTATAATCTTCATGAAGTGAACCATTTCCAGGTATATGTAATGCTGTGGAGTGTGTCGTGGATGTGCTAACGTTTCGCCTCCATGAACAGTATTATCAGATCCAAAACTAGTTTTGAAATGTTCTTAACAACTATGTTGTCATATTGGATATCAAATTCATTTTGCAACATAACATATATGCTTTCATGGACCTCTGAATTTTAAAGAAAGCTTTCATATTAGGGAATATTCCAACAGCCCCAATTAATGTAATGGATGTTTTAAGTTATTCTACAGGCACAAGTACTGTAACAGTTTCTATGTATAAATTAGGTCTGAGCCATAGTCAATAAAATGTGCATAGCCAGGAGATTTGTGTTGTGTTGTTTGTGTATTACTGCAGATAAAGACACTACAGTGGTCACTGCTAATTGGAAAAGTCAAAACAGAGATAGTGTGAGCATAAACACTGTTATTGAGGCATGCACCCACACCCATGGTTATTTATGTATTTACACTGAAAGAACCGAGATATTTACCTCTGATCTACATTCTAAAATTAAGATGCTAAGTACTGATTTTTTCAATTCTTTGGTATATAACAATCGGGTTGTACTATTGTTTCAGTATTATACCATCATGACCATTTAATAGCAACACCTTTTGTATTGTACATTATTACATTAAGACAACAGTCCTTTCAATTTTTACCAATCCATGATACAAAAAGTTCAGGTATATATGTCGACCAGAAGCTCCTGATATTTACAACCTATTTCCCTTGAACCACGATCTTGTTGTCTCCCTTCCCATCACAGATTTGTCTCCCATTAGATCAGCTTGTTGCTTCTACAGGGGTATAGCTTTATGCAGAAATGGTACATGCTAAATTGTGACATCATAAAAAGGGAATGGAGGTTCTAGATACCAGGTTCGCTGCAGTTGAATTTTTAGCTTTTTTGCCCTCCTTGATGAGGGTGAATTTATCACTACAGCGACCATTTGTAAACAACATAATATCCATAGTAATTAATTGTGAAAGGCAATTTTATTATTGGGCTAAAATGGATTTAACTATTGAAGGGCAAACATTTTTTCATTGTACAATATTTATGTGCCAAACGTGAGTGTTTTTTTTTTTTTACAAATTTGCTGGATTATTGTTTATGAAAGTATGACTGAAATAATGCTGGAGAAAAATGTTCATCCTCTCAGTCACACCTTCAAGGTAGGGAAAGATTATCTTAGCATGATGTCTGTTTTCTGACGAAAAGAAACTATATGCAGTGAAACTTGATTATTATACCTCTACTTTATTTACTCAATATAAAAGTAATTAGTTAAATTGAATATATCCCCACTTTTGCCCGACTGTTTTAGTCCTGTGTGTTAGTCTGGGAACTAAAACACACCTACACTTGGGTGCTTCTGCCAAGCAAATCAGGCGAGAGGTGGGCGGAGCTTGTTACCGAACTCAGAAGCAACGCGCAAGGTGGGCAGAGCTTGCTACCGAACTCGGAAGCATTTGGCTCCATTGCCATCAAAAGGGTAGTTGGGACGTGAAGCTATACAGCTTATGGTTTACAAATATTTTCTAGTTAAAACTATCTCTCCAGTGTGTATCGGTATAATAAAAAGGTTAAAGTATGGGGTTGAGGGATAAAGCACGTTTCTGGTGTCCCTTGACCATGCCTATTTCCCTCAACTTCGTCTCGGGAAATAGACCTGGTCTCGGGACACTTGAAACTTGCTATATCCATCAACCCCATACTTTACTGTATACTACTCTGATCTCTGTAGATTTTATTTTTGAATTCTCTGCATTCCTGGAATACAAAATTGTCACGGCAAAATTGATGTCTGATCTGCATGGGCCACGGGATGAAACAAGTTTCACTAGTTTGATCCTTTGATGTACATTACAATAATTGAAATGTTCAAAGGACAGGTTATCAGTCTAGCAATTGGTTAAAGTTTTTATACCTGAAACCTATCAAAAAGCTAACCTTGTGTACATGGATTTAGACATGTTCATTCAACATTATAAATGCTGTTATCCCATTTCTAAAGAAAATTCCTTATAAGACCTGTATACCGTACTAACATCCTGTCAAAGCATTGTCCCGATAAAGGTAAGCAACTTTTCCACTGCTTTCAGAAAATACAGGTAGATTTTAAGAGCTGTGTAGGAATAAAATTGAGAATATTCATAACAAGAAGTGTTTTAGAAAAGATAAACGACAGGAAATGAATATAGTGCTGCACCAAAAGAGCAAACACATTTCAGGGATAAATCTACACATGAGTCCTGTACCTATCCAATTTTGATTTGACCCATAGAATTTCTGAAAATACTGAAATTCAACATGGTGGGACCCATGTCTTTTAACCATGATACAGTGGAAAAAGACCCATACAAACTAATTGTAGATTGATCACTGACATTTTCCGATTTTCTAGGTGAAAACCATGTTGAAGGGAGGTAGCTCGCAAACACAGTACGTGTTTTACAAGTTTCTGGTATATGTATTTTTGTGTCGTTTCTTATAGAGCTGAATACTATTTAGTGTTATTTTTGTGTCTTCTAGATTCAAGCATAAACAGCTTTGGTAGAAAAACGGAAGGAAAATAGTTGAAAAATGCTTAATCTTGAAAGTTGCAAGTTCCTTAAGTTCAAATCATCTCCCTTTAGTGTTAAATCCAAATTGATAGCAGGGATGTATTGACAACGTTTGTAGATGCAGTGTAGTAGTATTTTTAGGTCACCTGGGCTTTAGCTCAAGTGACCTATTGCTATCCGTCTTCGTCCGTCGTTGTGCGTCGTCCGTCGTGCGTCGTGCGTCGTCCGTTAACATTTAACATTTCAAACTTAAAGTCAAGTTCTGCTGGGCCATTTGAACTGAAACTTGGTAGGAATGATCGACTCATGGTCCTGACAAAGTGTTGTTATTTTTCGGGTCGATCAGATATCCAATATGGCCGCCACGGCCGCCATTTTGAAAAACTATTTCAAACTTAAAAGTCAAGTTCTGCTAGGCCGATTGAACTGAAACTTGGTAGGAATAATCGACTCATGGGCCTGACAAAGTGTTGTTATTTTGCGGGTCGATCAGAAATCCAATATGGCCGCTACGGCCGCCATTTTGAAAAACTATTTCAAACTTAAAAGTCAAGTTCTGCTAGGCCGATTGAACTGAAACTTTGTAGGAATGATCGACTCATGGGCCTGACAAAGTGTTGTTATTTTNGGCCGCCATTTTGAAAAACTGTTTCAAACTTAAAGTCAAGTTCTGCTAGGCCTATTGAACTGAAACATTGTAGGAATGATCGACTCATGGTTCTGACAAAGTTTTGTTATTTTTCGGGTCGATCAGAAATACAATTTGGCTGCCATGGCCACTATTTTGAAAATACCTATTTCATACTTAAAAACAAGTTCTAATAGGCCGATCTAACTGAAAATCGGTCTAGGAAAGATCAGCTCATGGTCCTGACAAACTTAAGTTAACGTTATACTTAACAATTTTTTACTCAAATTAGTACATATTTCAACAACAAAAATAAATACTGTCGGACTCAGGTGACCGTTAAGGCCCATGGGCCTCTTGTTATGATAAAAGTGAATTGTGTCAAAAGTCCGCTTAATTTCTGGAGATGAACAAAAGAAGATAATTGTATCAAAAATGATTAATAAAATATTTAACATTAGTGAAGCACAATTTACCGAAAAAAACACCTAAAGACCCAAAGAACACACAAAAACATTAAATATACATAGATATTTATATTTCTGCTACATGACAGTATGTAACATAATGATAATTAATTGGATAGTTATAGTGACGCAAGTAATATTAACTATACATATTTGAGTTACCTCAGTTTACCGCTTGCCTATTCACAGAAGATCAATATTTGTTATATAAAATGGTATTTTTCTCACTCTTTGAGTTCCACATTATTTGACATAGGTAGCCTTGTTTGTTCTAAAGAGGATATTGTTTGATGTGTTAAATTCGTTCTTGTTTTTTTAAGGTTCTGATTATTTCAATCTATTTTGCGGTTGTAGAAAATTAGGTTACTACATTATGATATTAACTGAATATTATGTAAGTGTCGTCTGTGTTTTTTTGTGGTCTGATCTGGATGTTTTTTGGTGATTTGGGTGTTTTTCAGGTCTTTTGGGTAAATCGTGCCACCCTTCGTGAACTATTACTTATCTTTGGCTGATATTGTTTTCCTGTTATGTTTAGACGAGAACTAGCAAGGTTTCAATCTGATAAGCTTTGATTCATTGTCAGTCCTACAGTTTTACTGCAGACAGTCCATATTTTACAGCTTGCCTTGTATGATCCCTTCTACTTTTCACTGCATACTGTGAATGACATTATTTATGTAAGATGTCGTTGTTATTTCAGATATATTTCATGTAAATGATATATTTTAAAACTACTTTAATATTTCTTAATTGCGTAGACTGTTTACTTATAATATTATGCCTAATAAATTAGTGAAGTCATTCGGGTAACTTTGCTTTTACCATAGCTCTGCGACTCTCTATCGTTCAACGCATATAAATTACCGCTATTCGCTCAAAATATTGGTTGTACAATTAACATACAATAATTACGACTAACCTATCAGGGTTATTAGAGGGTTCCGAACGAAAATAAATCGTCAGCTGGTACTTCCGGAAAGAGGGCGGTTTGATGTCGACTGAAAATATTATGTCTGTAATGTTATAACTGAAGATTAAAGTTGACACCAAGAGTTTACACAACGAACACATCATGGACTTGATAAAGACGCCGAAGGTAAGTTGAACTGTCTGGCAGACACGGTGATTGTTTGGGAAAAAAATCAGTTTTGTCTGATGGTCACTGTCGATTCGATTTCGTCTATTATCATTTGTCTCACTAGTAGACAACCGGTACCTTCAACTTCAATGGAGTACTCGACAAAAACCGTAGACAGTCATCACGCCGAGGAGTATGTGGCAAAAAATGTCACCGGTACCTGCAGGCTGTCTAGTTACCTTTGTTGATATGAATTAAAATTACAACTAACGAGGACAGCATTATATTCATAGGTGTTTGAAATTCTGACTGTAAATTGAGATAAAAATCATATAAAAAAATAAGGGTATTACTATTTTTTATATAGTAATACCCATATTTTTATCTCATTTTACAGTCAGAATTTCAAACACCTATGCATTATTATCAAATAAAACGAACAAGTGTTTTTTTCAAGAGTTCCTGGGTACGAATCATTTGGTCTGCGCTTTTGGTTTATTAGACTTGTAATTTGAGTTTGGCGTAAGTGTTGCTCTGATTATTAATCGGTCATTTATAGCAGAAGGCGCTGGTTTCTCAAATATTCCATAGCCTCATATTATGGATATACTCGCCGTGATGTGGGTTTTGCCTGGTTGATACCACAGAATTAGATTAGATCCATTTAAATCTGTAGTGACACTGCTTATTCATAACAGGAACAAGAAATTTGGCTTGAGCATAAAATCCATGCTTGAGCATGAGATTGGTTACATGAATACACTTAAGCTTCTGGCCCTGTTTTCGGTTGGAATACACATGCACACGGTTATCTGACTGACATTATTTCTAACTGTTGCAACCCTAGACACAATCATTCATATCACTTTCAATTTCACACATTCGATCCAACACTTAGTCATTGTTGTTTTCGTAGTCGTCAATCCATCTTACAAGTTATTTTATAATAAAAATCATTAATGCCATGGTTTTCCCCAGATCATTAAGCAGATAAAGAGTTATTTCTGCATCAGGCAGAAGTCTTCTCTACAAGATCAGCATGCTAAGCTTAACTGGCTCGTATCACCTTAGACTATGAGATGTATCACCTTGTTGTATTTACTGAATGGGTCTTGAAATTGATTAAATCACAAGGCATGTGCCACAGGAGGTCTGTAATTAGTGGGGAAGAGGGACTGGAGGACAATTTTAGTCAACAAGTGTCTGACAAGCGAGCCTTTAGCAATCATTTTAAGTTCAAGTTAAATATTACTTAAAGCTTTACATCTCATCAGTATGCAATACCGTAAAAACCATGTTCAGTCCAAACAAGACATATATATTATGAGGCAAAATTCAGTATTGGGCCAATTGACGCTACCTCTGCTTTTTGGATTTTGCCACTTATTCTGAATAAACTTGTAGAATTGTTAGTTCACCTGCCCGAAGGGCAAGTGATCATGAGCTTATGTCACGGTGCAGCGACCGTCGTACGGTGTCGTCCGGTGTCATCCGTCAACTTTTCCTGTAGACAACTTCTTCTGAAGAACGAACAGGCCTAGAGCCAGGATATTTGTCTGTTGGCAGGAGGCTGACAAAGTTTGAGAATGAAAATGACCTTTACCTACTTTCAAGGTCACAGGGGTCAAATATGTCAAACACTTCAAATGACTTTCTCTGAAAAACTAAAAGGTATAGAATCTTCATATTTGGCTGGTGGCTCCCTGGGATAGAGCTAGACAAAGTTTGAGAATGAAAATGACCTTGACCTACTTTCAAGGTCTCGGGGATCAAATGTGTCAAACACTTCAAATGACTTCTCTGGAAGAACTGAAAGGTATAGAGTCTTCATATTTGGCTGGTGGCTTCCTGTGATAGAGCCTGACAAATTGTAAAAAAGAATATGACCTTGACCTACTTACAAGGTCACAGGGGTAAAATGTGTCAAACAATTAAACGACTTCTTCTGAATAATCTAAGAGCATAGTTTATAATATTTAGCTGGTAGCTTCCTGGGATGGCGCCTGACAAAGTTCTTAAGAAGAACCAAAAAGCATAATATCATATAATAATATTTGGCTGTTAGTTTCAACAGATGGAGCCGACAAAGTTTGCGAGTGAAATATTTGTAGTACAGGATAATACACTGTATTTAATAAAAATATTTTGCTATGACTGCTTTAATATTCAGGTGAGCAATATAGGCCCTGTAGGCGGGCCTCTTGTTTTAAGTATGTTTCAAAGAGTAATGTTTTATTAAGTTCCAAAAGCAGAGAAATCCCATACAAAGTTTCGCCAAAATCAGCATGTTTTTTCACTCCAAATTGGTGACATTGAAGCAAGGTTTTGAAAACAATCCCTTTTATTAGGTCACCTGAGCTTTAGCTCAAGTGACCTATTGCTATCCGTTTTCGTCCGTCGTCGTACGTCGTCCGTCGTCCGTTAACATTTTACATTTCAAACTTAAAGTCAAGTTCTGCTGGGCCGATTGAACTGAAAGTTGATAGGAATGATCGCCTCATGGTCCTGACAAAGTGTTGTTATTTTTCGGGTCGATCAGAAATCCAATATGGCCGCCACGGCCGCCATTTTGAAAACCTATTTCAAACTTAAAGTCAAGTTCTGCTGGACCGATTGAACTGAAAGTTGGTAGGAATGATCGCCTCATGGTCCTGACAAAGTGTTGTTATTTTTCGGGTCGATCAGAAATCCAATATGGCCGCCACGGCCGCCATTTTGAAAACCTATTTCAAACTTAAAGTCAAGTTCTGCTGGACCGATTGAACTGAAAGTTGGTAGGAATGATCGCCTCATGGTCCTGACAAAGTGTTGTTATTTTTCGGGTCAATCAGAAATACAATTTGGCTGCCATGGCCGCTATTTTGCTACTAAGTTCTAATAGGCCGATCTCACTTAAAATTGGTCTAGGAATGATCAGCTCATGGTCCTGACAAAGTTAAGTTAACATTATACTATTTTTTACTCAAATTGGTACATATTTCAACAACAAAAATAAATACTATAGACTCAGGTGACCGTTAAGGCCCATGGGCCTCTTGTTAAATCACAGTGTCCATTATTATGAAGAGAATAATACACTGTAAAGAGGAGATATCAGTAATAAAATCCTACATACTCACACAGAATGAAGAAAAATATAACATTGAAGGAAATTGTTTCGTTCGTAACTCTTTCTGTCCCTTTTCCTGTTCACATTCTGCAAACTGTTTTTCATGTAAATAATGATAGTTTCATACAGAAATTTAAACGAACTGCATCATAATCACTTAAAAAGGCGAAGGCATTCTCTTGCTGCAAATTTCATTTAACTGAAAAATCATGCAATGAACATCGGCATCCTGATTGTCGTCCAAATCGTTACGAACAAAATGTATCACAAGAAAAGTTATGGAAAAACCTAAATTCTAAATATAGAATGACCTAGATGGCGCTTGCAGTGGGTATTTTCCTTTTGAGGGATAGATCATGTGCACTTGTTTGATATTTTGCGTACCAGTTGAATGAGAGCCATGTCTTGTCCAGCGGGGAGATGTTACAACCGTGACAGGATATACATTTTAAACTTTCGGGTCATTTTTCTTGTAATTTGAAGTGACCAGTTTAAGCTATCTGACACGAAAAGCCAGAATGTGTAGGACACTGTTCATATGCATTGATAGTTTTAAATGACATCCACTAGGTGAATCATCAAATGATTTTTAGCTCACCTGGCCCAAAGGGCCATGTGAGCTTATCCCATGGTGCAGTGTCCGTCGTCCGGCGTCCGGCGTCCGTCGTCCGTCAACTTTTTCCTTTAAAATGCTACTTGTCCTGAATGGCTCAGAGGATTTTGACCAAATTTGGTCAGGAGCATCATTGGCCAAAGGGTTCTCAGTTTTGTATAAACAGAGGGTATAACCCCCCTGGGGGCAGAGGGGCGGGGCCAAATAGGGGGAAAATAGGTAAATCTTTAAAAATGTTCTTCTTCTCAACCAAT
>NW_018404940.1:466326-482767 GCF_002113885.1 Mizuhopecten yessoensis | reverse complement strand
AGGGGCGGGGCCCAATAGGGGAAATAGAGGATTTTTTTTCTCCTGCTATACAAGTGAAGGGATTTTAACCAAATGCAGTCTGAAGCATGATTAGGGACAAAAGAATCAATTTTGTATAAACTGAGGTGTGTGGGCCTCCTTCTAAGGGCAGATGGGTGGGGCCCATTAGGGGAAATAGAGGAAAACATCAAATATCCTTCTCCTTTTGTACCGATGAAGGGATTTTGACCAAATTTGGTCTGGAGCATCATTGGCCAAAGGGTTCTCAGTTTTGTATGAACGGAGGGTATGGTCCCCCTGGGGGCAGAGGGACGGGGCCAAATAGGGGAAAATAGGTAAATCTTTAAAAATCTTCTCCTCAACCAATTGAAGGATTTTGACCAAATTTGTCCTAGAGCATCTTTGGACAAAGGAGACTCAAGTTTGTATAAACGGAGGGTGTGGGCCTTCTGGCGGCATAGGAGCGGGGCCCAATAGGGGAAATAGAGGATTTTTTTTCTCCTACTATACAAGTGAAGGGATTTAAACCAAATGCAGTCTGAAGCATGCTTAGGGAGAAAAGAATCAATTTTGTTTAAACTGAGGTGTGTGGATTCCCCTTCTTTGGGGCAGATTAGTGGGGCCCATTAGGGGAAATAGAGGAAAACATTAAAGATCCTTCTCCTTCTGTACCGTTGAAGGGATTTTAACCTAACCAAACTTGTTTTAGAGAATCTTTGGGCAAAGGGAATTGAATATTTATAAATGGAAGATGCAACTTTGTTACTTGTACTCCTTTGATAAACCTGAATGGTACTCAGCAGGTTTTAAATTGAAAAATAAAATACCAGGTGAGCTATTAAGGCCCCTGGGCCTCTTGTTTTTCTCACCACATTGTTACCTGTTTGACAAACAGGCTCTGTGTCCGTTGATTTAGATGAAGTTTTTGGTCTGTCGATGATTTGTGATTAAAGTCATCAAAGTTACATTTTTTTTTGTGAATTGATGAAACCTTAGGCATGCTTTTTAAGCACATCATAAAACTAGTTACCTTTATATTTACAGATGTGTTACGATCGTAACAGGACGCATACTTTATCATGGGACACCTGTCTTTGTTACGACCGAATAACAATGGTCTATTGCCTTCATCGAATATTAAGTTCACTTCAAACCTTTTATGTATACTGACCATGAAGATTAATTTATAATCTTAGCCACCCCAATTTGAACTGAAATCTATTTGAGGTAATCGGAAATATAAGTTGTGTTCTGATTGTAACATTGACTTGGTGTCCGTGTTACATACACAACATATACCTAAAAGTATCCAATGTCCCTAGGCTTTTAACTAACTCTTAGGCATACAACTTACATGCAATGAACTTTTATAATTGCAAAATAATATTATGTTTATGTTAATATGTGATATCAAATACATCTGTATGTGCATATTTTACGCAGTGGTTTCTTGGGTAACTGTGTCCTTATTGAAAGTCTCATGTTTTTTTTTATAATAAGTAGTTACAAAGATCTCCATTTTTGAGAAAACTTTGTTTTTTTTAACTGGAATAATAACTTAATTACTGAATAAATTTCATGTTCCTGACTAACAAATACAATTTCAGCATATAAAGGACACCATGTTGCCAACGCAACAGTGTGAAAATTGCAATTTTGGGTATAAAACACTGGTAAACAATAGAAACCATTATCTTCTCCAACCTTTTTTTGAAACGTTGATGTCATGACCTTCATGAAATGCTTAATATAAACACAAAAAGTATACATTCTGAAAATTTGATGTTTGAAGTCACAAACACTTGGTACAGTTACTATGAGTTAGTTTACTGTCAAGATTGCATTGACAGAACTTAATTAGTTTGTGTATTCAGTTAATGAGGACCTCTACAATGATTGCACTATTCATAAGGTACTCTGTTTTATAGGAGAAATACATGTACATGTAGTTCTATATATGATAATTATAAAAAAGGTTTCTTACTTATTATCCCTATCACAATTGATTTTTTTTACAAGATGTCCCCCAAATTCAAAGGCATGTGCCAAATGCCCTAAGCAGTAAAATAGCCCTGTGACTAAAACAGTTACATTTTACATGGTTTAGAAACAAGTTGCTAGGATGATAGGTGTGTCCCTGTGTGTGTGTGCTTCTACATTCTACAGACAAAAGTAACAAGTAACATCAGAGGTTTTTCCCCCACAGAACCCTTTCACATCCTTCCCTCCTCTTGAAAACAGGAAGAAGTGTAATGGAGTTAAGGATTATAATAATTCATGGGTGTTTGTTAGGAGGTTTGATTGTTTAACGTCCTCACAACAGCCAGGGTCATATGAGGACGGATGCTTGATTGTAAACCATTAAATTTTATAAACGGTAGATCAAAAGTGTGGTCAAACGGAGTGGCTCTATCTACACCTGTGGGTTTCTGTTTGTATTAAAAATGTTAAGTTGTTTCACACTGTTTGTGTCAAAAAACACTTCTTTGTTATTGGTGTCGTATGTTGAATAGACTAGAATTACAAAGGAAAGTTGATATTCTAGAAGTGACTACCAGGGTATCGTCTAGTCATCAGTTTCCGCGCGTTATGTATTTCCGCGCAGCCATTTTATCAAGCTATATCTCGTAACAACGTGACCTGCTGGACACAACACAAGGATATTTTAGATGTTTGGCCATCGTCTGTAAACTGACACACAAAAAAAACGTAAGTTCGTCCGGAAAACATAAGAATTAATCACTGATTAAAAAACACACATAAATCTGCAGTTTTGCTTAATGCACTTTTTATCTTGCTCAAAATGAACCCATACCTGAAAAAAGGTGATATATTTCATTTATGAACCAGTCTTTTTTGTAGTCTGACAAACGTACGAAAATGTTGTATGCAAATAAGTCCACATCGCCTTGCCAACTTTTTTCCACTTCCGAAGAGCCAAGGAGACATTCTTATATCGATAAACGGTGTTTTCAATGAAACGTAAACCTTGTAATGCAATGAACTTCCAATTTTCACCAATTTTAAACAGAACAAAATGAGAAATAACTTACCTTCAACCAAAACCGATATAAGACTGCAGAAAAAAAATAACAGATTCTATATTATAACTAAATGAATATAATAAATAAATTTATAAAATTACATGATTTCGTGCAATTTTACATCGTGAAAAATCAATTAAAAATGTAAAATTAAAAAAGAAATGTTTTGATAAATAATTTGACGATCAAAGATATTTCTTTTTATTCCAAACGAAGCTTTTTTGAATTCAGTGTAATTATACTAATAATGAGGAGCTGGAAGGTAACTGTGTGACACTCTATAAAGGAATTTTAATGTTGGACAAAGAGTGTTCTCAGTGTAATACGTTTGTTATAGTCAGTAACTGACCCCCTTCTATGGTTCTACAGAGGGTCAGTAACTAGATATCATAATGGAACCTGCATGAAATCTATGTCTGTATAACAAATTATGTCATAATGGAAAACTTCTGAGTCAGCACTGTATCATATGTATTGGTAATTCCTACTGTATAAAATAAAGTGGATAAGTATACTGAACAAGCAAAGAGTTCTTCAGTAGTGGCCTGCTATACATACCAGTGATAAAATGGTCTGGTACAGTCTATCAGTTTGTGGAACCACAGGATAGTTGATAATTTATACTGACATAAGATATAGTATCAGAGCGTCCTTTAGCTATTAGTGGACATCAATATTGTCATTGAAAGCAGTAAGGAAGTTAAACAAACTGCTCTGAATTCACAGTAATTCAGCTTAATCTGTACTCCTCTTATTTATCACTTACTTGACTGTTGACTGATCCAGAAGTACAAGTGTTTAGTAAGCAGACATGGCTATATATGTCAAATGACATAGCAGTTTCACAAAAGACAAGAAAGACTGATGAAGAGATACATAGTGTAGATATGTACAGGATATGCTACTTATATTAATTACAGCACTGCAAGTGACCTGGTTCGGACGAGCTACATGATCATTCGTATATGTACACATGTAAGAAGAGATAAGAAATGAGAGGTTGATGTACCTCTGAATTTGACCAATCAGCTCTCACGCCTTTGTAGTTCATAGAAGCCTTAGTTTGATAGTATTTTTTTATCCTTAATGATGATGACAAATTGATGACACATGCAGATAACTGAACCAGCTGACAGTATGGGAAATATAGTGTATAAAAAGAAAATGTGTGTGATGAGGAAATCTTTCAAGGTAATAATTCTGTGGTTGACACTGATCATGGCAATCTGACATGTTTACTCTGTTCATAAGTAGTACTTTATGAAAGAAAAAAATGATAATTTATCTGCATAACGTAAAACATGATTTTTTTTTTCTCCATTTTAATTTTCATTGATTTCGCCCCTTAAAGTTTCAAAAAGAAACGTCCATCACAGGGTAAAAATTGATGAAATTTGGGGAAGTTTGGTCGGGAAATAGTTGGGTTCATTGTAACCATGGGTCTTTGTTACAATGAAAGAAAAACAAGTTAAGGATTGATGCTACCTTTATTTAATTCTTATATCACTGTCACTGTCATCTCCTTTCCAAAACTGTCAGACACAAAAAGAACTCATAAAATATTTAACTTAAGAATGGTAACATCTAGTTACTTAACGGATGGCACATGTAAAGGGTGCACATTAAAAGGATTCAAAATTTGATATAACACTAAAGTAATTGTACCTACTGCTAACCTAAATAGTTGTGTGAAGTATTGTCGCTTCCCCTTGTGCTATGAACTGACATTTCCATATTGAACAGAATTTCACAAGTCAAACATCAGCTTCCTACATGTATTCTCTTTGAGTTGTTTCAGGAACAGTCCACACAATTGTATTTAGATCAGGTTTGAAAATGTATCTTTATTTAAAACTACTACAAGTAAATTGTCAAAATTATTTTTTCCCAATGTGTTATCTTTGTCAACATGAAATGTATAATATTTATGTCAGTATCAGATAGAGGATTCGTTACAAATGTCAGTCAGATTTATTTGTACCTGTCTTGTCATGTCTTGGTGAAAGCAATAAAATTAGATATCGTGACACTCTGTTTAAGTAATCGTCAGAAAGCAAGGCCATAAGAGTGGGAAAATATAATCACAGACAAGATGTGTAAAGTACACTGTTTCATAAATATTAAACTGGTAAAGCTATAACAATTGTAATGCTTGAGTTATGTAAAATAAAACAGCCATAACTTCATTTTCGGTGAAGTTCCAAACATGTTTTGTAAAAAATTATTCACATATTGAAACTTTATCAAAGCAGATCGATGTCCCTATCTGCATTACTTTGATATTTTGAGAACAAGAAGCAGAAAGACCATCCTGTTTTGATTTGTGTTGGTGTTGGTAAGGGGTCATAGCAGGATTTTTGAAAAGATATTCAAGAAAAGAAGTCTTGATTTCGTAAATGATGTGTGGAAATATTAGTTGTAGATATATGGTGTAAATAAAATAAATACTATAATTTCAGTAGACATTTTAAGAAAAATCAAAAGTTCATCAAAAGAACTTCAAGTTGTGAAAAGAGAATTTCACTCAAATTGTGTCAAGAACAATTTATAATCTTCCAGCAGTAAGATCTATTGTTGTTCAGGGGAGATAACTCATACCGTCCCAACAATAGTTAGCTTATAGGTGTGTGTATTATACAAGGAAACATGTCCATGGATCTGATTAATGGGAAAACTTACTGGGTCAAGGAGGATACTATAGTAATATTTACTGTTGCACATTTGAGATCGATGGCTAGTTGAAAAATATCTTGTAGAATGTAGATGGACCTACACAAAATCGTAACATTTGAGGTACTCGGAGGTAGTGCTAGGCTCACACAACTTTTTGCTAGTTTAGTGCTGCATTTTTTCTTTTTTAAATACCAAGTTTCTTATATGTTCATTCTCTGAGATGACTGTAGGTTTAAATAGTATCTGATTGATCTGGAAAAGAATGTAGTTTTGCTTTATGTGTACTGATCAGAATACCAATTGTACATAAAGAATATTGAGAAAAAACTTGTAAAAGTAGTTTCTAATTGGTAACTCATTGATGTATATATGGGCAGGGCCAATATCGAATGTTTTGATAACAGAGAAAGCAGAGATTCTAATTTAGTAACATTTCTACATAGTTATATTTTGTTGTATAGGTTTAATACTGTACTATGTAAGTTTATATAGAGTACTAAATTGATATTATTAAAATACATTCTATATAATATTAGATATACCAGCTGTTTACTACACATTGTAACCATTATAAAACTGTAGACTAAGTGGTAGGAAAGGCTTTGTATTTTACCTGGTGCCTCGTGTATAAAAGTAAGGGGAGACAACCAGGACATGACTACAGACTTTGTAGTTGAATTTCAGTATTGATCTACCAACTGTTGCTATAGATGTACCAAAATTCTGCAATAGCTGATAGAAAAACAAAACAGTGACATTATGAAGGGCTTAATTTTAGCCCACTGAAATATATGCTATAGTGGCTTGTCTGACTGAAATATTGTATGAGAATAATGTCATAGTTCATAATCATTAATTGGGCATTTATTTTAAAAATATTGACTCTAAAAAAGGTATGGTACTGCTTAGTGTACATTATTTAAATGGAGTTGTTCTCACCATTAACAAGATGTTGGCCTAAGGGTTTGTCAAAGTGTGGATACATTAATAGCAACCTGAGGGTGATTCTGTAACAAAATCATATAATAGGTTCTTGTTGAAGACTGAGCCATATATTCCACTGAATTTATCTTGGGCTTCGGTATTGTGTATTGGAGTGTATTAAATGAAGATGTAACATTTTGGGTTCATGAGTTTTACACAATCTTTTTTGGTATTGATCAGTTCATTATCAAAGATGACCAATCCAAATTGTTTCTGTTTCTGTACAGGAAGATATCTGTGTATCTTGTCTGTACAGGGAGATATCTATGTATCTGGTCTGTACAGGGAGATATCTGTGTATCTGGTCTGTACAGGGAGATATCTGTATATCTGTTCTGTACAGGGAGATATCTGTGTATCTGTTCTGTACAGGGAGATATCTATGTATCTGGTCTGTACAAAGAGATATCTGTGTATCTGGTCTGTTCAGGGAGATATCTGTAGAGTTTGTCTGTACAGGGAGATATCTATGTATCTGGTCTGTACAGGGTGATATCTGTGTATCTTGTCTGTACAGGGAGATAACTGTGTATCTTGTCTGTACAGGGAGATATCTGTGTATTTGTTCGGTACAGGGTGATGTCTGTGTATCTGGTCTGTTCAGGGAGGTATCTGTAGAGTTTGTCTATACCTGTGTATCTGGTCTGTACAGGGTGATATCTGTGGATCTTGTCTGTACAGGGAGATATCTGTGTATCTTGTCTGTACAGAAAGTTATCTGTATTTGTTCTGTACAGGGTGATGTCTGTGTATCTGGTCTGTACAGGGTGATATCTGTGGATCTTGTCTGAACAGGGTGATATCTGTGTATCTTGTCTGTACAGGGTGATATCTGTGTATCTGGTCTGTCAGGGAGATATCTGTGTATCTTGTCTGTACAGGGAGATATCTGTGTATCTTGTCTGTACATGGTGATATCTGTGACTCTTGTCTGTACATGGTGATATCTGTGTATCTGGTCTGTACAGGGAGATATCTGTGTATCTTGTCTGTTCAGGGAGATATCTATGTATCTTGTCTGTACAGGGAGATATCTATGTATCTTGTCTGTACAGGGAGATATCTATGTATCTTGTCTGTACATGGTGATATCTGTGTATCTTGTCTGTACAGGGAGATGTCTGTGTATCTTGTCTGTACAGGGAGATATCTATGTATCTTGTCTGTACATGGTGATATCTGTGTATCTTGTCTGTACAGGGAGATGTCTGTGTATCTTGTCTGTACAGGGAGATATCTGTGTATCTTGTCTGTACATAGTGATATCTGTGTATCTTGTCTGTACAGGGAGATATCTTTGTATCTGGTCTGTACAGGGTGATATCTGTATCTTGTCTGTACAGGGTGATATCTGTCTCTTGTCTGTACAGGGAGATATCTGTGTATCACCATGTACAGACCAGATGTGTGTATGCAGGAGACAGGGTATGTTAGTGTGCTTGCCTCCTTGTAATAGTGCAGATCTGATCTGCACTATTACAAGGAGGCAAGCACACTAACATACCCTGTCTCCTGCATACACACATGCAGACACGCATACACTATGGTCTGTACAGGGTGATATCTGTGTATCTGGGCTGTAAAGGGTGATATCTGTATCTTGTCTGTACTGGGAGATATCTGTGTATCTTGTCTGTACAGAGTGATATCTGTGTATCTGGTCTGTAAAGGGTGTCTGTACAGGGAGATATCTTTGTATCTTGTCTGTACAGGGAGATATCTATGTATCTTGTCTGTACAGGGATATATCTATGTATCTTGTCTGTACATGGTGATATCTGTGTCTCTGGTCTGTACATGGTGATATCTGAGTATCTGGTTTGTACAGGGTGATATCTGTGTATCTTGTCTTTACATGGTGATATCAGTGTATCTTGTCTGTACATGGTGATATCTGTGTCTCTGGTCTGTACATGGTGATATCTGTGTATCTGGTCTGTCAGGGAGATATCTGTGTATCTTGTCTGTTCATTGTGATATCTGTGTATCTGGTCTGTAGAGGGAGATATCTGTGTATCTGGTCTGTACAGGGAGATATCTGTGTATCTGGTCTGTACATGGTGATATCTGTGTATCTTGTCTGTACATAGTGATATCTGTGTATCTGGTCTGTACAGGGAGATATCTGTGTATCTGGTCTGTACAGGGTGATATCTGTATCTTGTCTGTACAGGGAGATATCTGTGTATCTGGTCTGTACAGGGGGATATCTGTGTATCTGGTCTGTACATGGTGATATCTGTGTATCTTGTCTGTACATAGTGATATCTGTGTATCTGGTCTGTACAGGGTGATATCTGTATCGTGTCTGTACAGGGAGATATCTGTGTATCTTGTCTGTACATTGTGATATCTGTGTATCTGGTCTGTACAGGGAGATATCTGTGTATCTGGTCTGTACAGGGAGATATCTGTGTATCTGGTCTGTACAGGGGGATATCTGTGTATCTTGTCTGTACAGGGTGATATCTCTTGTCTGTACAGGGTGATATCTGTGTATCTGGTCGGTACAGGGTGATATCTGTGTATCTGGTCTGTACATAGTGATATCTGTGTATCTGGTCTGTACAGCGAGATATCTGTGTATCTGGTCTGTACAGGGTGATATCTGTGGATCTTGTCTGAACAGGGTGATATCTGTGTATCTTGTCTGTACAGTGTGATATCTGTACATCTGGTCTGTACAGGGTGATATCTGTATCTTGTCCTTATAGGGAGATATCTGTGTATCTGGTCTGTACAGGGTGATATCTGTGTTTCTGGTCTGTACAGGGTGATATCTGTATCTTGTCTGTACAGGGTGATTTCTGTGTATCTCTTCTGTACAGGGTGATATCTGTGTATCTTGTCTGTACAGGGAGATATCTGTGTATCTTGTCTGTACAGGGTGATATCTGTGTATCTCGTCTGTACAGGGTGATATCTGTGTATCTGGTCTGTACAGGGTGATATCTGTATCTGGTCTGTACAGGGTGATATCTGTATCTTGTCTGTACAAGGAGATATTTTATCTATTGATATCCCTCGACAGTGCATGGAGATATTCAATGTATTGATGTCCCGGGATGGGGCATGGAGATATTTATGTTTCTGGTCTGGAGGTAGTGTCAGACTTCGACCTGTTGTAATGGTACACATTTATCTGACCAAGGTGCTGCCAGGGATTTCATTGATTTAAGAGTTTGAATTGGCAATATAGAATGATGAAACAGATAGGTATCGATTAAGATTGGAGGTTTCCTCAGCAATACAGCTTGTGTTACGTAATGGGATGCACACAGTGTTAAAATTCCGCTCAAGTCCATGATCACGATCTACTGTATACAGAATATTTAATACTATTGTAAGATTAATATTGATGTATAAAAAGGAGGTACAATTGTGAAAATAGAAATAAGTACGCTACCACCAAAACAATATAAATAAAGTAAAAATATAATAAAACCTTATATGCACATGGGTATTGTTAATTATTGCTCATGTCTCTGTAATTCATTTTCTTCAAGCAAGGAATTGTCATATTAAGATCAAAATTAAAGACAAATTACAATACATATATAGTGAACTGATTTCTGATGTCCCCTAGGTTTTGTTATAAACTTTTTTTGTGTCTTAATTATGAATTCTCACAACTTAAGAAGCTTTTTTTTTTTTTTTTTTAATTATGTTACAAACATCAGTTGATTCAATATAGTATATTGTTGATTGAAGTGTATGGAATAGCCTCTTTACGTTCACCTTGACTCCTGTTAATATTACAATACAAACATACAATGTGTTCATAATTATATTCCTGTTAGGGGATATTAGCTTGTCTTGTATAGTATTCTTGGCTTAAGATGGAAGATATAAGTCAGATCATCTTGTTTTTGTTATGTCTTGGAAACAACTTACTGCCTTATTGATCTCCTTTCCCAAGAGAGCTCGCAGGTTCTTAACATATAGATGTACATCACACAGCATAGGGCTGACGTGAACATGACTCGAGGAGGATCCACAATCCCTAGAATTAGTTTAAAGGCTGACGGAGGCTTATATCTGTTTGTCAGCTAAACTATTTGTACCTAATGATGTCAGTGAAAGGTCAAGGTAAAAGTTCAAGGCCATTATAAGGTCACTGGTAAGGACTGTACAATGATTTTTCAAAAAGATCAATAATATGTTAGACATTCAAAGTTAGCACAAAACTGAATCGCCACCCAACCAAAAGTGAGATACACAGAATATTTGGGATACACAATATTTGAGATAAACAGGAAATTTGAGTTTAGCCAGGTATTTTGAGAAATACCAGATATTTGAGATATACAGGCTATTGAGAAACATAGGGTACTTGGAGATATGCGAAGGATATTTGAGAAAAACGGGGTATTTGAGATAGGATATTTGAGAGATTCAGGGTATATGATTCTCTTCGAAATACATTAGTTAAGTTTCAGATCTGGGAAACAATGGCCATGAACAATGACGTCACAATCGAAGATGGCGATGCAAAGCATTGTTACTTGACCTCATTGTTTAAAGATTGACCAGTGAAATCATGTCCAGGGTGTTAGTAACACCCACTAGTTGGTAACCAAAACAAAAATGTCTACAAATTCCTTACAGGTTTATCCAATGTATTGGTTTGGTTTGTTGGTGTTTTACGTCCTATTAACAGCTATGGTCATTTAAGGACGTGCCAGGTTTTGGTGGTGGAGGAAAGCCGGAATTCCCGGGGAAACGAACCAGCGAACCAGTGATGGAGGGCTAGTGGTAGCAGAATGTCAGATGCCTTAATAACCACTTGGCCACCGCGGCCCCTTTATCCTATGAGTTCGGAGTGAGGAAATCTATGGTTGTTAATACGGGAGAAAGGGGACTAACAAACCCTCGGGTAAAGGTTCTTCAAGAATCTGCCTCTTCCGGTTGAGATTCCCCTATATCATCCCCGAAGGAGTAAAGATTTGATATTCTAACAGGGATGTCCCATATGGTACAAGTGTATCTAGCATATATAAGGGTGGGAAAAAGGTTTTATACAGGAATAATTAAATAACTATTGATTTTACGTTTCTATTTCCTTTACCGCTATGCATGATATTTGATCAGATCTAAATTAAATGTGGAGTTGCAATGCCTTTTATTTTGTGTGGGTGTGTATGTGGGAGGGGACAGGGCATCCCTCACATTTATCTGTACATATCTCTTTAGATCTACCAATTGGCTATGTCAACATAATCACATGAAATGATATTTGATCACATGTAAAAACAACACTTTAATGTCCATTTGGTTAGAGAGTATCTGTTTGATCGAACTTTTGTTGAAGATTGGGTTAATAATCTTTGATCGCACTGCAGTATCATTATATTGACTGGACATCAATCAGTCGTGGCATTCATCCCTGAAAAGCCTCTTGTGTGTGATCCATATATTCAGTATGGGAATGGGATAAAAGTAAATGTATATTACACACAGTTGACTATCAGGAGAATTACTTTTCATTAGTTCTGTATCCTATATAGGCTTTTGTCTTCTTGTTACCATACCAACTTGATCTGCTCCTTCATGCTAATTAATTCAGAAGACTTTCTGAAACCGTAAAAATTCTACCGTGACAATTGAAGAATTGGACGGGATATTGTGATGACACTCACAAAATACATAGTTAAATATGGAACATGAGGTCAATCGATCCGAAATGCTTACTTGGGGTTACTTTTCAGATCAAAAGGTCAGAAATCAAGTCATTATTATTTTAAATGAAAAATCAGTTTAGTTCCCTTGGCTAAATCAAACCCAAACTTCATGCAGAAGAGTTTGTTGTTTAGGTCGAAAGGTTGAAATCTCTACCGAGAATAGAAAATCTGCACAATATCTTTATTTCCTTTGGTCAATTAAACTCAAACTGTACACTATGCTTATATGTACTTGCTTAAAGTGCTTGATTTGGATTGCTTTTCATGTCAAAAGGTGAGAGTTTAAGTTCACAATTTCTATAAATAGAAATTTGGTTTCTATACTATGTTTTCAAGTTACCCAAGATAAAGTCTTATGATCACTTTTTGGCTGTCTTTGCATTTGTGTCATGCGTCTGTAAACAATTCACATTTGTGACTTCTTTGCCAAAAGCACTGAAACGTTTTCAACAAAAAGCATACAGCTTTCATGGCCAAAGATGAACTAAATTGTGAAATATATGTTTCTTGCCGCCTCGGGTCCTGAGGCTGGTGTCATCTATCTCGTTCAGTTATTTTAGTTCCAGCTTATCTATCTTGTTCAGTTATTTTAGTGCCAGCTTATCCCTCTCGTTCAGTTATTTTAGTGCCAGCTTATCTATCTTGTTCAGTTATTTTAGTGCCAGCTTATCTATCTTGTTCAGTTATTTTAGTGCCAGCTTATCTATCTTGTTCAGTCATTTTAGTGCCAGCTTATCTATCTTGTTCAGTTATTTTAGTGCCAGATTATCTATCTCGTTCAGTTATTTTAGTGCCAGCTTATCTATCTTGTTCAGTCATTTGAGTACCAGCTTATCTATCTCGTTCAGTTATTTTAGTGCCAGCTTATCTATATATTTTCTACCATTCTATCAGTGATTTAAAATTCAATTCTTCTTTGTTTTGTCACATATGTTGCGTTACTTTAGTTATGGGATATATCGGCCTGTACCTGTACTTCTGTCCCCAGGCCGGGACATACCAAAGAGTCCTTAAAAATGATCGTTGTGATTCCCTGCTTAACGTTCAACATTTAGGGGAATGGCAACAACTGGTTCACCCGTTGCCAGTATAATTTGACTGGATGGAATGCTGTGCTGGGTGCCTTCGGCATGGTATTTCAGTGAGATAGCACTATAAAGTCAGATCAGATCTGCACTATTACAAGGAGGCAAGCACACTAACATACCCTGTCTCCTGCATACACACATGCAGACACGCATACACTACAGACATGGAGGCACGTCCTTAAATGACCTAGGACGTTAAACAAAATTAAACCAAACCAATTGGTACCTCAGTTTTCATTCTATGATCAGTTCACATTCTGTATATGTCATATAAAGCCACCTCTCCCTTTAAATGATAATGCACCTTTTCTTTTCTGTCAAAACATCTCTACCTTCCTATTTTTAGGTCACCTGAGCTTTGCTCAAGTGACCTATTCCAATCCCTTTCCGTTCGTCGTCGTCCGTCGTGCATAAACTTTTTACATTATCAACTTCTTCTCAAGAACCAGTGGATGGAATTTTTTCAAACTTGGTCAGAATCATCCTTGGTAGATGAGGCTACCCAGACTCAGAGTCCTATACTACAGTCATTTTTTCTGCATGGATGGAAAGATCATCAGGGGCTTTATTTCAATTGTTAATTTCAGGACCCCCGAGCTATGCGTTCTCCGTTGGGGAGGGGGTAAAGTTTACTATAGTTTATATAGGGAAACAACACTTTTGGGTATATTTTGACAATTTTCTGTTGGAAATTATTCTTACTTGGTGATAATTATCCTTGAAGGAAGATGGTTTTAAATTGTAAAATTGGGATCCCTACCCCAACCCTAGGGGCCAGGGTGGGGCCCCAAAGGGAAATTTAACCAATTTTTCAAAAATCTTCTTCCCCAGACTCAGAGTCCTATACTACAGTCATTTTCTCTGCATGGATGGAAAGATCATCAGGGGCTTTATTTAAATTGTAAATTTCAGGACCCCCGAGCTATCCGTTCTCCCTTGGGGAGGGGGTAAAGTTTACTATAGTTTATATAGGGAAACAACACTTTTGGGTATATTTTGACAACATTCTGTTGGAAATTATTTTTACTTAGTCAGAATCATCTTTGGTGGATGACGGTATCACTTTGTTAACTTGGAATTCCTGCCCCATCCCCAGGGGTTAGAGCGGGGGCCCAAAGGGAATATTTACAAATATTTTAAAATTCTTATCCTTTGATGACATGACAAGTATTGTATTTCACTTAGTTTACATGCTGATTTCCACATCACATCTAAACAATAAAATAAAGCTACCAGTACCTTTGATATAACTCAGGTGACCGCTAAGGCCCTTGGGCCTGTTGTTATTTTTAATTAAAGAAATGATGTAAGATTTTAAACTATACAGCACTTCTATTTCAAAATACGTTACCACAGTCATTATAATGCATATTCCAACCTTACTTGGCTCTTTACATATGTAAATAAAGATTTTTTCCCCCCATGGGGAACCCCTGGAAAACCCACCAATCAGAGGGCAGTATTCACGCACGTGATAAGACACGAAGCCATGCTTCCCACTTCATAATTCCTTCAGCCGGCCGTGTTTACGGACGTGTTTTGGTGTCTACGGGTTCCAACTGCAACAGGCGTTGTTTGTACCCATACATATACGTATCCTTTAATACTATATAACTTTATTTTGTTTTAATTAAGTGTTTTGCTTTATTTTGCGCCGTTTTGCGACCAGGCTCCGGCCACGTGTTCGCGTTTTGCGGTTTGTTTACATGAGATGGAGACTCCTCCTTCTCAAAGGCGCTGTCCTGGGGGTCATTTTTTTGAGGCTTCCGACCCCCCCCCTTACTGTCCTGGCTGTCGGTCTTGCTCTCTGGAGCAGCCGTGTGAAATTTGCTGTGCCTGGCAGCCGACTCCTGTCGGTGGTTCTCCCCGCCCGCGAGGGCGTGCAGGTAAGTCGGGTAGGAGGGGTAGGGGTGCGGCGAGGGCTAAGGCTAGGCCTAAGCCCTCGGAGAACACCAGCGGAATTCCGACCTCTGTTGAGTCTTCCCTGGGGTTCGTTTCGGCGGTTTCGACCCGTAGCGGGGCCGTTGTGAAACAATTTGTTTCATTGGACCCGGACCTTTCTCTCACCCCCCCTTCTGTTTTGTTGGTCGACGTGGGTGAGGGTTTGGGCTCTGTCCCGGCCACCACCGTGACTAGGGGACAGGGGGGCGGCCTCCTCTCCCAATTTGTGGTGGGAGGGCAGGTGGCCCAACATTCCCTTGGGAATGTTAAACAGGCCAGCCATGTTGTGTCCGCAGATGCTTCTGTCGGTGGCCTCCTGCCGGTCCGCTCCACTCCTGAGGGTGTTGGTGCCGGAGACCATCCCCCGGCAGTTTTGTTTGCTCCCGGGGTTCCTTGCATCCCTGATGTAGCCCCTGGCGTGGTGATGGCGTCTAGCACGCCGTCCACCACTGTGCAGCATTTGCTGCCCGGTCCGGTGGTAAGTGATGCCTCGGCCTCGCTAGCCCCGGCTGGATTTTACAGTGGTGTGAGCACTGGTGTAAAAACCTATGCTTCCAGCTCTGTCCCTTGTGCCTCCTCCCCAGGTTTTCCTATGGTAGGTGCCAGCGCAGCTGCGTTTGGTTTTGCCGGTGCACGCTGCTCCCCTGGTGGGGCTTGTTTTACTGGCCCTACAGGTTTTGGCCCTGCTGTAGGTCAGTCTGGGTGGAGTTGGTCAGGTCAGCCAGGTGTGGCTTATGGCGGCGGGTGTGTAGGTGGCCCTAGGTTCCCTACCCCGCCCCCCCAAACCGGTCCTGCCTCCGGTTTCGGGCATCAGGTTGGTGGCTCTGTTCCAGGGTCCTCCCTGGTTTATCCCACCTATTTGCAGGGTGGGAATGGAGCTCATTGGGGTCAACAGGCTCCTTTTTATGCTCCGCCCCAACCACCGACCGCCTATGGGCAGTCTTGGGGTTTCTCCCAGCAGGGGGCTTTTCCAGCCGCTCCCCCTCCACCCCAGGGTGGTATGGGTTTCCAGCCTGGATATGCCCCCCCC
>NW_018404940.1:286145-464850 GCF_002113885.1 Mizuhopecten yessoensis | reverse complement strand
GGTTCAGAACCGATCTGGGGTTTGTCCTTCCACCAGTGTCCAAGTTCGAGAAGGCCTCTCTGTTGGTCTCCGTTCTGGTCGGTGTGGAGCGAATTCAGGTCCGATGGTTCCTTCGGTTCCTCGGTTACCTGAATTAACTGGCGGATGTGGTTCCCTTGGGTCGGCTTCACATCCGTCCGCTCCAGCTGTTCCTTCTGTCAGTTTGGTCTCCAGCGTCTCGGCAGTGGGATGTGTACATTCCTCTGCCGGAGTCGGTGAAGGAATCAGCTCGTTGGTGGACTCTCGAGAGCAATGTCTTGGCAGGAGTTCCTCTGGTTGGGGCATCTCCTGCTATGACCCTTTAAACCGACGCGTCCATGACCGGTTGGGGTGCATACCTTTCCGGTCAGACGTCGGCGGGGGTGTGGTCAGGGGAACAGCTTTCAGAACACATCAATGTTCTGGAAATGCGTGCTGTTCTGTTGGAGCTTCGGGGTCTTCGACCCTCCCTGCAGGGCAAGGCCATTTGTCTGGCGACAGACAACTCCACTGTGGTGGCTTATCTGCAGCGCCAGGGGGGCACCCGTTCCCTGGCTCTGTGTGCTTTATCCACCCAGGTCCTGTTGCTGTGTCAGGAGATCAGTCTCGATCTCACTGTGAGGCACCTTCCAGGTCGTCTGAATGTTATGGCCGACACTCTGTCTCGGTCTCATAGCCCGGTTCTCACCGAATGGACCCTCAAGCGTTCGGTGTTCCGGTCTCTTTGCCTGGTTTGGGACAGACCCCATGTGGATCTGTTCGCCACGGCCCTGAACTTTCGACTCCCTACGTTTGTGTCTCCGGTTCCAGACCCTATGGCCATGGCGGTGGATGCTCTATCCCAGGACTGGTCAGGCGGTGGATGCTCTATCCCAGGACTGGTCGGGAATGTACGCATATGCGTTTCCTCCCTTCAATTTGGTGGGCAGGGTGTTGGAGAAGATTCTTCTACACCCTTGTACTGTGTTGCTGGTTGCACCGCTCTGGCCTCGACAACCTTGGTTTCCTCTGTTGCTTCGGCTGTCGGTGGACTTCCCACGCAGCATCCCACCCCTGTGGGATCTGCTGTCTCAACCGAGGTCCCGACAGTTCTACTCGGGACCGGAACGGCTCCACCTTCACGGTTGGATGCTATCTCGGGAAGGCTCACTCAGACGGGCTTTTCTCGAGAAGTTGCAACTCGCATCGCAGGATCACTTAGACCTTCGTCTTCCGCCGTCTACCAATCTCGATGGTCCGCATTCGGTGATTGGTGTGTCGGACGGTCGATTGATCCAGTCTCTGCCTCTGTTCCCGTTGTAGCTGACTTTCTTTTGTCTCTGTTCAGGGACAAAGGTCTGTCTCCGGGAACTATTGCAGGCTATCGTTCAGCCATTGCTAGTGTGCTGGCTTTCTATGGTAGCAAGTCAGTGGGCTCGGACGCTTCATTGTCGGCTCTCATTAGGGGCTTCTACATTGAGAAGCCTCGTTCACGGCAATTGGTCCCTAGGTGGAATTTAGCACTTGTGCTAGATTCCTTGTTAAGGGCGCCATTCGAGCCCCTCCAGTCGACAGATCGGAAGTTTCTTACTTTCAAGACTGTGTTCTTGATAGCCTTTGCTTCCGGTCGCCGCAGAAGCGAGATTCATGCTTTCAGCAGATCTTCTTCTTGCCTTCGTTTTTCGGCTGGCCATTCTTCGGTCTCGGTGACCACTGATCCCTCCTTTTTAGCTAAGAACCAGGTTCCCGGTTTCACCCCAGGGCTTGTGGTTATCCCTTCTTTGGCTTCAACTCTGGATGGGGATTGTCCTGATCGCCTGCTCTGCCCAGTTCGGGCCTTGCGTTACTACTTGGCCAGAACAGAGGGGGGGGCGGGACACTCGTCTCGGCTGTTCCAGTCTCTCCAGCCCGGTCGCTCTGATATCTCTGCAGCGACCATCTCACGCTGGATTGTTCAGACTGTTCGAGCTGCGTATGAGTCGGCAGGGGATCAGTCCTTGCGGGTGTCAGGGGTTAGGGCTCATGAGGTTCGCGCTTTAGCTACTTCGTGGGCCTTATTTAATGGTTCTTCTTACGCTGAGGTCATGACAGCTGCTGTTTGGAGGGGTCATTCTACGTTTACGGAGTTCTATCTCCGATCTTTGTCGGGACAGTCTGACGGATTGTATTCTTTGGGCCCTCTTGTGGCTGCCCAGTCCGTTGTCTGTCCTCCCTCTTCTTTTGCATAAGCCTCATTATGTCTTCTCCGCGTGATCCGGAACGCTGGTCGTAATCAGGCTTTGTGTCACAAAAGGAAAGGGTATTTTGAATTTTTCCTCCGGGGGTATGGGTCCTATTGTTGGAACCCTTCATCGCTCCACGGAGACACCACTGCGGTAAGTCGAATTCGCATTATAATGACTGTGGTAACGTATTTTGAAATAGAATTGAGGTTTCTCTTGTGAAACCAATTTCTATTATAAATACTTACCACAGTCATTAGGTGAGTTCCCTCCCAGCCTCCCCTTGTCTCCTTGGCTCTCACTTTTTGGGCTTTGGAATTATGAAGTGGGAAGCATGGCTTCGTGTCTTATCACGTGCGTGAATACTGCCGTCTGATTGGTGGGTTTTCCAGGGGTTCCCCATGGGGGAAAAAATTCTTTATTTACGTATGTAAAGAGCCAAGTAAGGTTGGAATATGTTTTATAATGACTGTGGTAAGTATTTATAATAGAAATTGGTTTCACAAGAGAAACCTCAATTTTATTGCACAAAATGTGTTGCACATCTAGACCAAAGTTACAGTGTTTATCACACTTCATCACTTACTGCCTTTGATATCAGTAACCCCTACTGACATTGACCAATACTGAGCAGGTGTTTATAGACCACAGATTGTGGTGTGAAGATTAGGTTCACACCACTGATGTAAAAAAAACTCGCAACATTTGATTAATTTTCAATCAAATTGGTTCCCAATCAGGACTGGAAAATAAAATTGGACTTATGACTAAAAAGGAAAGTGATAAAGCTTGATAAAAAATATTAAGGGCACTTATAGCGTTATTTATGGTGAATTTGTGTTAGTCCTTGTGTACTGGTGACATAACAGATAATATGTTTTCGAAAAGATGCCTTAGTAAGGTAACTTTATCGGACCAATAATACCAACCAATGATAAACATGTAATTCCAGTTAATATTGTGAAGATGCTGAATTGATGCTTTTGACAGAACAATCTGTTTTGTTCCTGTAATATTCTGTTGCCATGGTGATTTATTATGAAAAGAAATGTTGAAAGAAATTGGAGTATGCAGAGAAAACCACAAGGTCGGGCAGGTGACTTGATACCTTTTCATGTCTGATCGGGGAAAGGCGCAACCCGACAACCCATCGATAGGTGGTTGCTGGGTGACTTCAATGTCTAATGGGTGACAAGTCACTGTTTGCTGTGTACAGGGTGACAGGTCACTGTTAATTAAATGTTTACAGGGTGACAGGTCACTGTTAAATGTTTACTAGGTGACAGGTTACTGTTAGCTGTTTACAGGGTGACAGGTCATTGTTAAATGTTTACTCGGTAACAGGTCACTGTTAGCTGTTTAAAGGGTGACAGGTCACTGTTAAATATTTATTGGGTGACAGGTCAAGCTGTTAGATGTTTACAGGGTGACAGGTCATTGTTATATGTTTACTGGGTGACAGGTCACTGTTTAATGTTAACTGGGTGACAGGTCACTGTTAAATGTTTACTGGGTGACAGGTCACTGTAAGCTGTTAACAGTGGGACAGGTCACTGTTAAATGTTTACAGGGTGACAGGTCACTGTAAGCTGTTAACAGTGGGACAGGTCACTGTTAAATGTTTACTGGGTGACAGGTCACTGTTAAATGTTTACTGGGTGACAGGTCAAGCTGTTAGATGTTTACAGGGTGACAGGTCACTGTTAGCTGTTTACTGGATGACAGATCTCTGTTATATGTTTACTGGGTGACAGATCACTGTTAAATGCTTACAGGGTGACAGTTCACTGTTATATATTTACTGGGTGACAGGTCACTTTTATATGTTAACAGTGGGACAGGTCACTGTTAAATGTTTACAGGGTGACAGGTCATTGTTAAATGTTAACTGGGTGACAGATCATTGTTAAATGTAAACTGGGTGTCAGGTCACTGTTAGCTGTTTACAGTGGGACAGGTCACTGTTACATGTTGACAGGGTGACAGGTCACTGTTAAATGTTTACAGGGTGACAGGTCACTGTTAGCTGTTTACTGGGTGATAGGTCACTGTTATATGTTTACAGGGTGACAGGTCACTGTTAAATGTTTACAGGGTGTTAGGTCACTGTTAAATGTTTACTGGGTGACAGTTCACTGTTAAATGTTTTCTTGGTGACAGGTTACTGTTAAATGTTTACAGGGTGATAGGTCACTGTTAAATGTTTACAGGGTGACAGGTTACTGTTAGCTGTTTACTGGGTGATAGGTCACTGTTAAATGTTTACAGGGTGACAGGTCACTGTTATATATTTACAGGGTGACAGGTCACTGTTAAATATTTATTGGGTGACAGGTCAAGCTGTTAGATGTTTACAGGGTGACAGGTCATTGTTATATGTTTACTGGGTGACAGGTCACTGTTTAATGTTAACTGGGTGACAGGTCACTGTTAAATGTTTACTGGGTGACAGGTCACTGTAAGCTGTTTACAGTGGGACAGGTCACTGTTAAATGTTTACAGGGTGACAGGTCATTCTTAAATGTAAACTGGGTGACAGGTCACTGTTAAATGTTTACAGGGTGACAGGTCATTGTTAAATGTTAACTGGGTGACAGGTCACTGTTAAATGTTTACTGGGTGACAGGTCAACCTTCTAGATGTTTACTGGGTGACAGATCACTGTTAAATGCTTACAGGGTGACAGGTCACTGTTATATATTTACTGGGTGACAGGTCACTGTTATATGTTTACAGGGTGACAGGTCCCTGTTAAATGTTTACAGGGTGACAGGTCATTGTTAAATGTTAACTGGGTGACAGGTCATTGTTAAATGTAAACTGGGTGTCAGGTCACTGTTAGCTGTTTACAGTGGGACAGGTCACTGTTATATATTGACAGGGTGATAGGTCACTGTTAAATGTTAACAGGGTGACAGGTCACTGTTAGCTGTTTACTGGGTGATAGGTCACTGTTATATGTTTACAGGATGACAAGTCACTGTTAAATGTTTACAGGGTGACAGGTCACTGTTAAATGTTTACTGGGTGACAGTTCACTGTTAAATGTTTCCTTGGTGACAGGTTACTGTTTTATGTTTACAGGGTGATAGGTTACTGTTAAATGTTTCCTTGGTGACAGGTTACTGTTAGCTGTTTACTGGGTGATAGGTCACTGTTAAATGTTTACAGGGTGACAGGTCACTGTTATATATTTACAGGGTGACAGGTCACTGTTAAATGTTTACAGGCTAACAGGTCACTGTTAAATGTTTACAGGGTGACAGGTCACTGTTATATGTTTACAGGGTGACAGATCACTGTTATATGTTTACAGTGGGACAGGTCACTGTTAAATGTTTAAAGGGTGTTAGGTCACTGTTAGCTGTTCACTAGGTGATAATTCACTGTTATATATTTACAGGGTGTTAGGTCACTGTTAAATGTTTACAGGGTGACAGGTCAATCTGTTAAATGTTTACAGGGTGACAGGTCACTGTTAAATGTTTAAAGGGTGACAGGTCACTGTTAAATGTTTAAAGGGTGACAGGTCACTGTTATATGTTTACAGGGTGACAGGTCACTGTTAAATGTTTACATGGTGACAGGTCACTGTTAAATGTTAACTGGGTGACAGGTCAATCTGTTAGATGTTTACAGGGTGACAGGTCACTGTTAAATGTTTACAGGGTGACAGGTTACTGTTAAATGTTTCCTGGGTGATAGATCACTGTTATATGTTGACTGGGTGACAGGTCACTGACATGTATTTACTGGTATTTACTGGGTGACTGGTATTTACTGGGTGACGAGTATTTACGGACAGGCATTTACTGGGTGACGGGTATTTACTGGATGTATTAGTCACTGTAGTATCGTTTTTGTGTTTGATCTAACTTAAAGATAATGTACGATTGAAATCACGGGGGAGCTAGATATTGTATTTCCTAGATGGATCAATATCCATTAATCAAATGAAACATTTTAATTTGTTGGATTGTGTCCCAGCAGACAGGTCCTGTTTACAGAGGACATTGTGGTACAGTAGTGTACAAGCTAAGTTGTATGCCCACAGATGTTGATACGCTGCCCTAAACTCTACTGTTGTTCACTTGACTGTGATCTGTACCTGGTGTCGGTGTATATCCGGCTTTGACAGGGTTTATGATGTATCAGATAAGGGTTAGGGTCCCATTATATTATCAGGTATTGTCTAATAGTCACAACAGCCTTGAATTCTCTTCAAGTCATGTGTGAAGTTATAAATAATTACTGTAGCGTGAGGGTATTTATGTCATCATAATTGTGATATCATCATTAGCTTTACAAAGCTACATGTAGAATCAGGACTACCTATATAGACGATATTTAATGGTGACTTCAGTAATAACAAATATATTTCACGAGTGTGGCTAATATTTTTATATTATTCACAAGTGCGCAGCACGAGTGAAAAATATCAAAATATTAACGACACCAGTGAAATGTATTTGTTATTACTGAAGACACCATTGAATTTTCTATTTATTACATTTTTAAAGCATAAAACATGAAAAATCTAATGCATTAAAAAAGGGCGGGAATCAGAAGCGTAATTATTAGCGCCATATTCTAATGACGTCACGCTTGACAACAAGGCTGCGCGCCATTTTGAGTGGCATTCTCAACGCAATTTCGACGTTTTCTGCTATTTTCGTCTATGTACCAAACATTTACCATAACAACCACTTATTTTACCGTCGCTTCATGTGAATCTGTGACAAAATATCGTTGCCTTTGAATGGAGCGAATAGAAGATACCGTTATGATTGGTCAATACTAAAAAGTGATATTTTCACACTATGAAAATATCACTTTTGATATTTGTCACAGTATGAAAGATATCATTTTTATCAAGTTGATAGAATCCGATATTTCACTGGCAAAAATGTAATAAATACCTGTATGGAGCTATACCCAGGTTTGTGTTCTGGGTACCATACAGCTGGATACATGTAACCTACATGTAGTTTGGTATCACTAACTCTGTTGAAGTAAGATTCTGCAGAGCTGCTAAATGTGGATGTAAAAGTACTATTGCAATATTGATATACCAAAACTATAAACCCATAAATAGGATCAAGAAACACAATACTTACTCATCTTTTTGATGTTTCATGTCTTACTGGCTTACTGCCAATATGCTCTTAAAGAAACGGAAACCTCAAGTTAATTTTAGTTCAAAAATCAAAATACATTTATATGATATATTGGATATCTGCAACAGCTGTATTTATATAAAATTCCTAGCAGTATTTGTATATAAAAAATTATGTTTGACTAAAAAACCTGCTGGTAATAGCTAACCCTTTACCCTCCAGACGAGGTAAGGAATGGGGTTGTACTCGGACCAGGTCGCCTGTCCATACGTTCTTCGTCTGTTGATAAAATCTTATCCAGACAACTGCTGTTACAGTATCCATCAAAATTATGAAACTTCACCACACTCTGGGTTTTTTCCGCTGCATCTTCTTTTATGGGAGTTTTGCCCGTTATTGACCTTTTAAAGCACTTCTAACTACTGTCTCAGAAGAAACGAAATGTTTCAGGTAATACTGTGTAAGTTTTCCCCTGTGATTGTCAGTTGATTGGTCGTACATGTTTTCTCCCTGTGTGCCATGTGTGTATTCTCGTATCACCTGACAATCACTGCTGATACGTCGTCGTATGGTCCTCTTTCTTTACAAGTTTATCTGCTATAATGAGCGCAGGATTTTCATTTTATTTTAAGATTCTACTGTATTCTACTCAATCATTCTATTTAGAAATTATCTCTCCTGAGACAATTACAGAAAAGGGTACATACTTTAAGGCAGTAGGTGCCTTGCTATGATCTGTTTGATTTTAGTAAGGCTATGCACTTTTTGTAGTTTTGGAATAAATGTGTACAAAATGTACATACAACATGACTTCATGTCTCTGGAGATTTAATTGTCTCTCATCTTGTAACATCGGTTTAATTCTACATCAGATTTTCTCATTGGCTGTAAATGATGATTGCCTTCTCAGTCAATGCAATATTGCTGTTTTTGATATTGAAATGCAAGGCTCCAGCATGTGACAGCAAACAACAAACATATTCAATGGACATGATCATGACTTCACAAATAACAAGCAATAATTTCATAAACAGCAAGTCTACACAAATAGCACCCTACCGAAGTATTGAAAGTCTAGAAGAACAGCAAGTCTACACAAACCTAAGTATTGAAAGTCTAGAATATCAGCAAGTCTACACAAGCCAAAGTATTGAAAGGCTAGAATAACAGCAAGTCTATACAAATATCACCCTACCGAAGTATTGAAAGTCTAGAAGAACAGCAAGTCTACACAAACCGAAGTATTGAAAGTCTAGAATAACAGCAAGTCTACTCAAATATCACCATACCGAAGTATTGAAAGTCTAGAATAACAGCAAGTCTAAACAAACCAAAGTATTGAAAGTCTAGAATAACAGCAAGTCTATACAAATATCACCCTACCGAAGTATTGAAAGACTAGAATAACAGCAAGTCTACACAAATATCACCATACCGAAGTATTGAAAGTCTAGAAAAACAGCAAGTCTACACAAATATCACCCTACCGAAGTATTGAAAGTCTAGAATAACAGCAAGTCTAAACAAACCAAAGTATTGAAAGTCTAGAATAACAGCAAGTCTACACAAACCAAAGTATTGAAACTCTAGAATAACAGCAAGTCTACACAAATATCACCCTACCGAAGTATTGAAAGTCTAGAATAACAGCAAGTCTACACAAACCGAAGTATTGAAAGTCTAGAATAACAGCAAGTCTACACAAATATCACCATACCGAAGTATTGAAAGCAAACAACAATCCAACACAAATGTCTATTGTACACAAACAATTACAATCTACATCACAACTACAGAAACATAAAATCTACATAAACATGAAAACTACATTAACATCAAATCTACATAGATATTAAAATTACACAAACATAAAATCTACGTAAACTTCAAAACCATGTAAATGTTAAAACTACACAAACATAAATACTTCTTCAACATCAAATCTACATAAACATCAATCTACATAAACATGAAAACTACATAAACATCAATCTACATAAACATCAATCTACATAAACATCAAAACTACATAAACATGAAAACTACATAAACATCAATCTACATAAACATGAAAACTACATAAACATCAATCTACATAAACATAAAAACTACATAAACATCAATCTACATAAACATGTAGTTTTCTACATAAACATGAAAACTACATAAACATCAATCTACATAAACATGAAAACTACATAAACATCAATCTACATAAACATGAAAACTACATAAACATCAATCTACATAAACATGAAAACTACATAAACATCAATCTACATAAACATGAAAACTACATAAACATCAATCTACATAAACATGAAAACTACATAAACATCAATCTACATAAACATGAAAACTACATAAACATCAATCTACATAAACATGAAAACTACATAAACATCAATCTACATAAACATGAAAACTACATAAACATCAATCTACATAAACATGAAAACTACATAAACATGAAAACTACATAAACATCAATCTACATAAACATGAAAACTACATAAACATCAATCTACATAAACATCAAAACTACATAAACATCAATCTACATAAACATGAAAACTACATAAACATCAATCTACATAAACATGAAAACTACATAAACATCAATCTACATAAACATGAAAACTACATAAACATCAATCTACATAAACATGAAAACTACATAAACATCAATCTACATAAACATGAAAACTACATAAACATCAATCTACATAAACATGAAAACTACATAAACATCAATCTACATAAACATGAAAACTACATAAACATCAATCTACATAAACATGAAAACTACATAAACATCAATCTACATAAACATGAAAACTACATAAACATCAATCTACATAAACATGAAAACTACATAAACATCAATCTACATAAACATGAAAACTACATAAACATCAATCTACATAAACATGAAAACTACATAAACATCAATCTACATAAACATGAAAACTACATAAACATCAATCTACATAAACATGAAAACTACATAAACATCAATCTACATAAACATGAAAACTACATAAACATCAATCTACATAAACATGAAAACTACATAAACATCAAAACTACATAAACATTACATAAATATAAATACTACATAAACATAAAACTACATAAACATCAAAACTACATAATTATTAAAACTACATAAACATCAAATCTACTTAAACATAAAAACTACTTAAACATCAAATCTGCATAACATCAAATCGACATAATCATAAATACTACATAAACATCAAAACTACATAAACATCAAAACTACATAAACATCAAAACTACATCTACATAAACATAAAATCTACTTAAACATCAAAACTACAAAACATCAAATCTGCATAACTTAAAATCTACATAAAGATAAAATCTTCATAAACATAAATACTACATAAACATCAAAACTACATTAACATCAAATCTACATAAACATCAAATCTGCATAACATCAAATCTACATAAACTCCAAAACTACATAAACTTCAATATTACATTAGCATTAAACCTACACAAATATAAAAACTACATTAACATCAAAATTACATCAAAACCACATTTATAAAAAATCTACATAAACAATAGCACATCTTCGTACATAGTGAAATACCTTAACAGAAAGTAAATTCATAAAACCTACATAAACAGCAGACCTACATTCACAGCAGACCTATACAGAACAACCCATATAGCTTTGAAGACTACCATATAGGTAAAACCACTCAAATTACATTAAAGACTGCAGTACTAATTAAGGTATTTGAAGTATTCGTGGACTTAGTAACATGGTAATTAAGCCACTTTGTGGAATGTTGCTATAAGTGTGATTGATAAAGTTTTCAGTTTTCTGATCGATCTTTATGTTTGATCATCATTCTACATTCAAAGTAGTGAAGTACACGGAGCCTGTCTGGTCTGTTGTATCAATGTCTATACAACACATTTTATGGGCCAATTCCTGTGTGTGTCTTCTTAGAGCTGTATATGTCTGTACTGGTCCTGCTACTCAAAGACGCATACTAACAAGCATCTCCGGAGTTCTAGGAACGAACAAATCAGAAATATGGAAGATCGATGTTAACAATGAATTTCTGTCATCAATCTCGTAGATAAAAAGAAGTGTTTCCTTCCTGGAGCCGACCAGTTACTATGCTGGATGAGCGTATATTAGCGATGTTCGACCGTGTGTGAGGACATTAGGGTATCTGCCTATCAGACTGTGTGAAGATCAGATCAGTAACATCCCCAAGCTTGAAGCCTACATCTCTGTAACTATTCCTTAACAAATTAAATCATTTATGAAATTTTTTGAAAAAACAAATTGTCACCAAATGTCTCTTGTAGCCTTTGACTGACCAGAAAGGATTGATTATTTATAGAAGCCTGAGTTAGTTCATGCCTAACATCAGGATGGGAAGCCTTTCTATTGGTGTAGAATAACACTGGGGTAAGCTGCTTAGGCTATTGGTGTATACTAACTATTTATCTGGTATTTAGTTTAAGGAGCAGGTCTGGGGAACTCCACCCCCACCACTATTACAGTAGTCTTTCAGCAATATTTCAGCGTGGATGAACAGCAATGCTGCTACGGATGGCAGCGTGATCCTGTAACACGTAGAGTCGGATTCAATAAGATTTCTTTTTGCTCACAACCAAGTAAAATCAATGGGTAGTGTGGGGACCTGGCAATCAATAGAGAAAACCCACTCTACGAAACAAACAATCGCACGAGGACGGGGCCTCCGCTGTTGTAACAGACTTGGGGCTAAGTGTTTTACCGAAGGCAGTGTGGAAGAGTCGACCCGGCGATTCCTGGTCAGGTTTCCCTATCTCTGTAGTTTACAGCAATGTGCACCACTAATGGAGAAATGTGCCAGTTTTACGTACCGTGTAGCATCCCCATCGGAAGCATTCTCCACGATTTGGCATGCAGCGCTCCACTCGGAAGCTAAATGATAATTTACTGCATGTACGTCAGAATTGATGTTTTGCTGTGGATTTTAGAGGCTAAGGCAGCGGTAGATCCTCTGGGGTTCATAACGTTAGATCTATGTTGAAACTAGAGAGAACTCGGTGTCTGTGAAATCAGTGCTTTGCCTTGTGTGTCGGTTCTCCCAGGAGTTATGGATTAAATTATTCCAAATATCTAATGTGTGCAGTTTTAATATTAATCAAAATTTTCAAACGAGAAGAATGATATTTTAGCAAGTGCTATTTAGTTAGTTATTTCAAGATTCATCTATCTTGTCACAATAATAAATTCTTCAACACCACATGAAATAGGGGATAGAAGAACTCCTGCAGGCCATCAATCATCAGAATTAGTTAGCTTGAAATAGCCAGTCAAAGTAATCAACTGTTAGCTAACGTGACCGATTGTGATATGGTACATTATTTAGGTGTGACGTAATATTAAGGAAATGTTAACACACTCTGTAACATACTCAGAATTGGAGCTCATGCACCTCCTGTCATTTACTCAACAACACAACAAAAAGACCGACAGAATTTGATGTGCAAAACCAGATCGGGATATTCCCAGAAGAGTTGGTTGAAGTTGAACTGACAAGTGGGATAATTTGGTATTGTAAATCGGCAAATGAACTGTTAGAAAGGAACTAAGTTGCTGAACAGGTGGCGATATGTAACTCAGAAACGGCTTTCTCACATCCACATTGACAAGTAATTGGAACATTGTAACAGAGGTATTCCGGATCAATTACGGAGTAGAGAAAGGTAATCTGTAATCTGCAGCCAACTCAAGTTCAAGTGAAGTATTAAGCAAATGTGGACTTCCTCACATATTGATTTACAGGAAATAGTTCTACTGTAACTTTAAAAACGTTTGAATAATTTGTAATGTAAATATACAGACTACGGGTCTAGGTTACTGTGTAATCAATTTAATTAGCTCCTTGAGCATTTGTACAAATAGTTGAGTAATGTGAGTTAGGGGCCACGTGTGTGGATTGTGACTCGGAGTCAGCTGATGTGTGTACAAGCGTGTATCATTACCTGTCAACAAACAGTGTTAATCGATCCCTTCATTCCTTTATCCATTAATAATTGGTGAATGACTGTTAAGACACATGGTAGATATCTACCCATGCTGACTTCAATTCTCCTGGTATCTCTGACTAATCACAACCGATGCTACATTGATTGAACGGCAATCTCCGCTCATCTGTGACCTAAGGGGTATGTGACTGTCTGCCCATGCTGTTCTGTGTCGGACACCATCAGCCGAGGTTGTCCTAGACACGGGATAGGGATTTAGGACAGGGTCAGAGATCCTGGCCAGGATGTTGATGTCACCTGTCAAGGATTGCAAAAAGGGTATCCTAGACACGGTTCAGTGATTTAGGCTAGAGTGCCCTAGATACGGTCAGGACTAGATACGGTTCAGTGATTTAGGCTAGAGTGCCCTAGACACGGTTAGGAATTTAGGTCATTGTTTCAGTTGTGTGTCAAGGATTTAGGCCCGGATATCCAAAACCCTGGATCAGGAATTTTGGTGAGTGTCCTAGGCAAGGGTAACAGATTGTGATAAGGTTCTTCCTCTGTGGGAGTCGTGAGTATCTTCAGGGTGTCGACCACCAGTGTTATAGGCCAGGTGTTGTCCTGGGGGGCACATCACTACAGATCACCCATGAATGTGCTGGAGTGGACCCATGACAAGATCGAATCCCTGGCAAACACATGGATACATGAGATGGGAAATGTCCTGGATATCCGATTCCTCTCAGAGGTGTCGGTTGACAAGGTATGTAATAGTAGCATATCCTGTTTTTATCCGCACACAAATAAAATGTCAAGTATTCATTTTCACACAAGATGTCCTGTACTTGTTACTGCAAAAATTAAATATCATGAACATGTTTACACTGAAAAGCATGTCTTATACCTATCTGATTGCCAACTTTGTCATGCTAAAATTTGTTCTGTTTTCTTCCAACATGATAGGGTAGCTGTACACATACTTTATAGAGTATCCTATATCAGGGATTAATAGAATCTTCCCCTACCTTGAGGGTGTGATAGAGAAATCTCCAACCTGAGGGGTGATGTTTTTTGGTTGTCTAACCTGAGGCTGTGCCGCATCAGTTATGATTAGTCAGAGATTAGTCTTTTCAGAATGCTCTTGCATGTATGCCAGTATATGAATCTAATTTGACTATACATCTGATAATGGTAAAATCTGATAAGACTGTACATCTGATAATGGTAAAACCTGATTGGACTATACATCTGATAATAGTAAAATCTGATTGGACTATACATCTGATAATGGTAAAATCTGATTGGACTGTACATCTGATAATGGTAAAACCTGATTGGACTATACATCTGATATTGGTAAAACCTGATTGGACTTTACATCTGTGATAATTAAAAAATCGAATTGGACTGTATATCTGATAATGGTAAAATCTGATTAGACTGTATATCTGATAATGGTAAAATCTGATTTGACTATATATCTGAAAATGGTAAAATCTGATTTGACTATATGTATCTGATAATGATAAAATCTGATTGGATTGTATAACTGATAATGGTAAAATCTGATTGGACTGTATATCTGATAATGGTGAAATCTGATTTGACTATATATCTGAAAATGGTAAAATCTGATTGGACTATACATCTGTTAATGGTAAAATCTGATTGGACTGTATGCCTGAGTATTTTAAAATACACTTGCATCCCATTATAGTACCGGTAAAACCTGGTGACCTCTTTATTGGTCATGGCTGTATTGTTTCAAAAATTCCATAGGCAACAATGTCATCATAGATACATATGTAAAGGTGAATGGTGGACTGTTTGGTGTTCCATATAATCAATGTCTGAAAATACACAGCCGAGTGTTGTACGAGTGTTGTACGTATGCTACACACATTTTATATATATTGTGTTGTAAGACTTTATTTCCCCTCAGGCTTCACCCTTGTGAAACAATTGATTAATCTTGGAGAAAGGAAAAGTTGTCTTTCGCTACCACAAGGGTAATAAATGAGAAGTGAACAACACAACATAAAGGATCTGTAATAACTATATGGCATTGTATAACATCACACACTGGATACCATAGGACATACAAAGACTGTAGCTGATCTAGATCACAGACTCGAATCTAAATCTCCTGTTTAAGCTGTAGTGTTGTCAACTTTTTATCAGTCAAAGTATCAATTGGATAACACATTCTCACCTTGGTCATTAAGTATATTATTACCACTGTAGTGTAGCATGATCTGGAAATTCCTTTTCCATCAAAAGTCTTGATTGGACCCATAAATTTGTACAAGTGAATTGACAAAGGTTACTAATTGGATTGATCTGAAGTGAGTTCAGCAATGTCTGATCACGGCACTTTACCGGTAATTCAATGAGATGTCGATAAGTCATGGCCATTTTTACTTGTGTGGGATTATATAGATCAGAAAATAGCTAATCAGAGTATTGATGTCCACCGAGGGATTCCAACTTGGAACACTCGACTAGGAACGAGAACTGTTTATGTGGGTGTGAGCCATGATGTGGGAAGTGTTTATAGATATATATAGGTATAAAATTTACACCTTACAAGGAAGCTGATTACCTACAGCATATAGACACAGACTCACTGATCCTATGGTTTATTGATGAACTAATCTTCTTAGATTGATATACTGTACTAGGAGTTCAGGACTGGCCTCTTACATGTACTGTCTGCTATTCTGGAGGTTAACGTTCTGTTGTATACTATACAGGTCATACTGTACAGGTCATACTTGGGAATCAGGTGTATATACTTATACGTCATATTGTACAGGTCATACTGGGGAATCAGGTGTATATATACTTACACATCATACTGTACAGGTCATACTGGGGGTTAAGGTATATATATACTTACATATCATACTGTACAGGTCATACTGGGGAATCAGGTGTATATATACTTACACGTCATACTGTACATGTCATACTGGGAAATCAGGTGTGTATACTTACACGTCATACTGTACAGGTCATACTGGGGGTTCAGGTGTATATACTTACACGTCATACTGTACAGGTCATACTGGGGGTTCAGGTGTATATACTTACATGTCATACTGTACAGGTCATACTGGGGGTTCAGGTGTATATACTTACACATCATACTGTACAGGTCATACTGGGGGTTCAGGTGTATATACTTAAACATCATACTGTACAGGTCATACTGGGGAATCAGGTGTATATACTTAAACATCATACTGTACAGGTCATACTGGGGAATCAGGTGTATATACTTAAACATCATACTGTACAGGTCATACTGGGGAATCAGGTGTATATACTTAAACATCATACTGTACAGGTCATACTGGGGAATCAGGTGTATATACTTAAACATCATACTGTACAGGTCATACTGGGGAATCAGGTGTATATACTTAAACATCATACTGTACAGGTCATACTGGGGAATCAGGTGTATATACTTATATGTCATATTGTACAGGTTATACTGGGGAATCAGATGTATATACTTATATGTCATACTGTACAGGTCATACTGGTGGTTCAGGTGTATATCTTTACACGTCATATTTACACGTCATACTATATGGTGGTTCAGGTGTGTATACTTACAGGTCTTACTGGGGGTTAGAGTGTATATACTTATATGTCATACTGTACAGGTCATACTGTACAGGTTATACAGGTCATACTGTACAGGTCATACTGGAGGTTACAGGTGTATATACTTACACGTCATACTGTATGGTGGTTCAGGAGTGTATACTTACACGTCATACTAGTGGTTCCGTTGTATATACCTACACGTCGTACTGTACAGGTCATACTGGTTGGTCAGGGTGAATTCTGCTTGCTCATACTTTGGCGCTTGTATCATTGATGACACTCAGACCTGGAGCAGTATTGGTAGCAGCATCCTCCTTGTCCTTGTTTGTATTTATTGACTGGACAGAGATTATTTGTATTTATTGACTGGACAGACATTATTTGTATTTATTGAGTGGACAGACATTATTTGTAGAATCGGTGTACGGTTTGTTTGAAGCCTTCCATTACCCTATAAGAGTTTGTAGCAGTAATACATAGGACATTTATACCCATCACCTTTATGTATAAACCTTTGATAGGAGGGACAGACAAGAGGAAGATGGTGATGGTTGTGGTACATGCTATTTTGTCATTTATGCATTGGGACAGACAAATCCTGGACGTGACGACTGTGATTAAGTACAGAGTTGTATTCTTTTATCGCTTGGTGTGAATGTGTTCGAACTTATTTTTAAACAACAATATATTTTGCAAAAGTTTGCCACCATAACTTCTATATTGCAAAGACATAACACTTACCTTTTCTATTATCACTAAGTACCTATTTATGACTTCTGTATGTTATTCAGACTGTCTGTCCGGACGTATAATTTCCAGGAGCATATATGTATGTGGATATCTATATATAGCGAAAGTTTGACCCAATATGTCTTGTGTTTTTTAGTATTTGAATGTTAATCCATTATTCAGTCGGTTGATTTGCAGAAATGTTAATATTTAATACAGTAAAAATTAGTGTTATTCAGGTACATAGTATCAATAGATACCAGTAAACAATTGATAAAGTTTTTGTTTAACCAGGAAAGATGAAATACAAAATAGTATTCCTTATTATAATATTATTCATTGTCTTATATCAACCTACAATTTTTCTTCCATGTTAAAAAAATAAAATGTCCTCATCATATGTGGCCAGTTGGATACATTGGTGCTCATGGCATCATAAATGTTGGGGAGAGTGCTCATGGCATCATAAATGTTGGGGAGAGTGCTCATGGCATCATAAATGTTGGGGAGTGCTCATGGCATCATAAATGTTGGGGAGAAATTACTTGAAATAGTAATACATCTGTAGGAGTTGATATGCACCGATCTATTTACAGCATCAGAATCGGTGGTACTGCCTGGAGCAATTTTAGTATTGGCCACATCAAATTTTAACCATCCAATTTTGAGTAATACATGCCAAATATTTTGATAATGCCAAAGAATACATTTACAGTTGTGCAACACACTCTACACCATACTGGCTTAAGTTTTGTTTTGTGACAAGAAAGCAGAAAATGCAACTTGGGGATCTGGATTAAACCTAGAACCTCAGAAATGTAGATGGCGCCTCTAACCAATGGAGCTACCTGCAGGTTAACATCGCTATCAGTCTAGTTCCACTTCACCCCTCCTTCACCACCCCCCTTCGCCCCCAAACACAACTGTTCCTAGAACCTGGTATCCAGTATTCCCTTATGCCAAGCATACACAAACACACTACCGTACTTGGAAAAAGGTTTTGTCACAGACATAATTGTAACGGGAGAGGGAAGATTCGTAACATGACCAGACTGGGATTTGGACTCGAGACCTCCAAACTATTGAATGGCAGTTCTAACCAACTGAGTAACCTTGGTTACCTGCAATAGAGCTGGGCAGTTTGCTACACTATCGGGATACGTACAAATATAGAATATAGCTGTAAAACAGCAGTTTGATAGCAGATAGAACCTTACTCTATGATAGAATGTGTGTAAAACATTATTGATGATTGAAGCAGTGAGGATTGTGATCAATCTGGTGATTACGGTTGACAATTTCATTAATGGAATGCTGTATACAAATGGGCTGTAGCACAGGAGCCTGGGTTTTGGCTCATTAGCTTAGGATGTGGCACAGGGGCCTGGGTTGTGGCTCATTGACTTAGAATGTGACACAGGGGCCTGGGTTGTGGCTCATTAGCTTAGGATGTGACACAGGGGCCTGGGTTGTGGCTCATTGACTTAGAATGTGACACAGGGGCCTGGATTGTGGCTCATTAGCTTAGGATGTGACAAAGAGACCTGTGTTGTGGCTCAGTAGCTTAGGATGTGACACAGGGGCCTGGGTTGTGGCTCATTAGCTTAGGATGTTACAAAGGAATCAGAGTGGTAGCTCGTTAAATTAGGATGTGACACCAGGATCATTAGTTTGGGAGAAGACACAAGGGCCTTGGTTGTAGCTCATTAGTTTTGGAGGTGACACAGGGGCCTGGGTTGTAGCTCATTAGTTTAAGAGGTGACACAGGGGCCTTGGTTATAGCTCAATAGTTTGGGAGGTGACACAGGGGCCTTGGTTGTAGCTCATTAGTTTGGGAGAAGACACAAGGGCCTTTGTTGTAGATCATTAGTTTGGGAGGTGACACAGGGGCCTGGGTTGTAGCTCATTAGTTTGAGAGGTGACACAGGGGCCTTGGTTGTAGTTCATTAGTTTGGGAGGTGACACAGGGGCATTGGTTGTAGATCATTAGTTTGGGAGGTGACACAGGGGCCTTGGTTGTAGATCATTAGTTTGGGAGGTGACCAGGGGCCTTGGTTGTAGCTCATTAGTTTGGGAGGTGACACATGGGCCTTGGTTGTAGCTCATTAATTTGAGAGGTTGCATGCTTGCCGATTGTGTAAGGGTCGGGATTATGAGTCATCAGCCAGGGTTTTGATACATCATATTGGGATGTGACACAGGGGTAGGGGATGTATTACAGGGACCAGGATCTAATTATGTTACAGGAGGCTGGGCTTTTACAACATGGAACTATATGGCACAGGGGCTTTGACTTTAAAGGTATTTATTAATGACAAATCTAACCAAGGAAATACCGGATGTTAATATTACAAAGCTTAAGTCCTTCCGGATGTACAGAATAGTTATTCCATTGTAAGCTCAGCTGTAAGTGTAGGTCTAGGGCTTACTGCTGGGAAAATTATTGACATTTTAATGGTTCACAATTTTCTGGTCCTAATCTACAGGTGATTATGTGGTAGATTTTTTTGATGAAGTACTGACCAGCATGGAAGCCGGAAATATGTAATCAATGTGGTGTACTTCACAGGGCGAGGAGAACAAAGGAACACGTAACACCGTAATTACACGGGATTGTCATTAGGCCACAGAACTCCCATGGAGTTGGTACTGTATTCATGTTCATTGTGTCCCATTCTCGGAGAAAGTAGTATGAGAAAAAATCATGATCTATACCATTATAATGTAACCGTGAAATCAATGGCTACAAACTCTAAACCATAAACAGCAAAACGATTTCAAATTTGTTCTTTGTTGGTGTCTAATAAATAATTATTCTACATTTCCTGTTAGAAATATAACAACGGAACACACTCTGCCTCATGATGGACGATTGCGTTTTGTCTGGACATTATTGTGTGGTAATTTGAAAGCCAAATTGTTGACCCTTCCTGACAAAGTTAATTGTTAGTGGATCTGTCAGAGATAGACTGGTTATTTCCGCACTCTGATTTAAATATTCATGGCGCATTCCTGGGAGATTAGTGGGGAACATTTTATACCATGACCACAAGCCATAATTTACATATAACTGCCATATAGGGATGTAGGGTTCAGGCGTGAAATATATATAGCTTTGTACCTCAGACATATGGACCTTATCGCATCTATAATTCATCAATCTAGTAAGGTGATTAGGGGACACATATTGCTGGAGACATTTTCATTGACCTTGACCTTTGAAGTGTATGAAAGAAAGATTGGTAAAATACCTGATGTTGATCATTTAACTGAAAGAATATATATGCATATATTCTAAGATAATGATTTTGACTGCAGAGGTTTGGCAGATTTTAATTGTAGGTAAGGATAATGGTTGCCTTCTAGCTTTGCGCCAGAGGGAATTTCCCTAAAGTTCAGTGGTCGAGCATCGGACTTGGAAGTCTGGGATTGCTGGTCTGACTCCCGGTGGTAGCACACTACTCTCTTTCCTGTTACATTTGCATAACAACAGCTGATCAAGATATGTCAAGTACATTGATGACCTGCTGTATAATATTTTTTTTACAGTCCCAAATATTTTGTGGATTTGCTAAAAAGGTCAATTTCGCAGATTTACTTTGTACAAATTTAAGGTTAAGGGGCCATGGCTCATAATGCTAAGAATTCACACTAATTTTGCAGGTTTCCTTTTTTTTGCAGAAGAATTGTTACAGGGCAAAATAACGAAAAATTAGAACCCCACAAAAAAACAACCATCTGATCATGACCTCACAAGTTGGAGGTAAATTCAGATCGTTATGTACCAAGGTCAACGTTGAAGACATTGCAAAAGAAAGGTAGTCCAAACTAGGAGAATTAAATGAGCTTAAGGAAATGGTGATGAACTGAGACAGTATTGATGAGATAAGTGACGCACAGATTGCATTGTAAATTGACCTGGTTGTTTTTGTCTCTGGCTGGTGTATGTGATTTTTGTTGTTTGGTGATTGTGGCTTGGCATAGACCATTTACTTTCTGTGGGATGTTGAGGAGCCTAGGAGACTTAGTTAGGGTGAGTGTGCTGTAGCACCCTTGGGAATGGTAGGCAGTTTGAAAATCAATTCCAGGATCGTAAGAACATCGTTTATATATGATAATTTGCTCTCTGTTGCTGGAGGCAGATATCGTTTGATAAATGAAACAAAGCATTTATGGCAAATTTGCATACACATCTAGATCTTGTGCATGTAGCTGAACTGACGAGAGCTGTTTATGGCAGTGACTTTATGACAAGAATATGGTAAGCAGACAAAAGCCTGTGATGGTGAGCTGTAAAGACAAAAAGCAATATGTAGCTTAAAAAAAATCTGACATAGTTTTATGTTTGTATGAGTTGTTATCAGATTGAAATGATATCAATAGATACAGGACAAAATTTAAAGAAAGAAATATGGGGGTTATACAACTGATCACAGTGATAAACTATACTCTTTTAAAACACTATGACTACCAGGACAACTCTCTGGGATATCATCTGTCATAGGCAAATTTGAGTGTGACCACCATTGTTGATCATAAGTCTGTACAGTGTGGTGAGGAGTTTTGACCCCCACAGCAAGCTGATTTGAGTTTACCATGAATTGTCCTTAGTTTATCCTCATCCCTATGAGTTTAATGAGACGAGTCTGATCTTAGCTGGAGAATTGAGCTCATCAGGCAATTCAGGACTACAGTCACGAGATTTGTGGCCACCAATGAGTGAGTGGAACTCTAGTCTGATGACCTTCTATATATAATCAGTAACAAATATTCCCTACAGTCAGCAAGTAAAGCTCCTAAAGCCAGCGAATCAGTGAAAAGGGCCCACTGTCAGATGGTTGAGCCTCTATTGTCAGTGAAATGAGCCCTATTGTCAGCGAAATGAGCTCCCATAGTCAGTGAAATGAGCTTCTATGGTCAGTGAAATGAGCTTCTATGGTCAGTGAAATGAGCCTCTATGGTCAGTGAAATGAGGCTCTATAAGTAAAGGGAACCCTACTGTCAAGTATCTACTGTCAGTGAGGAGAGCCCTTTAGGCAGTGAGTTGAGTTATACAGGCAGTGAGTTGAGCCATACAGGCAGTAAGTTGAGCCCTACAGGCAGTGAGTGGAGTTCTACAGGTAGTAAGTTGAGTTGTATAGGCAGTTAGTTGAGTTCTACAGGCAGTGAGTTGAGTTCTGCAGGCAGTGAGTTGAGCCCTACAGGTAGTGAGTTGAGTTCTACAGGCAGTGAGTTGAGTCATACAGTCATACAGGCAGTGAGTTAAGTTCTACAGGTATCAAGTTGAGTTCTACAGGCAGTGAGTTGAGTTCTACAGGCAGTGAGTTGAACCCTACAGGCAGTGAGTTGAACCCCCACAGTCTGTTGTGCAATGACATTCTGTTAGTGACCTTAGCTGTTAATAGGACGCTAAATCCAATAAAACAATATAAGCCCATACATTTTTTGCAAGTTGGTCCATGGATAGGGTGTTTTGGTACAAAAAGGCCATTGCAAACAAATTGCATCACGCCATGAACACTATTTACATAATGGAAGTCCAGCTCAGAGATAAAGACGAATACCTTGTAATATTTTGTGCAATACATCAAAACAGATTATAAAAAACCATGGTAGATTTTCCTATTATGGTATGGCGTTGTCCGTCCGGCGTAAACTTTTGGATGTCCGGCAATCTCCTCCGACATTTTCAACCAATCTCTTTGAAACTTGGTATACATTATAATCATGATATGAAGTTGTGTCTCCCTTAAACGAATTTTAATTCAACAATTTTTCCAAAAGTTATTGCCCTTTGTTCATTTCAGTATTTGATTTTTGTCCGGTAATCTCCTCCTACATTTTTCAATGGATGTCTTAGAAACTTAGTAGGCTAGATAATCATGATATGTTATTATGTTTCCTTGAAAAGAATTTAGATTCGACGATTTTAGCAAAAGTTATTGCCCTTTGTTCATTTCAGTGTTTGTTTTTTTTATCTGGAGATTTTCTCCTACATTTTTATAGCATGTTAGCTAACCACTCTTAGAATGATGCAGATCTTATTTCAATGTAAGAAAGTATAAAACACTATATAGCATTCGACGGGCGTATATTGTTCCGCCCCGCGGTACTCTTGTTTATGGAGTGGTTACATAAACACATTATCAATTGATCTAGTATAGTGTGTGTCTGAGGCGGACAAAATACTACCTGGTACTGTGAAGTAATATTCAGCAAAACAGGCAAAGTCACAAAAGACAAGTTATGGTCAGACTAGTCTAGAACCAGAGGTAGGTACACACAATACAAGCTGACCAGACACTGGAGCTCTAAATAATGCAATTCTGTTACTAGTGCTGGGTTAGCTTATCAAAGAAGACTTGTGGCACACACTACTTGTTAGTTTAACATCTAATCTCTGACTGACTTTAGTTTAAGAACCTGATGCAGCTTATCCCAGCCATTAATTGACACAAATTCATTTTGAAGACACATTTAATATCTGACCAGCTGTTGTGTAGATGTCTAGAAGCAGCTTACACTGGACATTGGTAATACATCAAGTTGACCAATCATTGAAGCTGAGACCAGCTAGTCTGTGGAAACTGATCATGAGGCAGCTTGCCAGGTTTCCACAACACAAGGTAACCATACATTGAAGCTTCGACCAACCAGTCTAGATTCTGAGGCTGTTTACCACACACTGACACACAAGACAAATTGACCAAACGTTGGAAGCTCTGACCAACCCATCTGTAGCCCAAGGCAGCTTACCAAATGTCTGGTACCAGATAGAGGCTCTACACGTCTTCTAATCTCCAAAGTGTTGAGTCTGACGGTTAATTACGTCAAGCTTTATAGGAATTCATTTTACGGTGAAATATTCTGCAATCTTATGTAATGTCTCCCTCCTTCAGATGATGTTAAGAAAATGGATTTTCTAGTTGATGGCAGTAAGGGTACCACGTTGTTGTTAAGAAGACTCCTAAAACAGTTTTGTCAGCCTACACAGACATCTAATTGTGACAATGTGCACATTTATTTTACTGGGACCATGTGTCAGTTCAAAATAAACCTTGTCTTCAATCAAACTGCTTGCCCTAACATTGTGCTGACAAGACAGTAACATTGCTCCCTGGTGGATAGTCAGAGTATATAGTCGGAGTATAGAGGATCAGGTGTGGAAATCGTGTCGGAGTGGGGAAGAGTGGTGTGGTGCTAGTAAACAGTTTGTTTAATGGCTGTCATTGGTTCCCCAAAGGTTCATGGACATTCCAAGAAAACAAGTTTCATAAGAACACTGAGTAACAGAGGTCATTGAGTGTAGCGAGCTCACCCTCATCCTACCTACACTTAGACAGTATGGTAGACTAAGTTTTTAAAAATTATTGATCGTGCTTCTTTGTAGTAATAAAAATATATAAAAATAGCTCTGCTGGCAATTCCCAGGCAGGATAGGTACTCTATCAGATTCAAACTCATCAGGTTCTGTAAGGGGTTGATATCTTCTGTGGGTGTTGATTTCACAATTTTATCTTCCGTGGGTGTTGATTTCAGAATTTTATCTTCCGTGGGTGTTCACAATTTTACACAATGGTGTAATTTGTGAGCCGGCCCCTAGACAGATACCTACACCTTAATTGTGAGTTGTCCATTTATGGGAAACGAACAGTGTGTTATGAGTCAGCCTAACTGTACATTTTACTTAAATTTTAATCTGACACCATACTTACATCTCTCCCTCCTTCAGCTTAGTGAACTCTGACGGCATATAAATTAGAGTATACGCAATGAAATATGGCATTGTTCATGGTTCAGCCAGATACCAGTCCGATGACAGCCATTGCTTAGTTCCTTCAACATCTGGAAACATGGAACATATTCAGGATCGATTATGTGTGATTATAAAACAAAAGGACACTAACAAACATATTATTCCATGGATGCATATTCAAATTACCTGGTCAGTAAAGCAGTTCTGGAGCATTCAACCATGTCACTTATAAGAAAAATGACATAGCAGTGTGCTGATACGCATATATAACAACCTTTGAAAAATGTTGGAAGAGCTACTCATATTAATTAATAAAAAAAATGAAAATTATCAAAAAAGTAATATAGTGTTGATCACTATGCATTTTCTAAATCCTAGCAACCATAACTACAGTAGTTAACGATTCATAGCAACACACTCCATCTGTTTTTTTATTTGTACAGCATTTAAACACATTTGGGATGTAGATATAAGGATTGACCTTCATTTTGATGGCATATATGGTAGCATAAATGCAGTTGGCAACGAACATATTCTTTATGGAGCATATTACCAGATACGCTGTCAAAATGAAGGTCAATCCTAATATGAAGTGATGAAATAAATTGGTTTGGGATTTTTTTATGGTGTATATGTGAAAGAAATATAAAGATTAAATTTTGCCTTTATTTGCAGGTTGACAATGTGAAGCTGCTTGAACGTTACAAGGTGCGACAGTCTTCAGTGGGCACCCTCTATCTGACTACCACACATCTCATCTTTGTGGATGCAGCTGGGAAACGTGAAGTATGGGTAAGTTGTCTGCCTCACACAGATGTTTGGTAAACTGTATGGATAAGTTGTCTGCCTCACACAGATGTTTGGTAAACTGTATGGGTCAGTTGTCTGCCTCGCACAGATGTTTGGTAAACTTATGGGTCAGTTGTCTGCCTCGCACAGATCACCATCCTCGAAAGCCAACCCCAATCAATAATTACGTCATTTAAGTACTCAATTGTGTGTGTAAGCAGGGTTTGTACTTTCACTAGACAGTAAATTATCATTCAAAAAGTGTTTGAATTATCCGCCTATTTGTACTGACCAGAGGTTTACCGTTATTTTTTAAAATTCTTGCTGTTTAAGGGCAAAATATCAATAACATATCTGAATGTGTAATTAAAGGATTGACATGACCATGGGTCAAATTGGCCAGGAACTCCGATATGTCTTTAGACTTGCCTTCAGGCAGTGACTTTCAGCAGCTGGTTATTGACTCTGTCAATGATCCCAACAACCCTGACATGACCATGGGTCAAATTGGCCAGGAACTCCCATACGTCTTTAGACTTGCCTTCAGGCAGGGGCTTATAGCAGCTGGTTATTGGGTCTGTCAATGATCCCAACAACCTAGACATGACCATGAGTCAAATTGGCCAGGAACTCCCATACGTCTTTAGACTTGCCTTCGGGCAGTGACTTTCAGCAGCTGGTTATTGACTCTGTCAATGAACCTGACAACCCAGAGATCGGTGTTACTGGGGACAGTATTGGTACTGGGCTTTTTTCTCTGGGTTCAAGTCTACGTGTTGGCAATCTCTCTGGATCTACTTCTTCTGGTGTTACAAAGCTCACCAATCTAGTACCAATGTCAGTCCAGTCAGATTTGGAAAGTATCTTTCTCCTAATTGTATTACCGGTAATTCAGCTTCATTAGAATACCTATAGGCAGAAAGTGTTACAAATTAGCTAGAAGTGCTACAATTACTAGTACAATTTGCCTTTTTTGGAACTCACTAAAACATGGTTACTATGACAACACTGATTGCAATTTCATGTTTTTAACAAAGTCATAAATGTATCCAATGGCAAAAAAATATCTTTTGAAAATCAAACTATTTTGGCAGTGTAAAGAATTAATTGCCTAAGTCCCCTTAGGGTCTTTTTAAGAGGGTGTTACCATACTAATACTATTTTGTAATGTAACAGATATTCAAGATGATATTGGAGACTAAACCTTGTTATTGATAGTCTTTTCCTTTAGCTTAAATTGACTCTATATCCAAATCTTGTCCATTGATCTGTCCTGATGAGTGACTCAATATTTGTCTTGCTTATTTAGGTCTGTGGTGTAACTCAATCCGAACCATGTCCATATTCATTGTCTGCTCTACCCTGTCTATTGATCACACTGTATGACTTTTACCTCAGCATTGACATGGATTGCTTTGAACTGTGCCCTGCGCACTGACCTGTATTGTGTGACGTAGTATAAAGTCTGCCCATTGACCTGTACTGTGTGACTCAGTCTCAAGCCTGTCCATTGACCTGTACTGTGTGACTCAGTCTCAAGCCTGTCCATTGACCTGCTTTGTTTGACTCAGTCTCAAGCCTGTCCGTTGACCTGTACTGTGTGACTCAGTCTGAAGCCTTTCCATTGACCTGTACTGTGTGACTCAGTCTCAAGCCTGCCATTGACCTGCACTGTGTGACTCAGTCTCAAGCCTGTCCATTGACCTGCACTGTGTGACTCAGTCTCAAGCCTCCCCATTGACCTGTCCATATTGCCCATAGTGGTACGGTTTATTGATGTGATGGAGGAGAGTATTAAACATGTAGACCATTATTGACAAGTTGTGTTCGGACAACGTTTGGCTGATAGCGAACATAACATTAAATTAGTAATGACACATTTGGATACAAAGTGCTGTAAACATGGCTGCAGTTGTCCAAACTGGTTTCCGATTCCGATAAGACTGCTGTATGTACGAGGAGTAAAACATGATTGTAGACACAATACATAACGACAATGATTAGGGACGATTCATCCAACATGTTCCCGGAGATAATTATTCTGTTGTGCCACGTGTCTGTTTAATGTTGAGAGGTTAACCTATATCACCACCGTACCTCGTTAATTTGTCATATATTTTGGTTTTTATATAAAAAAAAATCAGTATTTCGAATATGTTGAAATAAATGCAACAGGGAGAATTTTTGTAAATGAAAACATGTACAAAGTATTCAAAGTTTTTCTGCATTTAAAATGGTGTACAGGGGCTGTAAAAGATTCTTCTAGACACACTGGTAAGGTGTTCATTAGTTAACATTAAATATAAATGTAGTATGAAAAACATGAATAGGGACTGGACCAGAGGGATACAGTGGAAACAGTAGAACAACTGTACGTCTGCTGATATTACCCTTGTGTTGTACCCTCTCAGGACTGATATTACCCTTGTGTTGTACCCCCTCAGGACTGATATTACCCTTGTGTTGTACCCCCTCAGGACTGGTATTACCCTTGTGTTGAACCCCCTCAGGACCACTTTTTAGAAACATTTATCCTTTTCTACACTGCCAAATATTTATCCTTTGGCCTTAAATGTCCAGTGTTTAATTCACCTATGCATACATGTAAATAAGAATATAGTATTAAAGACATAAATAGAGACCGGACCAGAGGGATGCAGTGAGTACAGCAGAACATCTATAAGACCTTGACTAATGATATCATCCTTATGTTGCACCCCATCAGGACCACTTAATATTTTTTCACTGCCAATTTTTTGTCCTTGGGCTTTTAAAAATAAATTTGTCCAGTGTTTTATTCACCTATGCATGCTTCCAAGTATGGTCACCGTATACACGTTTTGCCTTGTGTTAAATTTGCTGTCTCTTCCAAGTGCTAAAATATTAAAATTAAATGGTTCTGTTTTACAGTATTGAATTAAAAATAGATTTAATATCATTTGATGAGTCAAACACACTGTTATCTATTGTTTTCTATCTCTACTCACATCTCAATGGACACTTGAGTTTGTTCAATGCCATCAGTTGACTGTCAAACACAATAAGTGTGGTTATCTTAAGGTACAGGCATTGTAGATGATAGACACTGGATGAGTTATACATGATTGATAACATTTCTGCTTTCCATATTGCGATATATAGACAGACCTGAAAGAGAATTGTACTGAACTGACATGCTCAACCTGTGGTGGAATGTTCCTAAAAACGGACGAGTAGGGCTAGAACCTGTGTGATAACGCACAGCACGGGCTAGGAGGTGATCAATGACAGAAAGTGTAGAATCAATGTAACATTAATGAACTGGTGCCACACATGCTACAGGTGAAGCTAGTGGTAAAGGCCCTTTGATGTATAACAGACAATTGATTAAGGTTTACAATCAATGAAGGGATCATTCAGGGATAATTTCTTTCCTTGAGATTGTCACAATTCTTTATTATTGTTCAATTATTGTGAGGTAGCATAATTAATTCTGCTATAAAATGTCAATTTACATTTTCTTTAATCAAGAAACAGAAAGTGTTCGTCAGATCGTGATTCGTAGGGAGTGAGCATCCTAGGGGTATGGGTTGATGGTGTGACTGAGTATGTGTTAAGGGGTTGACTTTGGAATATGGGTTGACATTTTTCTGTTTCTTTCACACAATAATTTGTTATTTTACTATTTCAGATTTTACATATGCACATGGCAGCCATTGATCGGTTGCCATTGACAACAGGTGGCTCTCCATTACAGCTTCGATGTAAAGATTTCCGTTGTGTGACCTTTGTCATCCCTAAAGATAGAGAATGTCAGGACATATACGAATCACTAATGGATCTCTCTCGTCCAGGTAAGCTTGTAAAGGTCACAGTCTGGCCTCTAGACTTGTCATCAAGGTCAAGGTCAGTTGTACAATAATCAAGGTCTGTCCATTTGCTATAGGATGTACTTCCTATAATTTGCACAACTGTTAAGGTCTATCATATGAATTCTTCATGAAGGCCATACAGGTATTAGTTGTACAAGGGTAAAAGTCTGTCCATTAATTGTCTAGGTCATATTATACATTGGTGTCAAAGTCCAAGGTCAGACCCAATAATTTCAAGTGTATGGCAAGGCTGTTTAAGATGTCAGAGAAGAATCAACCAATGCTTAGCTTCCTTCTCAGAACATAAGTCATTGATTTTAAAATTTCTGATTTTCTTAAAGTATCAAGTCAGAGTAATGAACTTAAGTATCGGTAATGGTATATTAGGTACAATATCCTTGTAGATGTCAATTTTAGAATATATTTTTGTCAATTCCAGCGAGTATAGATGCACTTTACGCCTTCCACTTTACCCTGCCTGCTGGACAAAAGTCCTATGGATGGGATATGTATGATACTCAGACGGAGTACTTGAGAATGGGGATTCCGAACGAGCTGTGGGTCCTCACAAGCATGAACAGGGACTATGAGGTATGACCCTAGGTCACAGTCCCTTGTCTTAGTCCGTTAACACAAGGGGATCACGGAAGGCAACTATACTGAGAGAGGGACAAAAAACAATTTGTTGAAGGATACAAAACTCATTATGTGCACCCTCTATTGATTTCAAACTGTCATGTGATATCCATCTAATTTTGTAAAGAGTGCCAATATCACATTTAAAGGCAACATGACAGAGCCCATGCCATGGCTTAAAAACTGAAGCAACAGGTATTTTCTCTTTTGGTCATCCAGAATTGGCAAATATTGATACAATATCTTAGGTAACGAGAGCTGCCTCTGTTAGGCAAGTTGAAAAATAATAGGAAAAAGATGGTGTCTCAATTGCTGCATGCCTTTCAGCAAAATTAACTCAACTGATATGAGGTTTGGGCAGAGGAAAAAAGTGGAGCTTGGTACATGTACAAAATAATTGACATATTTGGTCAGCAAAGACTAACAGCAAATAAATCTGCTGTCAAGTGTTTTATATTTCTTTGCAAAAGAAAAACAGGGTTCAAATTTTGAAAAATATCATCCAACCAATGAGTTTGATCACTGTTAGAGTCAAAAAGGGGTTCTGGTAGAGCTTAACTGTAAAGCGTTCTATATGACAATCATGTGAAACAAAAGTTCTGTATAAAAATAAAATAAAATGTTCAAACTTATGTATGTAATCCAGTGTTCCCAGTACTCAACCCTACTTAACATCACTGTCTACTCTGTCTCACACACAGCTATGTGACACGTACCCCCGGGACCTATATGTTCCTGCTACTGCCACCACGCCTATCCTGGTGGGAAGTTCTAAGTTCAGGAGCAGAGGACGTCTACCAGCCCTCTCCTACCTTCACCGAGACAACCAGGTCTGTTTCTTATCCCATGTACAGTTATCTCCCCTTGTTATTACTAACCAACAGTACTATCCCATCTTTTACTTAACAAATTGTTTCTGTTATTTACATTTAAAGATAAAGTTTATGTAAAACCTGCAGTAGAACTACCTGTCTACTGTATAGTTGGTATCTCGCAGTACCACCTCATTTTGTCTTTCTCACTTGGGTGGCAACCTTTTAAGAAAGATTTAACATTCAATGTTATCTCATAATTTTGTTGTGAGTGGGAATTTCTGCTTTACATACGTTCCGTTCAGTTCTAACCTGATTGTATGACTATGTAACTGTGTTGTGATGGCTGTTTTGTGTCTGCCTCCAGGCCGCTATATGTCGGTGTAGCCAGCCTCTCGCTGGCTTCAGTGCACGCTGTGTTGAGGATGAACAGATGCTGCACGCCATTTTAAGGGCAAACCCTTCCTCCAAGTTCCTGTACGTAGTGGACACTCGACCCAAGGTCAGTTAATAACTTATGCTATCCCAGTCTCTTCAATGATCAATCACAAACTGCCTTCAAGGTCAGTTACAAACTTTCTTCTTGGTCAATAAAAAATGGTCCCCATGGTAACTTTCTGTACTGGTAAAATATAAAGTTAGTGACTTGAACCCTCACCCGAGACAATTGCTTATCACATCCAGGGTCAAACACAAACTATCATTCAGGAAAATTGTAAATTCTTAACATTGTAGCATATTGATATAGTTCTCATATTGATGTCAATAAGGTTTACCAATTAATAATTATCTGTAATTATTGCCACTGTGGAAGAGGGTTTTTTTTCCTGCTAATTTTCTAATAAAAAAGGGTTCTTTTTGTGATGATGTTTCCTGTGTTCTCCTTGGATCAATGTGACTTTTCCTGTTTTCTCCACAGATCAATGCGATGGCCAATAAAGCCGCAGGAAAGGGCTATGAGAATGAGAACTTTTACTCTGACATCAAATTCCAGTTTTTGGGCATTGAAAACATTCATGTGATGAGAAATGGACTACAGAAATTAATAGATGGTAAATTATAACAGGGAGATTGTTCCATCAGGCCTTAAGAAGCTATCCATAAGATAGAGTTTGATGTAAACTACTACAGAACATTTGAACCAATTCTATTTTGATTTGTTTTTTATAAGGACAAATGTAATGTAGGTCCAGAAGGCTTTTTTCAATGTGTATGGTTATCTACAGTAAATAAAATCTCATACGTTTCGCAGTGAATACACTGCAGTGCAAATGTTGGTACCAGGTATACACTGAATTTTAGAACACTAATTACATTTCTTGTCAACCTCAAATTATGCTCAATAAGACAATGATACATTATTAGGTGGTAAGGAAATGGAGGCACTCTACAAAACCACAAAATTAAGTTATGACTACTTGATAAATCATTCCTATTGATAAATGTTTTCTTTGACTTAACAGTGTGTGAACTGAAGAACCCATCAATGAACTCGTTCTTGTCTAGTATAGAGGCCAGTGGGTGGCTGAAACACATCAAATCGGTCATAGACACCTCCGTGTTTATTGTTAACGTAAGTCATTAACATTCTTGTCTAGTATAGAGGCCAGTGGATGGCTGAAACACATCAAACCTGTCATAGACACCTCCGTGTTTATTGTTAACGTAAGTCATTAACATTTTGTACACCTCCGTGCCAATGTAAGTCTTTAGTTCAAGTGCTCCTATCACTCGATTAAGGTGACCTTTTTAGCTAAACATTTCTCAATTTCCATCAATGAACTGATTTCTTTGTGAGTTTACATATTGATATATCATTATAAAAACAAGTTTGTTTTCTGGTGTGACATATATATTCAGAGTTATGCCCCTTTTTGGATATATTTGTCCAGCTATGCATTTCTCAATTGATGAGCTAAATTTTTATTTTCAAATATACAGCTGTGTTTCTATTTCTATGCATGTTATATGACTTATTCCCCTTTACACACTTTGCTTCACAATCTGGTGAAATTATTTATATTCAAATACTGTATAGACTAGTTGTTAATTATTATTCACGAGGGTTTTAATTTTGCTTTCACAAATACTTGGAAACTATGTGTGAGGATAGCTCCATTAAAGCATTTGTCACATTGCATTGACAGGTGTGTTATTTTATTGGGGATATTATTAGAAAGTAATTCACTAATTTACAAAGTGTTTTGCTGAGGAGGTGTGGGGTATATTTAGTAAGTGTGTAGCTTACATTTTCAGTTGGATTTAGGGATATTGATGTACAGCTGTTGTTATTGTAGGCGGTACGTAATGGCATTAGTGTTCTAGTGCACTGTTCTGACGGCTGGGATAGAACTGCTCAGACCTGCTCCCTGGCTTCCCTTATGTTGGACCCTTATTACCGCACCATACAAGGCTTCCAGGTAATTCATAAAGAATGAAGGTTAAAAATACAATTTCCAAGCAAACCTGCAAAGCTTACAGGTGATTTATACAAGACCTCCAGGTTAATCATAAAAGGCATGAAGGGGGTTTCAGCTTCTTAGTAAAGCATGAGGGGCTATCAGGTAAAGCACATGATGTTACATGTTTGAACAGTTCTCAATTTATTTATATACATACATGAACATTGTATCATCTGTACCCACTCATGAATTGATCTCTGTGTTTTAGTACAAAATATTTCAAACAATCTTACTGTCTACATAACTGGATATGTTGACAGTCTACATACATGCTTGGAAATGATGATTTTGTATGATAGTAATACACTGTAATGGGCTGTATTGCAGTTTATATTGTGGATAATATTTATGGGATTCATATTATTGAATGTGTCAATTTTTTCGCGACTACGCAAAGGTCATGTGATTAAGCAAAAACATCGTTCCCACACAAATAACTGGCTGTAGGTATATATATGTACAGTATAACCTGGATGTATCGCCACCCGTTGTACCGCCAAACTCGCATACTGCCACCAATTACGTTAGAACCGATTTCCCCAAACTTAAATGCACCCGTTGTACCGCCAAACTCAGGTACCGCTATATGACACAATGTTTTGAGAACAGTCGTTCAAATACCCCTTTGTTGGCCCCCCGACAACACCGCCACGCTCCATTAAAGAAATGTGCCTATATTGTTGATTTCATAGTTGACTCAGCCCTGGGGGTCAGTTTTAGATATATTAATTTACATCTGAATACAATTTACCATATTACCTCTGTCGGTTATTTATTCATTCATTCACATGGCTTCTCACAGGTTTTCAAAAAAAGGAAACAGGTTGTGAAGATATTCAATATTTCAATTTATTTTACAATTAAATGTCTGACTGTGGATGATAATTGGACCAACAAATTGAAATTGATTTGATGATATCGACGGAACACAGCCGTTGTGCTTATCATGCGAATACTGTATTGTTTTGCCATGTGACTGTGACGTAACGCATCTGGCTATCACCGCGGCACTCGTAGAGTGTATTTCTTGCATGTGACACACTGATTGTAATACCAGATCTAAATCAATATTTCTGAACTAATTATTCTTTCAAAAACGGTGTGTATTTTAAAAATTGCATATATACATGTATATTTAAATTTTCATTGGTAAGTGTTGGATATGTGTCCTAAAACAAACAAGTGTTCATCCACCTGTCATTTAACAGGGACAACTTGTTGTACCACAAAAATGTCTTTGAACGAAAGGTGATGTTATATCGGGGTATACTGTATATGAATCCTAGACGGTAACATCACGGCACAACAGAAGATTGTATACCACTGATAATCAGGTACAACAAGTTCAACAGATCTGTGAGATTCAGAATAACTTCTGTTGGTGATATAATGTAAGAATATTTTTACCCAATCATATTGATAATAAATGACATTAAGTGACTTATTTCTGCAGGCCCTAATTGAGAAGGAGTGGTTGTCATTCGGCCATAAATTCACGGATCGCTGTGGGTTCCTTGGGTCAGGGGACGCCAAAGAAGTGTCGCCGGTCTTTACCCAGTTCGTCGAGTGTGTGTGGCAGATCATGCAGCAGTTTCCATGTGCTTTCCAGTTTAACGAGCGCTTCCTCATCACGATACACGACCACTCATTCTCCTGTCAGTTCGGTACATTCATAGGCAACTGTGAAAAGGACCGCGTAGATCTCAGGTACACCCTTACAATGCATGCTTACTCTACAAGGACAAGTAACGTTCGGTGGTAAGGTCAGAAAATAGAGTTAGACTATAACTGGCAATATCAAAATAGAAAACGAAGTCAGAATATGGGGCTACATCAGAGTAAATGGCAATATAAGACATAAGGTCAAGGTCAGATATTGGGGCTAGGTCAGACTAAATGGCAAAACCAGACTAAACGTCAAGGTCAAACCGGGAGTAATGTCACCTTGGGGACCAGGAGTAAGGTAACACTAGGAATAAAGTCGAGACATACTATATGTTGGCTTCTGTATGCAAGATCTTCACTCTTTACACAGCAAAATTATCTTTCATCACACCTTCTTGTGTAAGTTGAAAAAAGAATCATGGAAGTGTATTTTCATATATTTTAAAGTAGAATCATGTAAGTGTAACACTAATATGAGAATAAAGACTCTTATGTCAATAAGTCATAGTAAATATTTTCCTCCAGTGTTCATAAAGAGGATGACATACCGGTGGTTTAACATGATACATTTGTCTTTCAGACTTTCAGAAAGAACCTATTCTCTGTGGGGTTACATCTCCAGGCACATGAATGAGTTCCTCAACCCTCTGTATAAGAAAGAATATGAGGTACAACATCCTGTGGTCGTACCAGATACCAGTCCTCAGTGTGTGAGGTAGGTCATGTCTAATGGTAGGGAAAACTAATACCATTTATGAGGAATGTATTGTCAAATGGTAAGCAAACTAGTATCCATTTTAAAGAATGTCTTGTTTAGTGGAAGGCACATCAGTCTCCATTGAGTAGGACATGTCCTACATAATGGTAAGTTATCTATTTATAATTGTTTGGGGTAGATTTTATCCAACAGTAGACAAATCTTTTCCTGCTTTGTAATATATATATCCTGTTGAATGGTAAGCAAATTTGTCTTCAATGTATCAAGATTCAAAATTTCATGAAAGTTCAAAAATGTATTCCTGACATCAATCTCTGGAGCCCAGTAGAAGGTCAAGGTCACAGCTACAGTATTTATACATGATGAAAGGAAAATGATATTTGGCTTGTCTGCAGGTTTCTGATTTTTCAACCACATTCATAAAGCTTCACACAAGTAATTGTGACAGTAATCTCTTAAAGTCATTTGAAGGTCAAGGTCATTTGTTTAAGGTCAAGCTTTCAGTTACAAAGTTTTTCAAAATTTTATGAAACTTCATACGATAATTCCTGACATCTATCTTTCACACACGTTTAAGGTCAAGATCATACTCTCAAAATTTCTCAACACCATATAGCACACAATGCTTGTTTGCACATACACATGGAGCCCAACTTCCATCACTATAGCATGGGGTTTTAATGAAATGTTTTGTCTTTCATAATGATGTCATATGTACCATTTATGATATTCTTGTTTTACAAATTAAAGCTTGACAGAAGCAGGTATTTACTTTACTGTGGGAAGTACCCACAGTATACAGTTGTGTCCTGATCAAACACTGACTGACCTCCTCAGAACTACTTAAGGTAGTATGATGAGTTTCACAGTATTACATTTCAATGTTTGTGGCCAGGTTTTGGAAGGGGATGTACAATCGCTATGAGACTGGAATTCACTCTAGGGAACACATCACAGATATTCTAGGGGCGGCGAAGGATCACAGTGACTCACTGGAGGACCACATACGGCTCCTGGAGAAGGTAACTGTGCTGACAAATAGGGAAAATGTTGAAGTGTCAATATTGCATTTATGACAGAGAAGTCAGGGTATAAGAAAAAGAAGCATTCCCCCTGCTGTGAGATGGGGGATCTCAACGCTCAGTTGCTAAATACTAAGCCATGTGTTGGCAGCTTAAGTAGTTGTAAGAATCTTCCTCCCCAGGTTGAGATCCCCCTATGTTACACTAAAGAGATGAAAGGTTCTGTAAGAAATGGGTTGGGACCTATAACCACAAGAACAGATAGGGGATATAACGTCACGCTACCACAATTGGTATGCTACCCAAATTGGTACACGGTCAGAAAATGGTTCGAATTGTACTTAAAAATTAAATTTGAGAATTTCCCTTTGACAATATAACAAAAGAGATACTTATCAGCATTTCCAACGAACAGTTTTGTTTTCAGGAATATTTTAAGAGAACACGATGACTTCAAAGTAAACATGTCAGAAAACCAGTAAAGAGATGAAAGGTTCTGTAAGAAATGGGTTGGGACCTATAACCAAAAGGACAGATGGGGGATATAGACACGTGATAGTAGGGGAGATAACTATTATGAGAGTAGACAAACAGTGTGAGGATAGGAATGGAATAGAGAGGAAGAATGAGTAGCTTTGTTGACAGTATGAACTTATGACCCCCTTTTTTGACACAGAGAATCACTCAGATCTGCAAGGTGTTGGGGAAGTCAGAAGAAACAATACAGAAAAAACTTGATGGCTTCTTATCGATGGAGTCCCTGGATGGCTATCTGGCTGGGCACATAGAGGAACCACTTCCAGAGAAAGTGGCCAAAGTAGGTGTCAGTCAGTAAGGTTGTTTAGACACTTATTTCAGATAGGGAAATTCTGAGAGAAGATATCTGAGATAAGGGCCTTCCTAAAAAAGGTCTCCAAGACAGGCAAAATAGTGCCTTCTTACGAAAGATCTCCAATGAAGGGGCCTCCACACAAAAGGTCATACATGTGGCCCAGGTAAGGGCCTTTCTACTGAAAGTGTCAATAGCATCATGGGCCTTCCCACAACAGTTGTCCATTGTAGGGGCTTTTTACTGCAGTATCCAAGGGAGGGCAACATACTCCTCTTAAAAAATTGTAACAACTGAAACACAGATCTAGATCATGGTGGGCTATTCAAATCGCCCTGCCTCCGTGGTCTGTTGTCCATTGTCCGTCCGTCCTTAAACAGTTCTTGTTATCGCTTTTTCTCAGGAAGTGCCAGAGGGATCTTTCTCAAATTTTATATGTAGGTTCCCCTTGGTCCCTTATTGTGCAGTTTAACTTTTAGGACTGATTGGATAAACGAAATGGCTGACAGGCAGCTATCTTGGATTTTGACAGTGAAGGTTTGTTATGGCTATTTCTCAGGAGGTAAACTAGAGAGATCCATCTCAAATTATATATGAAAGTTCCCCCTGGTCTGTAGTTGTGCATGTTTAATTTTGAGACTGATCGGATATAGAATATGGCCGACAGGCCATCATCTTCGATTTTGATAGTGAAGGTTTGTTATCACTATTTCTTTGGAAGTACTGGAGAGATCTTTCCCAAATTTGTTATGTAGCTTCCCTAGGTCTGTAGTTGTGCATGTTTAATTTTGAGACTGATCAGATAAACAAAATGGCCGACAGGCCACCATCTTGGATTGTGACATTAAAGGTTTGTTATTACTATTTCTCAGGAAGTACCAGAGGGATCTTTCCCAAATTTGTTATGTAGGCTCCCCTAGGTATGTAGTTGTGCATGTTTAATTTTGAGAATGATTAGAAAACCAAAAAGGCCAACAGGCAGCCATCTTGGATTTTGAAAGTAAATGTTTGTTATCATTGTTTCTCAATAAGTAGTTGAGAGATCTTTCCCCTTAGTTTACTTTCGAGACTGATCAGATTAACAAAATGGCAGACAGACAGCCATCTTGGATTTTGACAGTGAAGGTTTGTTAGTGCTATTTCCCAGGAAGCACTGGAGGGTTCTTTCTCAAAGTTGATATGTAGGTTCCCCTTGATCCCTCGTTGTGCATGTTATTTTTTTAAACTGATTATAAAAAAAAAATGGCTAAAAGAAGAACTAATCAGATCTTTCTCATATTGCAATGATCGATTCTATTTCTTTCATATTAAAAACAAAAGTACTGTACTAGTAAATATGTGAAATGACAAACTCACTTTGAAGGTTGTCTTTTATACACAGCAGTATTAAGTTTAGATCAAAAGTTACCTCAAGGTGCATTTACTGTTAACATGACTCGATCAAACAGATTAGAGAAAAGAAGAGAAAAGATCGAACTGACAAAGAACTAATGAAGATGGTACAATGGTGGGTGCCAAGATCCCTGCGGGATCTCTTGTTTTTTTGTAGTACAACACTTCACAGATTTAATTATGTTACTTAAAACGTTGTGGAGTATCATGAACTTGACACTTTACCTTGCAAATATGTGGTGTTCTGTAAGATTCAATCTCCTTGTTGTTAAGGATGTGGCAGTAAATGGATCCTTGGAAACGTCACCCGATGACTCGCCACAACGATCAGATGACTCAACACAACATTCGGACGACTCGTCACAAAGAGACAAAGATCACAAGGACAAGATAAACCACATCAAGAGTGACCGTGAGTCTGGCTTTGATGAGGCCAGCTCCACAATGTCGCGGTCGGGTGTGGACGAGGTGGCCTCACAGATGTCCAAGTCAGGTATAGAGGAAGGAGTAGGGACCATGGAGTCAAGCATGCTGTCAGGGGGCATGGAGACTCTTACTCTGGACCAGCTCCTCTTGGAGCTTCAAAGCGTGGCGGTTGACTGGAGGTCCTTCCGCCAAGTCCACACCTGCACGTGCGCTACCCCCTTTGATTGCTTCACTAAAAAGGCAAGCGCCACTAAACATTGTACTCAAATACTGTACACCTATATGTCTCTGTGTAGATTAGAAATATACTTTATCATTTAATGGGCAAGAAATAATTGCACAGAAACATGGGCCATACAGTTTATAATCTGGACGACATAAATCACATCAGTCATCTTAATTTTTTTGGGAACAAATAATTTACTAAAATATTTTACTTTAAGTTTAATAATTCACTTTTCATTGAATTGTAAATACTGTAAAAGGAAAAATGCTCATTTTTTTTATTTGTGTAGCAACAAGAAGTTTATGTCCAGATTGTATTGCATCAGCATATATAGAGGTTTTTTATGTGTTTCTATTCTGATGTGGAAATATTTGAAAAAATAAACAGTTCAGCAACTTTAATATAGCTGGTTAATGTAAATCTTGAAAATGTATGAAATATTTTGAATTAAGAGAAAATTTGGTTGCCCACTTGTAAACATAAGCTTTCAAAATATGATTTACAGGATTTCTAAAAAAAAGTTGCAAATCATTGAGCTTTTGTGGTGCTCGAGAATAGTTTCACAGATAAAACCTGTCAATCAAACTACAAATGTATAGTGTTGTGAGGTAACCACTGTCAGTATATCTGGAAATCTTTATCCTTCAGAAAACCAGGGAAGCAAATTCAATATTTCTCAGTTTCATAAAATATTTATATTCAGTCTTGCCATTTTTTTAAAAATTTTGATCATTAGTGAATTTGTTTATGATGAGGTTTTCCATTTAGTTTTGATCTCCAGATACATATTATATCTTATGTATATACACTATCCACATAACCTACTGTAGTATCATGTATATACACTATCCACATAACCTACTGTAGTGTCATCTTCACTGTATACAGTCTATCGTACAATGCTCCTGGTCTTTCGTATGTTTCGGTGATGGAGGAAGGCATGTCTGTATGTAAATTGATGTATCGCTGATTGTTATACAGTATAGCAGTATATCATATATCCTTAACAATCTATTGGTATATTGTATGCATGTCCTAACAGGATTATATAGCAAGAGTCCTGGGTGCCGTATCACGACGCGTACGTAAAGTTACGGGTACCTGTGAATATTTACGTGCACGTATCTAAGTGCACGTAAGTTACGTAGGGGGTGTTTCACGTAACTTTTCACATTTACGTACGGGTTTACGTGCACGTAAATTTCACCGCAAGTGAATAATCCAACATGATCCTTAAGTTTGAAGCGGTTACAATATTAACCATTCAATGATTTCTTCAAACTTAACATACGGCAATTCTTATTTGAATCCTTTTATGAGGTGGCCAGAACTTTGAGAAGTGGAACTCTCTAGTGTCAGTAGTTCAACTAATTCGAGCCCCGTAGAACCAGAGGCAGCACAGGAGAGCCCGGTACAGCTGGGTAGAAGTATTTGAACTGCCCGGGCCTTTTCTTTTGATGTCATGTCATAGCAACTGTATCTTTTTTTTACATATATTTACAATATAAATGTAATGATAAAGAAACATATCATATTCTACAAATCCATACTTGCCAACTCTCCCTATTTCGGAGGGAGATTCCTGAATTGGAACCCTGAAATTCAGCATTTTCTTTTTAACAATTCCTATTTTCTATGATTTGATGATTTCATCTGAAAGAACAATTTGAAATATGTCATCTAAAGTGTCATTTTCCTCTTATGGTGTACATACACAAATTTTATTGATGTTTTCAATTCCTAGCATGCGTATACTTTATCTCCCCCATGGATATTTCAAAAAGTTGGCAAACAGGCAAATCTATGGCTATTCGAAATTACACGCAGTGATATTAAAGAAAAGCTTAAGCACGAGCTTCCACCTTTAACATACTTGTATATGCTTTATTACAACCGGTTGGTCGGATGGCGCAGTGGATAGCGCACTTGGCCGGGGTCACCTGCCCGACCACATTGGTTTTCTCTGGGTATTCTGGCTTCCTCCCACACTAAGACCCACCCCCGCGCTTACATCCGAGCCAGCAAGAGAGATTATTATAAGTTGTAAAAATAGGCTTCATAATTGTTGTAAAATGATTAAATATATCACAACTAATTATTTGTCTAGTTTTAGGTAAGAAAATATAACGATTTTCGAATATAAAACACGACTTGTCATTCACACTAAAAGACCGCTTTATCGTTCAATGAAAACACAAAAGGTATGGATGTAAAAGTATAAAAAGGAAACTGAAATAACATTTTCAATACAACAATATTATGCTGATTTAGAATTAGAAATATAGCAACTATCATGTACATGTACAGCTAATAACACACATGTGACAGGACCACTAATTTAAATTATTGGGACTATCTGGGGTATCGCCAGTTTAATTAAATATTGATAAGTATATTGTTTTGTAAAACTTTGATACAACTAAATATTGTTGAATTTTTAGGCTTGGAATTTTACAAAAAGGGATGATTTCAAATTCGTATAATTACAGCGGGCACAATAAAACACTGGGCAAATATTAGTAAGATTTTCTAACATAAATAAGCTGTTTGATTTGGAGATACCGCCGACTCTTGGAGTGAACCAGTATCGATTTGTCCAACATAAGCCCATTAATCGTGTAGGTATTGTTATTATAAGGATGCAACACGGTAAAAGTGTATCCTCTTCAATAAGAAACAAAGACTGATAGACTTTACAACGTGTTGTAATCGAAGCACCACAACAATATCACAGCGTAAAGATAGCGGATATATACATATATAGTTAAATGTTTAATTAACATCAAACATAACTTCCATCGACTTTGAATTTCTTGTCGGGTTACATAATCTACATGCACAATGTATTACTCGGGAAAATCTACATGTACAATGTATTACTCGGGGATAATCTACATGTACAATGTATTACTTGGGGATAATCTACATGTACAATGTATTACTCGGGGATAATCTACATGTACAATGTATTACTCGGGGATAATCTACATGTACAATGTATTACTCAGGGATGATCTACATGTACAATGTATTACTTGGGGATAATCTACATGTACAATGTATTATTCGGGGATGGTCTACATGTACGATGTATTACTCGGGGATAATCTGCATGTACAATGTATTACTCGGGGATGGTCTACATGTACAATGTATTACTCGGGGATAGTCTACATGTACAATGTATTACTCGGGGATAATCTACATGTACAATGTATTACTCGGGGATGATCTACATGTACAATGTATTACTCGGGGATAATCTACATGTACAATGTATTACTCGGGGATAATCTACATGTACAATGTATTACTCGGGGATAATCTACATGTACAATGTATTACTCGGGGATAATCTACATGTACAATGTATTACTCGGGGATAATCTACATGTACAATGTATTACTCGGGGATAATCTACATGTACAATGTATTACTCGGGGATAATCTACATGTACAATGTATTACTCGGGGATAATCTACATGTACAATGTATTACTCGGGGATAATCTACATGTACAATGTATTACTCGGGGATAATCTACATGTACAATGTATTACTCGGGGATAATCTACATGTACAATGTATTACTCGGGGATAATCTACATGTACAATGTATTACTCGGGGATAATCTACATGTACAATGTATTACTCGGGGATAATCTACATGTACAATGTATTACTCGGGGATAATCTACATGTACAATGTATTACTCGGGGATAATCTACATGTACAATGTATTACTCGGGGATAATCTACATGTACAATGTATTACTCGGGGATAATCTACATGTACAATGTATTACTCGGGGATAATCTACATGTACAATGTATTACTCGGGGATAATCTACATGTACAATGTATTACTCGGGGATAATCTACATGTACAATGTATTACTCGGGGATAATCTACATGTACAATGTATTACTCGGGGATAATCTACATGTACAATGTATTACTCGGGGATAATCTACATGTACAATGTATTACTCGGGGATAATCTACATGTACAATGTATTACTCGGGGATAATCTACATGTACAATGTATTACTCGGGGATAATCTACATGTACAATGTATTACTCGGGGATAATCTACATGTACAATGTATTACTCGGGGATAATCTACATGTACAATGTATTACTCGGGGATAATCTACATGTACAATGTATTACTCGGGGATAATCTACATGTACAATGTATTACTCGGGGATAATCTACATGTACAATGTATTACTCGGGGATAATCTACATGTACAATGTATTACTCGGGGATAATCTACATGTACAATGTATTACTCGGGGATAATCTACATGTACAATGTATTACTCGGGGATAATCTACATGTACAATGTATTACTCGGGGATAATCTACATGTACAATGTATTACTCGGGGATAATCTACATGTACAATGTATTACTCGGGGATGGTCTACATGTACAATGTATTACTCGGGGATAATCTACATGTACAATGTATTACTCGGGGATAATCTACATGTACAATGTATTACTCGGGGATAATCTACATGTGCAATGTATTACTCGGGGATAATCTACATGTACAATGTATTACTCAGGGATTGTCTACATGTACAATGTATTACTCGGGGATGATCTACATGTACAATGTATTACTCAGGGATAATCTACATGTACAATGTATTACTCAGGGATGGTCTACATGTACAATGTATTACTCAGGGATAGTCTACATGTACAATGTATTTCTCGGGGATAGTCTACATGTATAATGTATTACTCGGGGATGATCTACATGTACAATGTATTACTCGGGGATGAAGGATTGTCTACATTTCAGTGGCAGGGTCGGTCGGGGAACAGTTTCAAAAGGCGGTAGCTATCGTACTGGGTTCTCGTTGAATGACAAACAACAAATTTTTAACATACTCTCGTATTTTTTTTCAATTACAGTTTTTTTTGTAACAGGTGTGCCGAGGTTAGGTTATGTAAACTGGGAATCCAAAGGGAGACAGACGAAATGACACAGCAGTTCGTTATTTTTTTGGCAGATTATGATCAATTTCTTACTCTTTATTGATATAACGTTAGTGACGCGTCATGAACCTTTCACGTTACGTCATTTTCTCCATTGCATCTATCAACATTTTTCAATAAATTCCTGTCAGAAAATTACACATTGTTTTGGCTTGTAGCATTTACATACACATTGTTTTTGCTAGTAGCATTTACATGAACATAATTCTCTAAGGTTTTGTTTTTGAGATATCAGTTTTCATCTCTGTATCAAATTTACTGTTGATATCTTTCCTATAGGACACAATGGCCAATTAACTCATTATGGTTGAAAATCTAATAAATGGATAATAATATCAACATGATTGACGGAAGCGTTGGATAATTCTGCAGATGTATGCAAAATTTCGTTAAAATGGAACAAACAACGAAGCCTGGCGAAATTATTGACACCCCCCCAAAAAAAAACATATAACGCAAACAGATAATGAAGTAACATTGGAGACTTACATGTAGGGAAAGTCATTTTTGGGCGTAACTTACGGGTACCCGTAACTTATTTACGTGCACTCGTAACTTACATGTGCGTCGTGAATAGGACCAAAAAACTTACGTACAGTTTACGGGTACCCGTAACTTTACGTACGCGTCGTGAAACGGCACCCTGCTATGGCATATAACACTATACTGGATAATAAACTTACTACATATACTATCTACTGTGAATATCATGGAGGTAAAATGTACCAACACAAAAACATTTGATTATCAATAAAGAATGAAAATAAAATTGAAAATAAATCTTCCCCACCAGCCCTATCAGTGGTGAAATCTAGGGCAATTGACTATGTTGGAGTACTTTCGATGATGGCTACATTCGCGTATCCCGGTTGAAACGTTACGTGTGGGGCAGAAATTTTCCACGATAAACGAACACACTTGGACCGTTCTGTAAGCAGAGCTAAAAATCCACAGTTTCGGAGAATAAAAAACAATGTATCAAGAAAACTATGCCCTTCTCTGACGCATCCACTAAATTACATAACGTATCTTAAAAATTACATGTGACTTGACATTGTTTAAGAAAGACATAACGCAAATTAGCAATAGTCAGCTTTTTAGTTTCGGTCAGGGACGTCTGGACCCCTCAATCTACACGTACCAAATTTTCCTGCGGTCAGCCTCGGTCCAAATATGTACCTGTCGTTTTCTTTACAGGTTCAACCGTTTCAACCGGATACGCGAATGTAGCCCTAGTGATAGTTGTCAGAAGCGGGTTGAAATAAGTAACATATGTGTAATTGATCACAAGATAGTTGTTGGGTGCAGGTTGTATTTGAAACAGTTGAGTAATGATAATGAGCTATTGAAGTGCAATCCTTAGGAAATTGCTACTATTCCTCTGTGTAACAATTAGGTCGCAGTGTGTTATGTAACATCTGGTGTATATCAACATGCAACTTTAACTTATAATATATTAATTATACTTTGGATTTAGATATTGTTAAAGTCACCATGTCTGTGATATGGCCATGGGTGAGATGTTTTATCTAACCAAACTATTGTTTCATCTACTTTCAGTTTCACTGTTGGAAATGCGGTGATGTGTTTTGTATGCGATGTATAGCCAAGAGTATCCCTCTGCCTGGCCACTACTCCCGCCGACCAGTTCCTGTTTGTCGTCCCTGCTACAAGGAGATACGACATTCACCTTCAATGGAGTTCCCACCCGGATACACACCTCCCACCAACTCCAGCTGATGAAGGGAGATAACTCTTGTGACTTACTCTTAGTGTAGCTGGCAATGACATGTACTGTTTTGATGCTGTGTAGATAAAAGGCATTGTTTTGTAGTCTCTCACCCCTATTATCTCAAATAATTACGCCCATCATAAAGGACCTGGAACATTCCATTGTAGATATGTGTAAGAACAAGGCTCTTATCTCTGTGCTGCATAGAATTAGGGCAGTGAAGCATATGGACTCCATTACACTACATAATTGGAAAGCTTGTAAGTTCCTATAAGTGTTGTAGTGATTTTACTGGATCTGTCCAGCCTACAGCATGACCAGTCATTGTAAGTATGCCTCGGCAAATTATGCACCAGGTAACATGTTTTAGGAGGTTGTTGCTATGGTAACAAATCTCTAGAGTCTGGAAACCTGTCTCACGAGGTTGTTGTCGTGGTAACTTGTCTCTTGAAACAGAGTGTTAGTCTATAAAGAGTTTCGAGTGACATGAAAACAGATCATTCATGGATGTGGAACACTGGAACATTTGACATCTGGAGGGACCTACAGCATGAATGTTACAAGGAAGTGAGAAGATGAGGCAGTAAAACTCACGGATTTTGTGATAAACTTTCCATGTTATATTACCTATGTGTTTTGCCATTGATTCCTGGCAGTGTGAGAACAGCTTGCCATGGCAATGCATACTAAAGAAAGAATCAAACACTGGGATTATATAGTTGTTGTGTTGGTTGCTTGGTTATCAGTTTCCATGGTGATATAGTGAGGGGTACTTTTATTGTTTTGCTTCAATCTTGTGATATTTTGTGACAACTTGTCAAAAAAGGACTTTGTCAATTGTCTGACATATAATCATGTGTCACATATTATCTTGATTTTCTGACTTATGTGTAGGCATCCTGAAAGGGAAGTAACTCTAACTCAACTTTTAATGGCCATTAATTATCTTCAATAAGAAAAAACTGAATTTTGCCTGGGATTTCTCTTGTTTTTACACTCCTGAGCTTTTTCTCTTCAAGGTACATGATAGGATTAAGATTTCATGAAATCATACCCGTGAAGCATACACAAATAACTTTGCATAAATTGAAAAAAAAAAAAAATCATTAAATAATGTAGACAAATGCCCAAGGACTTGCTTGGCAAACTCAGAAGTTTTTTTTCAATGACACAATTGATTGTGCATATAAATGTGGTCAACTCTTCGTATTTATGGCCATTAAAGTGAGTATAAAGGACAGGAATATTTTACCAGGATTTTAATGGGCAAGGTTGGCTTTATGTTTGTGTGTTATAAGTGATAAAATGAGTGTGTTATATATTGGACAAATAAGTATGTAAACATTATAATATAGAAGTTTTGACAGACTAGTTTCATTATATATGTTGAAAATTAACTGATTTACTGAATGAAAACTTGTTACATAGAAAACCTTTTCTAGTACCTGTCATTGAATACTGGAGAAATTACCCGGTATTGTTCAAAGTGGACACTAATTTTGTTGATTGTTTTAGTTTTACTACATATATACTAAGCTATTGTTACAAAAGTAGGTGTTTGAAAATCCTACTGTTCCTTGACATTTTTAAAGGATTAGCCTGTTTTGATATTTTGTCAGCTTGTTGTATGCAATGCAATTTTTTTTTGTATAAAAGAGGTTCATGTTTTATTTATAATTATGTTCCAAGGTCAAGACCTTTGTATAAAGTATTATGTGTTTATTTGAAAAGTCCTGACCAGATGACGTATATAAAGTATTGAAGTATGTGTAATTTAAGGGAAGTCATGACTTCTTTATCATGTACAACAGCTGGTGTGTTTCATTATGAAGTACAAGAGCCTGTACATTGTTACCAAGGTCATGACCTCTGAATCTATGTATTGTTGCCAAGGGCATGACCTCTGAATCTATGTATTGTTGACAAGGTCATGACCTTTGAACTAATGTATTGTTTGTTATCAAGGTCCTTTAATTTCTGTGATGTACAATTGCTAAAGCTGTGTTTTGTTACCAATATATTGTGTCTATTGAATTAGAAGAGATTCTCCATTATTTGAACACAAAACAATTCTTTAAAAATACCATAAAATGGTTGCCATGTCAACCTGGTTACATTGTTTCCACCCTGTTCGGTATTTGGGCTACCTATACTCCGAGTAAAGGCCTACCACATTTAATGTTTCATTAGGTCCACATTTCAATACTCTTTATTGTATCATGATCATTTGACTATGTGCCATATTGTTAGACTCCATATTCTTACGAGGACACATATTATATATAATAGGCAAACATATCATCACCATTAGAAATAATGACTAGGTCCTGTATATCATGTTGTAGGAATGTCTTTTTGATACCATTACAATGCATGTATAAGCATTCTTGGCCCTGATTGGTTATTAAATATCACTATACTATGACAAGGGGAAGCAAAATAATTTTCTTTAAATTTGGTAAAAACGTTTAAAGACAAAGTTTTAGTTTTAGACTAAGTTAACAGATTTTGTTGTCATAAAGTACATAGTAATATTTGAGTATCTTTGGTAATGACCCTGGCTCTCACATTTACAAGTATTTTGCACAGTATGCTTTAAGCCTTTTTATTTTTTTACTTGAACAATAATTTTTTTTATATTTTCTCAGAATTGAATCATAAATATACTTAAACATATGGCCCCAACATTTATATATGAGCCTTGGAGATTGGAGGTCTCCCTGTAAAAAAATAAGCTTTATAGCCAAAAACCTGGGTCCCAATCAACCACCTAAGGGAAGAAGTTCAGGGGACCCCTTCTAATTTCAGCAGCCTTTATCCCTGGTTAGCTCACCTGGCCCAAAGGTTCAGATGATTGACGTTGACCCATTTTCGAGGTGATGAGGTTTGGCCAGTAGCATGCTTGGATGAAGGGCTAAAACGTTTGCTCAAATGATTAACCTTGACCCACTTTCAAGGTCCATGTTTAAGAACTAAAAAATAAGATGAAATACAATTAAGATTTTGAACACATTAGTCTAAAATCAACAAGTCCAGCTTTAATCCTATCAGCTCTGATAAATTGTTTTGCTGATGATCTTCAAAGTCACTCTGAGTGAGGGTCAAGGTCATACTATATATATATGCAAGACCACACACTTGTTTTTCTAAACCAGAAAGCACTCATTTATTGCGTGGACATATATATTCACTTGTGCGCGGACACAAGTGTAGGGTCTTGCATTTATCACATACCTTCCGTATTTGGTAGAAATTGATACAAAGATTTTATAAACTTTGATATTTTTTGCAAATACCGGAAACTTTTCAGTTCACCATGACAAGAGGATTCCCATAAAAAGTAGTTCCGGCTAGTAGGTAAATACAACATTCCGTATTACACATGTGCAATACAGAACGTTGTATTTCATGGTCTGAAAGTTGGTTGTATTACTATAACAAGATTCAACAGGTATGTGATAAATCACTGAAAGATACACAGTGCCTCGCAAGGACACTGCATGGAGCCAATACAGATTATTTTTTGTTTTATGTGTTGCTATGCTTGTTTTGTTTAGAAAACATATAACAAATTCATAAGAAGTATTATGCAAGCATTTGTTTACCATACATGTATTTTTTATGTACAACTCATTGCATGTTTCAACAGTATAGCAATACCTATAACCATTATAGTGATAAACTCTATACCTTGCTGCTCCACAAATAACATGTGCAATATATGTCGAACATTTCGATTTTGTAGTATCACAAGCTTGTATCATTTACAATGGAGAAGACATTTACATTGCGACTTGTATAGAGGTATTTTAACTTGCTAAAGAGTATTTGTTATGCCTAGCGGGTTTGGCCGTGTATGACTGCTGTGGTCTGTCACCCCAGTCGTGTAAAATGATTAAGGTTGTGTATTGTTTATACCTAGTATACCCACACACAAATTTCAGACTTGTCAATGTACATTAATAGGTCGTTAAACAAAATAAAACCATTATTTTCCTTCTTGAGAGAATTATTCTCGATAAACAGGTTATCAGTGGCAATAATAGACTTGTATGACACACTTAAATGAAAGATTGCTTTTTATGAATTTAAATCCTGGCGTATCCTATCCACAGTACATACTGGTAGTGTAAATGTAGCATGCTCAATCATATGTCTAGTACCATAGAGGTCAGTATCTAGTACCATAGAGGTCAGTATCTAGTACCATAGTGGTCGGTGTCAATTTCTTGCTGTGGCGAAATCTATACTGCATGTCACACATGTATGTCTTGCACAACTGTCTGCATGAAATCATCAATTTAAAACTGGAATGAATTTTAGATCTCCGACTTTTTTAACAAAAAAAGCTTTGTCTTGAATAGCTGGGTTGTATTCACTATGGCTGTCACATGGTCTTGGTAGGTCATGTGACAGTAGATGTTTATACAATGGAGGGAGCTCCAAGTTAATAGACGGCTGGCACATATTTTTTAAAAAAATCTGAAAAAGAGTTGGTGTGATTGTGGATGGCTGATGAATCTGTGGAGAGGCTTCCCTTCATCAGTAGCTCTAGTGAAGGTCAGTGCTGTTTCCCCTACATAACTGTTATCATGGCTTTTGTGATATTTGACCGTACACTTCTGTCTTGGATTTGTCGCCAACTTTTTTAAAGTCTCTGAGGGGGTTTAAATGGTCTATGGTAGAGTTCACCACCTGATGTATTTGAAAACTTCTGTACTTCGACATCCCCGAATATATTTGGAATACTGACCTTGACACGCTCTATTTTTGGTTATTGTTCGTAGACTTATCTTTCCTTAGTAAGTTTTAACATCTACTCTGGGTAATCATTGGTCACATGACCAAGATCATGTAGCAGCCATTGCTGAATATTTCACGGCTATTGAAGACGAAATGATTTAGTGGAAATAAGCTACAGTAAATATGTGTGATTTGATTATTAGAACTAATGTCAATCAGAGAACTCGTACTTGTCTGTCAAATCCATTGTCCAAACTCTACATTGTAGATTAGTTGTGATCAGGTTACCTGTACAGGTGAGACTGGAATTATATATATCACAGGTGTCATCAGCTGGTGCTTTATGTTCAACTGTGTAAATGTGTCCCATTAAATGATACAGTATTTAAATTGTTGACATGTACATATATATAAGTAACAACATCTGTAGTTCTTAACCTGTATTTCTTACTTTGTTCTTTACAACCTGTGGTACATGTCAAATTTAACTTGATGGTAAATGCTGAATTGTGATAACTGGTAGACAGATTCATTGAAAGTTTTATTAGAGGGTATTTTATTTTATTTTATTTCTTCTTCAGAAATCAAATATAATTGGATGGATTCTGGTTGGTAGGATCTGTCGTATGTGTGGGTTGTCTAGTTAAGGTCCACAATACTTTATAGTGTGTGGAAACTGTCTACATTGTTTGTGAAATGTACACCACACTGTTATGTTGCTGACATCCATCAATAAAATAAAACTACAAAGTTATCGGTGCGTTTGTTTTCTTTGTTCTCTGCCACAGTAAAGTGAGCTGCTATAGTCAAACAATTACAGACAACAGAAACCAACTTTTGTCATTGTTTCATTTTTTTTATTTTATAGGTCAACAGGGACTCTGATCAGGGAGCGTTACATTTAGATCGGAACTTTCCCTGATCAGAGGACATTACATTCAGATCCATAAATGGTCTTCTGATCAGAGGAAATTCCGATCAGATCAATGTTTGATAACAATGGACTCGCCATGTAAGATCACATGATACATTGGCTAATCACATGATCTATGGCTTCATCAATACAGTATCGCAAGACAATGTAGTGACATCATTAGCAACTATAACCGCACAAATGTATACGTTATGTGGAGACAAGTCACGATTATATATAAATCTGGTCTTATAACCAGCAGTACTATTGTATCTGCCATTTTGTACAAAGTGCCATTTCACATTACACAAACAGTTAAATCACGTACATGTACATGATATTTTCATGCAATGCCATAACTACAATATATTAATTTATACACAAGTGCTGTTTTGGCAGAGTTATACAGAATGCAATCTTAACGGTTCATACAGAGGACAAGTATCAAAAAGCCTAACAGTAAAACCCTAACGTCTATGTTTATCACAGGATCAAAAACTGAATATTTTAGAAAGATTTCCTCTCCAATAACTTTGACTTCAACCCTATTTTACTGGTATATGCCAATGTTTGGCTGCGAGTCCACCCCATAATAAATGCATTGAATGAACAACATTCTTGAAGTAAGTTTTTTACTTCATATAGAGTTGAATTTCGTAAGCCCAGTATTCTGTTGGTGTGTATACATAGGCAAGTTTAGGTCTCTGGCCGGACACAATAGATCCTGCATTATAACCTGTAGTATCACTATACCTATAACAAGACATCGGCTTTATGAGGAAGACGCTGTATGCAGCATTTCAGCTCAAAGTTCACCAAAATATCTATTTAGTAACATCCGCCATTATCAGGCTATATTTATAACATTGAATCTATGGAGAGTAAAATTATTGCCTTATATCACAAAGTCAACTTGACTGTTACCTTGCTTCCATTCCAGACACCATGCTTCTCAAAAACCACAATTTTCTTTAAATGAGGACATGCTTTACTTTACCTGATACCACCCTTATTTAATAACTGGAGGAAACAACTTCGACAAAAAATAAATATAACAAGGAAAATAGCTTTAAAAGATTCATTGATCCCTTAAACAACTGACATGGTACTATAATAAATTTACAGTAACTGTTGAATAATAAAAATTCATTAATAGGTTATTAGTAGAGGTTAGGGGTAGCGTTACTGTGTAATCCACCTGTACAATATTTGTATACAGTTTGTATATATGTCTGTATTCTACTGTTAAAGTTCCACCACTGTTTTCACCCACATTCAATAATAAGGTTAGCAATTATAGAAATATGTATAATACTTTATATATGTAGAGGATTACACAAAAAACATGGGGAAAAATAATCTTGATCCAACAAATCCCATTAGTTTAAAAATATAGAAAAAAAATATAACACCTTAATATAAAAAGCAGACAGATAAATACCATGTCTAAGAGAGGGACAGGACAGTGTATGGCAAGATCATCTTGTCTTCAGAGGATAACATATTTTCAAAACATGTTTTGGCACCAAATTCATGGCAGAAATTAATTTATCCACCAGCTAAATCCATTACCACTATCAGATAGTAAATATTAAGAAAAAAATGTGCTATATCTTTGTTTTCAGCAGTCATTTTTTATTTTTATTAACAATGATCTGTGTAAATTATAGCGTGATTGTGTTCATGTAAACTTGTATGTTTATGAAAGAGATATAAGACCTTGACCATTGATCTCAGGAAATCCCCCATACATTTCCCTCCCGTAGGAAGGCTATAGAATCAGTAAGATTACTGATATGGGGACAAGGGAAAGGTATGGAGTGGGAGTACATGTACAGTGACTCCAGTTTTATGTAGTAACACTGACCTGTTGAATAACATCTATGTTAAAATCAATCGTGTTAATCTCAGTTCCACAAGCTGCAGAATAATATTCCTATACATGTATAATGTACAAGCAGATCTTCTGATTAAGAGATACAGTGTAATGGAACCAGAGACGGACGGACAAAGTCTCTCCTCCAACACTTGATAATATATGTAAGACAGACATTATCATCATTGTGTAGAATTTACAGTGTATTTTACTCAAAGAGAATAGATATGCTGCCGTCTCCTAAATTAGTGTATCATTATTTTTATAAACAGCTTGGAGTCTGTTTGAAGCAATATATAATTTGATCACTACAAAGCCATCATAAAAAAAGAATGAAATCATTCTTTTACTAAAATAGAATTTCTGCTAAAATAATTATATTTACAGGAATCAAAAAGTAAAATAATCTCACCAGTAAAATTAAACAGTTTAGATGAGGAGCAGTACTTTTTATTAAAATCTTCTTTGCCTACAGGAAATCAGGATACTAGCACAATATTGTAAAGTACTAAAGAAAAGAATTTCGCACAATATTTGTGATGTATTATGTCAGACGTTTAAGAATGATATTTGTAATGACTTATTAAAAATGTTTTAGCATGACATTAGTAATGTATTATTTTTAGAAATTTCAGCATAATATTTGAAATGTCTTCAAACATATTTTTGTAATTTATATGTATTGTTTAAACCAAATTGTTTCAGTATGACATAATGAAAATTAAAGCATTTAGATTTAAAACACAAAGTAATGATGAAAAAATGTGTCAAGAGCTCTTTCGTAATCAGTGAGCAACATATTTGTCATTGGCACAAAAATTGACATAATTTGAAGGAAATCGACAAACACAATCAGTACCAAGAGTGATAAAAATATTCAACAATTTTATGTTAATCAATACTGAATTATTGCACTATTAGGATGGTTCTGGTTGATTAGGAATTCATTGTAAAATGGTGGGTAAACATACTACTGGGTGACCTCTGCAACCAATATTTACCAATATGTGATATAGTGTACCACTTGTGACTTTGGTGATGAGTTGTATCACCTTTTGACCTTGGTAATGAGGCTTACTACCCTTCGACCTTGGTGATGAGGTGTACGACTTGTGACCTTGGTGATGAGGTGTACGACTTGTGACCTTGGTGATGAGGTGTACGACTTGTGACCTTGGTGATGAGGTGTACCACTTGTGACCTTGGTGATAAAGTGTACCACTTGTGACCTTGGAGATGAGGTGTACCACTTGTGACCTTGGTGATGAGGTGTCCCACTTGTAACCTTGATGATGACAGGTACCACTTGTACCCTTGGTGATGGGGTGTACCACTTGTGACCTTGATGATAAAGTGTACCTCTTGTGACCTTGGTGATGAGGTGTACGACTTGTGACCTTGGTGATGAGGTGTACCACTTGTGACCTTGGTGATAAAGTGTACCACTTGTGACCTTGATGATAAAGTGTACCACTTGTGACCTTGATGATAAAGTGCACCACTTGTGACCTTGGTTATGAGGTGTACCACCTTGTGATTTATGTAACAAGATGCGACATCTAGAGCTGAACTAGGTTTGCCACCTTATGCCATTGCTGATGAAAGGTATCACCTTCTGACCTTGGAGATCTACACACACCATATTTGTGCACAATCATGCTACAATATTTATGTAAACTCTATGTTCATATATTAACTTCCATATAGTTTAAGATACAAAATAATTTGTACCATTTTAGTCGTGTCTAAACACACAATTTGTGCACAATCATGCTACAATATTTATGTAAACTCTATGTTCATATATTAACTTCCATATAGTTTAAGATACAAAATAACTTGTACCATTTTAGTCGTGTCTAAACACACAATGCAAATGAGAAGCTATCCTCATGATTATAATGATTTTTTCTATAACCTGTTTTACTATCAAAAACAACACCAGAGGGCTAGCCTAAGTCAAGTTCTCAAAACATAACACTCAAAATCTGTAAATGAATTGAATGATGTATGAAATATAAAATATAAGTTGTAAATATATAGTCTATTGACAATAATTGTGACATTTCTAATTTACAAATAAATGATATAATACACACACAGCATGTAAGGGGACTTAGCCAGAGTTTAGTGAAGAATTTGACCAGGTGGGATGGAGAGATTGGTGGCCCCGAACTGTTCACTGGTGATGACTCATGACGTGGTGAACATGGTCGATTAACCAGAAACATGACTCAGTGCTTACTGGTTTGTTACTAGGTTTGTGACACGATTACGACACGTTCCTAGACATGTTTGTAACATGGTTTGTGACATACCTGTGACGTTTCTATCTGTGACACATTTCAACACATTCGATTCTGTTGTGACACATTAGTGACATGTTTGTGATACAAATTAGATAAGTCACAGTCTGTGATGTGATTTGTGTTACATCATTGTGTTTATGCCATGCATTTTTCTCCAAAGTTTTTCCACACATACAGTCCTCTACCTTGGACAGACCACTAAAACAGACTATACTGTTGAGTGGGAGCCACTTGTTTACCTGTACCAGTAAATAAACAGGTAACAGCCTCTCATTGTGATCAGGGTTGTATCAGTGATACGACCCATTATTACACTGTCTTCTTCATGACCTTCATGTCTAGTTGACAGGATGGATGGGTCAAAGTTCAATATTGGTATATGTGTCTAATGTAAAGGACCTTCTCTTGATCATTAGTTACACTGGTCAGCTGTGCAGGAGACTGGACATACCATTCACTGACAGTGACAGTCCCATTGGTCAACCAGAATGTTGCTCACATTTCGGAAGTGTCCAGACTTTGACGATTCTGTCAATAGTATACTAGACACATAAAAAGCATGTGCCCACACTTTTAGTCTAATAGTAATCTTTGACCATATTAAACTCATAACAACATGTGCCCACATTTTAAGTCCAACAGTAATCTTTAACCTTTTCGAACGCATAAACAACTTGTGCCCACACTTTTAAGTGCTTCAACCATCATTCCAAAGTCTTGCCAGTGGTCACTGGTCGTCATGTTTACGCTGGTTGTCAACAGTCTTTTTGACATCACTAAGTGCCTGTGTTTTGACAAAGTCTATCTCACGGTACTCTGTGGGTGTGGAATGTCCAGTATGGCTGTGCGGTGATCGCATCGCCTCCTTGTCTGACGTGTCATCCAGAGCAAGGTCAAGGTACTTTAGCTCCGCCTCTGGTCGCTTTGGCGCGGGAGGTGTGCTGCCCCACAGATTTGAGCTCTGCAATACATAACAGGTGAAACCTTGTAACAATACTCCTCATAGTGTTAATACAAAAGTATAGGTAAAAGCTGGGAAAAAGGCCCGAAAACTGATAGAAATAAAAATATAGATAGGTCAAAGTAACAATGTTCCCCAGACTGACTAGAAATACATAATATATAGACAGATCAAAGTAAGTCAAAGTAACAATGTTCCCCAGACTGAATAGAAATACATAATATATAGACAGGTCAAAGTAAAAATGTTCCCCAGACTGACTAGAAATATAAACTGACTAGACTGACTAGAAATACATAATATATAGACAGGCCCTAAACTGACTAGAAATACATAATATATAGACAGATCAAAGTAAGTCAAAGTAACAATGTTCCCCAGACTGACTAGAAATACATAATATATAGACAGGTCAAAGTAACAATGTTCCCCAGACTGACTAGAAATATAATATATAGACAGGTCAAAGTAACAATGTTCCCCAGACTGACTAAAATATATAATATATAGACAGGTCAAAGTAACAATGTTCCCCAGACTGACTAGAAATATAATATATAGACAGGTCAAAGTAACAATGTTCCCCAGACTGACTAGAAATATAAATATAGATAGGTCAAAGTAACAATGTTCCTAAAAAGGAAAACAAATATTTAGGTCAATATTTCTCATATTTACAATCTTAACTACCATTATATAAACCTGAGTGTATAAACTCTTTCAATTTGCATTGTATAGAAATTTGGATTATCACATGGATTGATAGACATCTACAATTTGAGTGTATACTTGTTGGAGTGTCCTGTTTATATTGTAAGTATGTCCTGTTTAGATTGTGAGTACGTGCTGTTTAGATTGTGAGTACGTCCTGTTTTGATTGTGAGTACTTCCTGTTTAGATTGTTAGTATGTCCTGTTTAGATTGTTAGTACGTCCTGTTTAGATTGTTAGTATGTCCTGTTTAGATTGTTAGTACGGCCTGTTTAGATTGTGAGTACGTCCTGTTCAGATTGTGAGTACTTCCTGTTTAGATTGTGAGTACGTCCTGTTTAGATTGTGAGTATGTCCTGTTTAGATTGTGAGTATGTCCTGTTTAGATTGTGAGTATGGCCTGTTTAGGTTGTGAGTATGTCCTGTTTAGATTGTGAGTACGTCCTGTTTAGATTGTTAGTACGTCCTGTTTAGATTGTGAGGATGTCCTGTTTAGATTGTGAGTATGTCCTGTTTAGATTGTGAGTACGTCCTGTTTGGATTGTGAGTACTTCCTGTTTAGATTGTTAGTATGTCCTGTTTAGATTGTGAATACTTCCTGTTTAGATTGTGAGTACTTCCTGTTTAGATTGTGAGTACGTCCTGGTGAGTACGTCCTGTTTAGATTGTGAGTACGTCCTGTTTAGATTTTGAGTATGTCCTGTTTGGATTGTGAGTACTTCCTGTTTAGATTGTTAGTATGTCCTGTATAGATTGTGAATACTTCCTGTTTAGATTGTAAGTACTTCCTGTTTAGATTGTGAGTACGTCCTGGTTAGATTTTGAGTATGTCCTGTTTAGATTGGGAGTACGTCCTGTTTAGATTGTGAGGATGTCCTGTTTAGGTTGTGAGTATGTCCTGTTTAGATTGTGAGTAAGTCCTGTTTAGATTGTGAGTATGTCCTGTTTAGATTGTGATTTCGTCCTGTTTAGATTGTGAGTATGTCCTGTTTCGATTGTGAGTCTGTCCTGTTTAGATTGTGAGTACGTCCTTTTTAGATTTTGAGTATGTCCTGTTTAGATTGTGAGGACGTCCTGTTTAGATTGTGAGTACGTCCTTTTTAGATTTTGAGTATGTCCTGTTTAGATTGGGAGTACGTCCTGTTTGGATTGTGAGTACTGCCTGTTTAGATTGTTAGTATGTCCTGTTTAGATTGTGAGTATGTCCTGTTTAGATTGTGAGTACGTCCTGTTTAGATTTTGAGTATGTCCTGTTTAGATTGTGAGTATGTCCTGTTTAGATTGCGAGTATGTCCTGTATACATTGTGAGTACATACATGTCCTCCCTGGCCAGTCAGTACACTGTAGGGCATCATCACCTGGGAAGGGTCACCCAGTACAGGCTCATCTTCCTCCTCTGAGCTCGTAGAGAAATCTGGGTGTCGGTTATTTGACATATAGGGCAGCTGAACTCGCAGCGTTGTTGGGGCTGCTACCCTGCCACTGTCAAAATAATCAACATTTATAACCTTTCTGATTTAATCTAGGAATCAAGTTTACATATGAAAAAAGATGGGGTTGGACTGATTCAGATCCACCATTTATATTTAGATGGTGAGAAGGAATAGAGACTGATAGAATCATCCCCTACATTTTGTGTGTGACAAGAGAAATCTTCAGCCCGAGGGTGAATTTTGGGTTGTCTAACCCGAAGGCTCTGCAGAGGGTTATACAACCAAATTATCATTCTGAGGGTTGAAAATTATTTCTGTTTCACAGTTAAGTAGCTGGGAATGATTATTTTTCTCCCATCCTTTTATTTCAGTCACAATTCCACCAACAGTAGTCTGGCATGTTTGTAAATTAAAGTACATGTGGCGTATGAATATCACCATTCATTTTTTATGCTGTAACTACATCTATCACCATTTACTTTTTATGACATCATAATTGCCATTCACTATTTGTGATGTCACAATTCAACGTGTGCTATTCTCCGCCTAGGAGAAGATGAACAAATCTTTGCCAACTACCACAGGAGACACACCTGTGAAGGGTAGGAGAGTCTCATATCCATCACGGAGACGTCTGGCCGGATTAGAGATTTAGATCATCCACACCTTAGATGTTAAAGAGGATTAGGGACTCCTCAGAGCCAAGGCTATCTAAGCCGGTTTATTGACTCAAGCAACCAAAGCTAAACAAAGTTAAATCTATATTACCACAAAATAGGTTTAAGTTTGTAAGACTAATGAACTTGGACTTCTTGACCCATATAAGAATGAGGTAAAATGTACACGTCCAGTCTGTGCCCTTTAATGCACATTTCAATATAATTTGCTCTATCATATAGAGCTATTTTGCAGAATAAATCCTTTAATGTAGCACCATCTGATCAGAACATACTGACGGATCATGATATCAAAATCGCATAGACCTCAAATACACTTCATAGCAGTTATTTTTAACTTTAGTTTTTTTTCTGTACAGTTTATTTTGGCTTTATTGTTTAGATTGTTGATTTGTGTTAGTGTCAATATTGATAGTAGAGCTGATTTTGGTTTATTGGTAGTTTTATGTCCTTGTAAAAGATAAAGTCTTATGAAGAGGGAGTAGTGCTGGAAATCTGTTGGTACAATTGATCAAATATTGATCAATGATCAGTTCAGAGACCATGCTTAATTCATGATATGATCAGTCAATATTTAAATTGTTTTTCTTTTCTGCTGCAAAACACATTATCTTAACACAAATGGGAAAGGCAGTTTTTGAATTTTCTTTCTTTTTCTTTTTTATTAAAGTGCCATTGAAATAATTCAACCTTCTTAATAGATTTAAACTTCATTAAATGCTTTTTTCTCAAACCTGATAATGACAATCTACATTGATCACCGATATAGATGGACTTATGATACTCAGTGTAAACAATCAGTTCATACCTAATCACGACAGAACAGGTAGAATGTTGGAGGACCAGCTAGCCAGTAATAGTACGATCTACATGTTGGTCTTACTCTTCAGATTTCTGTGCCACAATTATGTATTTTATGAGACAGTTCAAGGATATATCTGTAATTTGTGAAGGAGCTAAGGACCTATGCTATCTAACACATAACATAGATTTTACATTATAACTGTGATGCACCTTAAAAGTTAAAGATGAATGCAACTTTACTGTAAAACATTACAATATATGCCTGTTATTTGCGTTAGGATAGGTATATGAAACTAGTACACATAATAACATACTCTGTGACAAGAGTTCAGGATGTATGGTTTGGTCGACGTTTTACGTCTTACTAACAGATAGGGTCATTTAAGGACGTGCCTGGTTTTGGTGGTAGAGGAAAACTGGAGAGCCTGGAGAAAAACCACTGCCCTCTGGCCAGTACATTGTGACTGCCCCATGTATAGGCCTCACCCCTATGACCCAGTGGTAGAGGACTAGTGATCACAGACAGTCAGACGCCTTAACTACTCGGCCAAAGATGTATGGTGACTTACATGAACACATAATTTATGATCATTACAGTGTAGTCTTTGATAGTAACTTATGTTAATTAAAATCCATGATCCTGGCTTTAAACAGGGTTACAAGATTGACGGTTAAAATTCAAGGCTTTTTAACTTAAGGATTTTTCAAGATTTCTTTATATAAAATTGAAGGGCTAAAAATTACAGATAGATCATCAATTCTTCATAAATCTTGGTTCAAGTTGAATCTTTATTCCGTTTACTCTCTCCAGCTGCTTAGTTTTTTCAGTGTTTCAAAGACAAAGGAAGATAAACTCTGCAAGACACAACTGCATCTTAATCTTTTGAACTGAATTCATTTTGGCCTTTAGAAGTTTTAACTGACTTATCAAAACGGATGCTCAAAGCTTCAATCAATTGATAATTCTATGTCTCCTATTTTGCTGAAGTCTACTGTCTTGTTAAAGCTGATAGTGCAAGTTAAAAAGCTTTCAATTGAGATTAAAAAAGTTTTTTTTCTGGTTTTGAGATCTTCCCCATCTCTTCTGACTATCGTTTCTAAGAAACCGACATTTTAGTTTGTCCTTGCTTGGTAACAAGAATGGGTCAGCGCGCAGACACTTCCCCACAATTGACATGATTTTGTTTTAAGGTTTTACAAGACAATCATCAAACTCTACTTTGTCTCAAGACATGAGCAACCTCTTTAGTAAGATCACTATACACTAATGTATGATCATCACAAATAAATCTATTACTGTACTTTTTAATATATGATCAATACTCACAAATTTATCATTGTTATTATGAATTTATGTACGTGTACTTACAAATATATTATAATTACTTGTAGATCTATGAAAGCTATGTATAAATCTACAATTGTTTCATATAAATCAATGATCATGAACTACAAACATATTATTGTTACTTGTAAATATATCATTGTTATGTTTAAATCTATGATCATTACTTGTAAATTCTTATAAATCTATGATCATTACTTGTAAATTCTTATAAATCTATGATCATTATTTGTAAATTCTTACTTGCTTTAACATAAATCTATGATCATTCTTAATTTATTTATTAACTACCTTGGTAAGCTCAGTAAAGTATACATTAAATGATCCTCTGTCTGGAGCTCTCTGGGAAAGGAGGTTTAATAGTATGATAGTTTACATCCTTAAGCTTTAATATAGGTATAGGCCTATAGGATGGTTGGTTGGGTGGACAGTTCTAGCTACATTTACAAGCAGGCGGTGCTGTGATTACCTGTGGTCAATACAGTTGTTACGCTTGAAGCTGCGTGTTCGAGCATTACTAAATATTGTGTAGGTGTCACCTTCTGAAACAGCAAAAAATAATAAAGAATATTAACAGTCAAAAACAATAAGCAGACACTGATAGTGATGACCAGGTGCAACTAGTGGTCTGATCAAGTAATTTTACATTTAATTAGAACACTGACAGGTTAGCAAGGGCTGACCATATTAAACCCCCATTGTCTATTTTTAGTAAATGATCTTGACCTAAAAACCCTTTTAACCTGTAATGCAATTCTACATACCAGAGTGAATTACCATGTTAAATTTCAAAAAGGTTATCTGTAACATTGACCTTGACCTTGACCTAAACAACTTTTTCATCCCCTTACACACATTTACATATCACATGTGAATTTCAAAATATTAGTCTTTTGGATTCCGAGATGATGACCTTATATTAACCCCCATAGGCTTTTTTAAGGAACAGTGACTTCAATCTTGACCTGAAAAAGTGTTTAAGTCCCTGTTTTAAACCTAAATCACAGAGTATCACCATGTCAAGTTCAGGAAGATAAGTCTTTTGGATACTAAGATAAGTGTGGAGGGACAGACAAACAGACGAATACTGATAACTATATAGCTCCCGCGTTTCTGAGGTCAGCCCTGCTGAGTCAACCAGTCCTCTGGTCCACTGGATTTACTTTTCATAGCTAATGGCTGAAAATTCTGCATGATATTTTCAACATCATGTGTGTTTGAGGTTTTAAAAACATGTTGATATTGTCATAGCCATTGTTAAGTCAACAATAATACACCAGACTGGGCAGGGTAACAGAGTACCATGTTAATACACCATACTAGGCAGAGTAACAAAGTACCATGTTAACACACAAGACTGGGCAGGGTAACAAAGTACCTTGTTGATACACCAGACTGGGCAGGGTAACAAAGTACCATGTTAATCCACCAGACTGGGCAGGGTAACAGAGTAGGTACCATGTTAATACACCAGACTGGGCTGAGTAACAAAGTACCATGTTAATACACCAGACTGTGCAGAGTAACAAAGTACCATGTTAATACACAAGACTCGGCAGAGTAACAAAGTACCATGTTAATACTCCAGACTGGGCAGAGTAACAAAGTACCATGTTAACACACAAGACTGGGCAGGGTAACAAAGTACCTTGTTGATACACCAGACTGGGCAGGGTAACAAAGTACCATATTAATACACCAGACTGGGCAGGGTAACCGAGTACCATGTTTATACACCAGACTAGGCAGGGTAACAGAGTACCATGTTAATACCCCAGACTAGGCAGAGTAACAAAGTACCATGTTAACACACAAGACTGGGCAGGGTAACAAAGTACCTTGTTGATACACCAGACTGGGCAGGGTAACAAAGGACCATGTTAATAAACAAGACTGGGCAGGGTAACAGAGTACGTACCATGTTAATACACAAGACTGGGCAGAGTAACAAAGTACCATGTTAATACCCCAGACTGGGCAGAGTAACAAAGTACCATGTTAACACACAAGACTGGGCAGGGTAACAAAGTACCTTGTTGATACACCAGACTGGGCAGGGTAACAAAGTACCATATTAATACACCAGACTGGGCAGAGTAACAAAGTACAATGGTAATACACCAGACTGGGCAGGGCAACAAAGAACCATCTTAATACACCAGACTGGGCAGGGTAACCGAGTACCATGTTTATACACCAGACTAGGCAGGGTAACAGAGTACCATGTTAATACACAAGACTAGGCAGGGTAACAGAGTACCATGTTAATACACAAGACTGGGAAGGGTAACAAAGTACCATGTTAATACACCACACTGGGCAGAGTAACAAAGTACCATGTTAATACACCCGACTGGGCAGAGTAACAAAGTACCGTGTTAATACACCAGACTGGGCAGGGTAACAGAGTACCATGTTAATACACCAGACTAGGCAGGGTAACAGAGTACCATGTTAATACACCAGACTAGGCAGAGTAACAAAGTACCATGTTAATACACAAGACTGGGCAGGGTAACAAAGTACCATGTTAATACACCAGACTGGGCAGGGGAACAGAGTACCATGTTAATACACCAGACTGGGCAGGGTAACAGAGTACCATGTTAATACACCAGACTAGGTAGAGTAACAAAGTACCATGTTAATATACCAGACTGGGCAGAGTAACAAAGTACCATGTTAATGCCACACCAATCTTTTGTCCACTGCTGAATACGTACATGTCTTGTGTTTTTGTGGACAATATTATGGTAAATTTATCATTGATTTTGTCTTCAGCTTACACCTGTTAGTTAATTAGTCTATAAATTCAGCAAAACATAAGCAAACTGAATATATACCGACTTCTACAGAAAGAAACCTTGAGCGAGTGGTTCAGTGAAACCTCCATGTAATACCTCCTGATTCATTTGCCCCGTTATCACAAACATACATCAATGTCCATTCTTCCTTTCTGTTTCTCAATATACTGTCAAACTGTTATAAAACAGCAAGGAATTGAGTATTTACTTTCACACTATTGGTATAAAAACAGACCTAAAACTATTATAAATGCAGTACTAAAACCGCATTGTGGCCAGGTAAATGGAATGACGATACTGACCTGTACGTGTCATTCCTTCATGGCCGAGGTCGTTGTTGTTCCTTGGTGATAGCCTTGGGGGGAGGCCAGGTTTTGGTGGGGTATCGTAGTCTGATGACATGTCAGTGTAGTTCACAGGAGACGTGGGTATACGTGACATGTCAGAATACGCACTTTTGTCTAAAGAGTCACTTGGGGGAAAGGCACGCTCCATAGGCAGGTATGCATCTTCTACCTTGTCCTTGGGAGTGGGGAGATACCCCCGGGCAGCGTTAATGTAGCTATGGGACGACGGGCCTGCACAGGACTGGGGGGGAGGAGGTATTGCCAGCAGATTTGAGTCTTTTTTTGGTCCGCCATTCTGTTGTGGTTTTGGCATGTCATAGAGAGACAGTTTGCGAAGGGTGTTTTGTGGCCGAGGTACATCGTAACTCTGGCCCGCTGGGGCTCCATCAGACGTTGTGGGAGGTACAACAACATTTAGGTCCATACTGATTTGTTTGTGCTCCTTTACAACTGCACTGTTGGAGGGCAAGTTCTGATAGGGCTCTTGGCTAAGGGCTGATGTCTTTGGGGGTCGGGGAGGGGGTACATCTGACTGAGATTGTATCATCTGGGGGTTGGGTGGTGGGAAGTCATACACCTCATCAGATGTAGGTCCTCGGTCAGGGTGGGTCGGGGGATAGTCATATGTGAGGCCTGTCAAGGCAGACTGGGACGAGTAAGCCGAGTCCTTCTGGCTCTCACTGCTGGATGAGCGTGGAGTACTAGGGGACTGACGTGCTGGAGGAGGGATGTCGTACACCTCAAGAGTGGACCCTTCCTCCCGTCGAGGGGGAGGCACTTTGTACACAGAGTCTGTATCATCCTCTCCACTGCGCTGTTTAGGACTGTCATATGTCTGTTGGAACACACTGTCATCCCCCTCAGGGAGAGGGGCTGGAGCCTTAGGGGTTTTCAGAGGAGGTGGAGGAGCGAGCTCATCTGGTATGCTTGAACGACGTGACTTTTCACTAAGGCAATCCGATAGTGGTATGTAGTGAGAGCCGGACTTGGAGTTGGTCCGCCCAATAGACCGCCCACGCATCCTCACATCTTGCTGTGGCTGGGACATTACAGTCTGAGACCTTTGTGGACGGGGTGGCACCACAGCCACAGGTGCTGCCGTAGTGTTGCTATTGTCATGGTTTCTTGGGCTATCTGGTTTCTCCGGGGGCAAGTCGGGACCTGAAAACATATACAAACAGCACTCTATGTTTAGCATTTTTTTATAATACATTTTTGCAAATAAGTTATTTCATCTCTTTGATAAAACATTTATCTCTACATTTAAGTAATGGACTCCCCTGTGGTCACAATATCTGAGGCAAATGAGGGAACTTGTACTGACACGGTACTTTCCTCATCTGAAGCCACACAAATAAGGGAGTATATACTAACTGTATTCCAGAATTCACAATATCTGAAGCATTCACTTAAACCTGTAATTATTTTTCTCTGACTAGAGGGATCACAACTCCTGAGACAGATTCTAAACAATCCAATGACCGAATAATGTGATTGGGTCAGGTATCATTCATTATGTCCAGGTTATGATGTTTCAGTGAGATTACCCTTAAAAACAACCCTTGAGTGGCCCCAATATCTGTCAACACCATTGTCGTATGACCTCCGCTGCTGTAAAGATACACAATATGTACCTCGCAAACAAACAATGAGACAGTGGAGGAAGGCATACTTACTTTCCTCTGGCTTGAGGCCACAAACACTGCACAAGTTGCGGACCCAGGTGGTCATCTCATCTTCTGTATCAGTAGACAAAAAGTAAGTGCGTTCTCTGCCCTTGTGGAAAGTCTTTAGTGCCAGTAGAAAGGGAAATATGTCGAGGTCGAGGGATTCAATAACCTGTTCACAGTGCTCAAGGTCTATACATCCCTTGAGTTTTTTACAGTTCTCATCGGTATAGTAATTCAGGAGGTACTGGTGAGGAAGGCTGCTTGCTGGCTTGAACAACACGAAGAATCGTCGCTTCCACTTCTGTCAACAAGAGCAACCCAGCATAAACAGTTAATTCTACTCTACAATTACAGCTAACTAATAACATTACACCCAAGTACAATCAGGTACAACTACATTCTAATATTCTAATAAATCTCCAACATATATATATATAAATCTACAACTAAATCTAATGTATAATACACCTAGAACTACAACTTATATTTAATACACTTAATATATAATACACCTTCAACTACAACTAATATATAAATCTACAACTATACCTATATGTAATATATGTATATGTAATACATGTATACACATCTACACCTTAAATGCACACCGACAACTACACCTAATGCATACACCTACAACTATATACATAATATATAGACTAAAACAAACACATCTATACAACAACACCTCAAATGTACACCAACAACAATATACATAATATATTAACTACAACATACACATCTATACAACAACACCTCAAATGTACACCAACAACTATATACATTATATATAGACTAAAACATACACATCTATACAACAACACCTCAAATGTACACCTACAACTATATACATTATATATTAACTACAACATACACATCTATACAACACCTCCTCAAATGTACACCTTCTACTAATGTAAATACAAAAAACTAAAATTAATACACAATCCTACAACAAAATCTAATACATGTACACATACAACTACACCTAATAATACAACAGACTAAACATCATATACAATCCTACATACAACTACACCTAATAATACCACAGACTAAACATCGTACACAATCCTACATACAACTACACCTAATAATACAACAGACTAAACGTCATACACAATCCTACATACAACTACACCTAATAATACCACAGACTAAACGTCATACACAATCCTACATACAACTACACCTAATAATACCACAGACTAAACGTCATACACAATCCTACATACAACTACACCTAATAATACCACAGACTAAACGTCATACACAATCCTACATACAACTACACCTAATAATACCACAGACTAAACGTCATACACAATCCTACATACAACTACACCTAATAATACCACAGACTAAACGTCATACACAATCCTACATACAACTACACCTAATAATACCACAGACTAAACGTCATACACAATCCTACATACAACTACACCTAATAATACCACAGACTAAACGTCATACACAATCCTACATACAACTACACCTAATAATACCACAGACTAAACGTCATACACAATCCTACATACAACTACACCTAATAATACCACAGACTAAACGTCATACACAATCCTACATACAACTACACCTAATAATACCACAGACTAAACGTCATACACAATCCTACATACAACTACACCTAATAATACCACAGACTAAACGTCATACACAATCCTACATACAACTACACCTAATAATACCACAGACTAAACGTCATACACAATCCTACATACAACTACACCTAATAATACCACAGACTAAACGTCATACACAATCCTACATACAACTACACCTAATAATACCACAGACTAAACGTCATACACAATCCTACATACAACTACACCTAATAATACCACAGACTAAACGTCATACACAATCCTACATACAACTACACCTAATAATACCACAGACTAAACGTCATACACAATCCTACATACAACTACACCTAATAATACCACAGACTAAACGTCATACACAATCCTACATACAACTACACCTAATAATACCACAGACTAAACGTCATACACAATCCTACATACAACTACACCTAATAATACCACAGACTAAATGTCATACACAATCCTACATACAACTACACCTAATAATACCACAGACTAAATGTCATACACAATCCTACATACAACTACACCTAATAATACCACAGACTAAATGTCATACACAATCCTACATACAACTACACCTAATAATACAACAGACTAAACATCATACACAATCCTACAACACAATCCTACATACAATCCTACAGCTACATGTACACCTGATAAACATCACGTATATCTGTACCCCAAACATGACAGTGATTAATCATGACTGTGCAGATATACAATATGACACAAGTATGACTTTATATATTGTATAAGGTGATATGTTTGCATATACAAGAAAAAAAGATAAGGATAGAACAAGGAAGGCAGGTAAAGAATGAGACAGTGAAGGACAGAAAAGGTTATATAATTAGCATATAAAGCTTTCAGGGAGTCTTGAAATATTTCATTTCTCACATACAACTTCCTCTTCATACTTTCTTTGCACATGTACATCTTACCAGATCTCAGGTCAACATGCTTAAGTTTATAACCATGGAATATACAACTTCCAACAGTGACAGATATATGGCCCCCACTCCAACTACACATCTGATCCCCCCCCTACAGTACGTTGAACAGGGTTTCAGATCCTGTTTAGTCACCAAAGTATTTTCAACTTCCCACATTGACAGATTTTCTCCACCCCAGCCACACTTGTACCCCAGCCCCTACAGTAGGTCCTTCCTGGTAATAACCACAAGGTTTCCACCCTCTCCCACCCCAAGTATAACCCCTATAACATGTTACTGATGAGGCTGGTACATACATACAGACATAACAATGTATTATGTTACCTTCAACACTTTACTTAAACTTCCTGGCCTATCACTAACCTCTCAAGGAATCGTGTTCTCAGTCTCACAGGCTGACTTCTCATCTCCCAGTCATGAAATCATGCTTTCCAGTGATGACAAGATCATGCTACTAGTATCTGTATATGTAAGTTTTTTTACCTATATATATATCTCCTCCATTATAATGTATACATCTCAGTAATATAATTCACCCGACACATTCTGTGTGTGTGTGTGTCCTGTTACTACCATCATACAGCTGATGATACCTAGTGTTAATTATACAGGCAACACATATAGTGACACACACACGTACAGCGGCCCCAGTACACTGCACCCTCTGTACATCCAGGGGTAACCACTCTCTCCCACAAATCACCAGAGGGGCATCATCAACACAGTCTCACTGCTGTTGTCAGTGATGATGACATCACAACACTGGCATTGTCTTTCCAGCCATCACAACAAACTTCCCATCGTTTCTCCCATGTAAGGTGTGTCAACTCGCCCATGCTGTTTATGTCTTATTTGTCCAGGTGATTCTAGTCTGCTTCACTTGAGTAAACATTCACATTTCCTTGTTCCTCATCATAATACTAAGTGTTACAGCTTCCTTCTGGTAGAGAGGTGTACATGACAAGAAACAACATGGTGTTAATTAATATTCAGGGACCTTAATCATAGTTATTTCTGTATAGTTACATGGAGAAGGGCTGGGAGGGGAAACAGAAAAAGTTAAAGAAGAAAATTGAGTTAAAGGAATATAATTGGGGGATTTAAGGACAAGAAAAAAAAGACATCATATTAAAGTTAAGATGAAGAGAGAAAGGAATGGGGGGGGGGGGGGGGGGGGGAGGAGATGATAAATAGAAATTAGTGGGAGGAGGAAAAGAAAGGAGTCGAAGAGATATGTTTGATAGTACTTTAAAACAACTATACATTTTTACAACTGTACAATAGTAAATACATGCATACACAATTCGCTCAATGTAAAATCATAATTGATCACTATGAAGTACATCAGTACCAGAACACATTTCAACACCTGTAAACAATTGACAGTTCATTGTACAGTAAGCTTGGATCTGTATCCCAAATCTGTGGTCAGGTGATCAATCTACAGTAAGCAAGGCTACCCCAATCCTAGTAAAAGTACTGTCAATTCTTTGTTTATTTCAGTTATTTAGCACTTTAAATTAGCTTCCCTTGATGAATATATAGAAACCCAAGAGACAGAATATAGACATTTATTACATGTAAACATATACAGGTAACTGTTTCTTCTGTGTTTGTTCATACACAGTATAAAATATTGTATACAAAAATGTATATAAAATGTCGGTATAGCTAATGTGAAAGTGAATATGTAATAACCACTTCAATTAATAACTGTTACGCATGATACAAAAAGAACGCAAAACAAAAAGTTAACTGTGAACCAGGAAACCCTTTTAGGTATTACACACTGCAGGTGTGAAGGCGTTACAGGAGAGACCGGGTCAGGAGGATGGTCAGTAAGTGATGTAATCAGGTATTAGCCACCGCCACAGGGCTGTTATGTGTAAATCTATGAGTCTTCTTACAAACACCACTTTGTTAAACAGACATTAGCAACTTTATTTTTTCATATTTTGATTAAATAATATAACATTTCCTGGAAATGAGATTTGAAATTGTACAAAAAAATAAAATAAAAATAAGTGTGTTTCACTTCTTCCTATAAATCCTAAAGTTTGAACGACAACCATACATTTTTGAACTCATTTAAGATCAGTACAGCGGATTCCACTGAAGTTAAAACCGACTTTTATTCAAAAATGATATTCTTCATTAAAATTAAGATTTAAAGCTCATCAAGTAACATCCTGCATCTAACCCTGATGTAAAATTAGTTCATAAAAACAATGATTTTCTTTCATGTGACCTAAATTAAATCTTTTACAATGTGGAATTTGAAACATGCAGTTTATTAGGCCTAGATATCATTTTTACATGTGATCCAATGGATGTCACCAGGAGGTTATTTCTACACTTACTTCGTTAATATAAGTGTACTTTCATATTATTCTTGTCTTTCATATTATTTATATCTTTCATATTATTCATATTATTCCTATTATATATGTAATTTTCAACTCTAAATAAGGTCTTTTCTGTTGTAATAAAATGTATTTATTTCTGGTTTTATTTAAATGACAATGTTTAAGTTTTTAACATTTCTTCAATAAAGGATATTTCAAGCTAAATATTTCAATAAGTATGTCCCAGTAACACATACATGTAAGATATATATCTTATTACATTTTTGACTCTTGATCACGTTAAGATAACAAGAGGCCCAATTGGCCTGCATCGCTCACCTGGTATAAAACTCACACTTGTAACCTTAAAAGTAATCTAAAATAAAGCTACAGGCAAAATGTCAGTATTTATGATTAAAATTCATTCAAAAGACCATGTAATTATTTTTTAAAACATTTCACCCCTGTGATTGAAAGTCGAACAAAGTCATTATGTTGAACACATTGTATAGCCTTTCATCTCAGGATGCAACTTGCAAAGTATAAACATCCTGGGACCCATGGTTATTCATAAGAGGTTGTTTAAAGATTTTAAACAAATTTAACCCCTGTGACCTTGAATATAGGTCAAAGTCATTCACTTTAACAAACATAGTAGTCCTTGATCCCAGCATATGCTACTGACTAAATATCAACATCCTGAGCCTTTTGGTTATTCAGAACAAGTTGTTGAAATATTTTGAACATATTTTCTCCTTGTGACCTTGAATATGATTCAAGGTCATACATTTAAACAAACTTGGAATCCTTTGATCCTAGTATGCTACTGACTAAATATCATCACCCTGGGCATTTTGGTTATTCAGAAGAAGTTGTTTAAAGGTTTTTTAAGACAATTGACCCCTGTGACCTTGAATATAATTGAAGGTCATTCATTTGAACAGACTTGGTAGCCCTTCATCGCTACAGGCAAAATGTCAGTATTTATGATTAAAATTCATTCAAAAGACCATGTAATTATATTTTAAAACATTTCACCCCTGTGATTGAAAGTCGAACAAAGTCATTATGTTGAACACATTGTATAGCCTTTCATCTCAGGATGCAACTTGCAAAGTATAAACATCCTGGGACCCATGGTTATTCATAAGAGGTTGTTTAAAGATTTTAAACAAATTTAACCCCTGTGACCTTGAATATAGGTCAAAGTCATTCACTTTAACAAACATAGTAGTCCTTGATCCCAGCATATGCTACTGACTAAATATCAACATCCTGAGCCTTTTGGTTATTCAGAACAAGTTGTTGAAATATTTTGAACATATTTTCTCCTTGTGACCTTGAATATGATTCAAGGTCATACATTTAAACAAACTTGGAATCCTTTGATCCTAGTATGCTACTGACTAAATATCATCACCCTGGGCATTTTGGTTATTCAGAAGAAGTTGTTTAAAGGTTTTTTAAGACAATTGACCCCTGTGACCTTGAATATAATTGAAGGTCATTCATTTGAACAGACTTGGTAGCCCTTCATCGCTACAGGCAAAATGTCAGTATTTATGATTAAAATTCATTCAAAAGGCCATGTAATTATTTTTTAAAACATTTCACCCCTGCGATTGAAAGTCGAACAAAGTCATTATGTTGAACACATTGTATAGCCTTTCATCTCAGGATGCAACTTGCAAAGTATAAACATCCTGGGACCCATGGTTATTCATAAGAGGTTGTTTAAAGATTTTAAACAAATTTAACCCCTGTGACCTTGAATATAGGTCAAAGTCATTCACTTTAACAAACATAGTAGTCCTTGATCCCAGCATATGCTACTGACTAAATATCAACATCCTGAGCCTTTTGGTTATTCAGAACAAGTTGTTGAAATATTTTGAACATATTTTCTCCTTGTGACCTTGAATATGATTCAAGGTCATACATTTAAACAAACTTGGAATCCTTTGATCCTAGTATGCTACTGACTAAATATCATCACCCTGGGCATTTTGGTTATTCAGAAGAAGTTGTTTAAAGTTTTTAACATATTTGACCCCTGTGACCTTGAAAATAGGTGAAGGTCATTAATTTTAAACAAACTTTGTAGTCCTTTATCCAAGTTTGCTTCTGGCCAAATATCGACACCCTAGGACCTTTGGTTATTAAGAAGAAGACTTTTAAAGTAAAATATTGACGCCGGACGCCGGACGCCGGACGCTGGACGGAAGGACGGCCGGACGACGGATGTCGCGCCACGGCATAAGCTCACTTGGCACTTCGTGCCAGGTGAGCTAAAAATAGACCCATACATATGCATATATGTACTATTAAATGTTGATATAATTTTAAGGACAATTTTTCCTATTTGAAACAATAAATAAATGAAATGATGCAACACATAAAAAAACCAACAACACTGAATCAAACAATTAAAGAGAGAAAACCAAACACAAAGGACATGCTCCATTGGTCGACTCACCAGGCCACATCATCATGCTTCTTCCTGATGCTTATTAAGATCAGTCACTGCGTAGGACATGCACATATTACAAACTTTTTACAGAGCATGTTCACAACACCAGCCATAGTTTAACAGTTTTGCACAGGAATACATCGAATACAGACAACAGATCATACTAGTTCTCCTAACTTTATTGACTTTGATCTAAATTTCATACAGTTTTAAAACGAATATCTTAATAATACTTGTGTAATGAATTGAACAGTGATTTTTTAATAGGAATTTATTTAGTAAAAAACAACAACTTTGGAAATGATTTCAAACTAAATATGAAGTGCTATAGTCATACAAACATGAATACTGTTATTTATAATTTCAGGTTTAATATCTATTATTTATATAATATTATGATAAAGTAATAAAACATACATAGCAGAGTCTAGAAGATGTACTAGAGAATACGACGTGCAACAATGAGCATTCCACGTAACAGGCTGATGGTGCCAACAGTGCTTGCATAAAGCTTGTTAATATTACACTTTCCCAGGAGGTAAGAATAAAAATTAACAAAAACAATTTGCCATGCAGTAGTTGTAATAAGGAGAAGTGTGCTACACCAAGGGAACACTCAGACCACTAACATACAGCCAATCCAAAAATAAACTTCTTACAAAAAACACTCATACACAAGATAACTTACGCTGGTGTCAGTATCATCTTTGGTAAACTGTCAATTTGAAGAAAAAACAGAAATTGACATGAGAGTTTATAACAGAAATAAATTAGAATCACAGTAGTGGATGTCGAGTTACAGACCATAAACACAGTGGCTATCAGGATGTAATGCGTCAGCCAGGAAGGGGTCCCTAACTAAGACCAGGTTTCATCCTATTGTGCAGGAAAGAAGGTTTTAATTATGGGGGAGACTATTGGAAGTCTGCCATGCAGTTTTAATTATTTGTCCTTATTGACATTGAGACAGGAGGACAGGAGGTAGGTGTGGCAAAAATGCAAGGGGAAGGCAAGGTCACCCGGGGGAGGTAACTCTAGATGTATAGAAAGTCCAATACTTGGTGAAATATCAGCCTGGTTAATAGGAATGCAGTTTGTTAATTGATAATGAGAGTATTAAAATATCCAGATGCTAGAGTATTGTATAAATGTCAATCTGATTGGTCATGATCATGTCCTGTAACAAAATTGAATAGTGACCTTGATGAATTATACAGGCATAGCAGATCCTTGTTAGTTGAATTAGGACATTATACATGTATGTTCATTTTTTATAGTCAAGAAAAAATGAAGAAAAAAAACTACATTATTTGTAGGCTGAGGGACAGATTTTTTTACATGTAGAGCAACATTATTTTCTGGCCTGGTCGACGCTAGGCTACTAGTGTATATATATATATATATGTGTAAAATATATCACGCATATATAATTATACATGCATATGATCTCATATGATCTATATTTCTCCCACTGCTACAGATTTTATAACTCCCTGCTTCATTTAGAAAATATTAATCCTGCATAAAGTTATGTCACAAATGACTGCCATGTAAGTCATACAATGTGATAACATGATCTACCGACGGCTGTCATAGTATAGAATAGACATAATATTCAACAATTATTTATTGTTTAATATCATCTAACCAGACAAGACATCTTGAAACTTGATTATATTTCAAAATCAATTACACTTACCAATCAACAAGAATTCCACAATAAATCCTTCAACAATACAAATCAGTGTATTGACTGGAAACAAGTGTTATGAATATATACATGTAATAATCCACACATCTTGGGCACTGGCCGGTAGATAGAACATGGTCCCTTACCAGCAGTCACAGAATCTCTAAACACTAACTTTAATGCTATCTATATATATCAGGGAGCATCCCTTCAACCATCAATCCTCAGTATCTAAATCAATGACTGGCACATTTCATAGCAACTTTACAGGGGTGTAAGACTGTAAGCTGTAGCCACGATTACCACATGTCACTTTCCAATCACCAGTAAATGAATGATTGGCAGATGTGCATTTCTAGTCGAGACCTCCTGATTTACTCATTCTCCTGTCCTCCAGACCTCAATGTGTTTCTATGATAACTCTTACATTAAAATCAGTTTCTTTATCACATGAAAATAAATACAATTTCACATCAACAACAGGTGACGGGCGTGGATGTGAAGTAACGGGAGACGAAATACCTGTGAAGTATTATCAGTGAGAGATTGATTCTGTAATGGTTAGTCAGCTTAAGTTGAAATAATTGATACAGAAATAACACTCATATAAACAAGTATGGTTCCATACACTGCAGAATTACAACATACTAGAAAGTTATCACAACTTTTATGATATCACAGCTTTAAAACATTGATTTTGGAAGGAAAATATCATCAAATCAATTTCAAGATAATTCAACCAGACTCAACAAAATTTATTTTTTAAAACTGGGAATTTTTAGTTAAAACTTCACAGGTAAACAGTGGCCAGGTGAGCGTGAAGCTCACCTGGCCCGTGTGACAGATTGCAGACGAGAAGTTCTAAACACTTGAAATGGCAGGTAAAACTTTGACATAAAAGCTGGGCAAACGCTCTGACACACACAATCAACAGTCACCGGCAACTGTTGGCAGGAAAAAACACTACAAAGAAACTAAATCTCCTCAATAAAGGCTCCCACTTAAATAAAATGATGCAGAGATGTTATTCCTGATTAAGCCTTGATTTTCTTTGTGCTGAAATTTAAAAACGAACCTAGGACTTTGTTCTTTTAACTTCTTTTGTCTTTTTAACATTTACAGTATCATGGCATTATTTTTCTTTTGAAGATAAAATTTCATTAAATTTACTTAAAATATATGGAGGTACCGGTAGCCAGTAAATGTCACTGCTATCGTTCACAATTTCAAATCACTGTTATTTAGTTCTTCAGATAAAAATTAATTTAAATCAAATTAAAACAAAACTATTTTTACGAACCAAGACCTATCAACTTTTCCTCCTAGGAATATTTATGTTTATTATGGGTAAGCCTATTATGATCTTGTAGTTAAAACGAGATTCTCTATACAGCTTAAGATTATATAGATAACGTACACAGAAATGTTAAAAATGAACATTTGAAAAAAAGCAAGCCAATTTCCTTACACATTAACACAACAAGAGGCCCAGACAGCCTGTATGGACCACCTGGATATTTAAGCAATCATGATAAATATTCTCATTAAAAGTAAAAATATTTCCACATTTTGGGCTCCATCTCTCTAGTCCCAAGGGATTTATATGCATGGCTACTTAGAGTTTGATCTAGCCATTTTCATGTAATGACCTGGGGGGGGGGTAAGTTCCTGGGGACAGGGCCAGATCCTTAGGCTAATTATAGTAGTGTGCTTGTGTTCTTTCTTCATGCCCAAGTAGCAAACATTCAACACCATAAATGGTTATATGATGGGGATCTAAAATGTTTCCAAGTTTTAACCTAAGAATTAAGTAAAAAAAAAAGTTTCGCATTACTGCTGTACTGTATCCAAGTATCATGGCTCTTGATCTTATGATTCTTCAGGTATGTTGGTTGAATTTCTTAACATCTGGCCCTATGACCTTCAAAGTAGGTCAAGGTCACTAAAAATGAGGAAAATTTACAGCTTTACATCCCTGTAGGTAAAGTACCTACTGGTAATATATCAGGACCCTGAGCCTTATCAAACTTAAAAGTGCTTTATTGTTTTTACTGATGTTAGCCTACCTGGATATGTTACCCTTTGACCTCAACCAGCTTTCAAAGCTGAACTTGATCGAAACAAATTTTATCATTAAAATATGTCTTCTGCTGGTCTTGCTACCTATCATATCTAATTGGCATTGCTGTGAAACTTATGGTACTTTAGAAAATGTGTTGGGCTTTTTTAATCAATTAGACATGCGTGACCTTAATTATTGTAGGTAAAGGTCTTCATACAAAAAAAAACTATAGCACTCCATCCAAGTTACCTAATGGCTATACATCAGGAAAAAGAAGGAAAGAACAAAGTAATTGGTGAAATAATTATGGCAACTTGCTGTATCACTACCAAAGTCTTTAGTGTGTATGTATACATGTCTTTCTATCAATGTGAAGTATTATTTCACAGAACACTGTACTAAAATTAAAGCAGAGTGTCATGTACTATGTTTAAGTTGTAAAACAATATCGTGACAATTGTAAAAAAAAGAGAGAACATTTTGAACTTTCTGAGTAGCTGTGCTGAACTCATTCATTGAAATTTGCTATAAAACGTCTTTAGAGCTGATTTAGAGCTCACACTAATAGATAGAGAAATATGCAGAAATTATCTTAGCAATATTTATTTAACTATTCATTTCTTAGATTTTTAATCCTGAAAAGTTAATTGGCCCAAATATTTTAACAGCAAGAATTGAGCAATGTGTCCTATATGGGAATGACGTCAACATTACTTTTACATGAAGATAAAAATTGATTTCTCAGTAGGTGAGCCACAGAAAATTAAGTAAATATTATCAGCAGAAATGGTGTATAATTTCTAACAGGATGTTAATTTTTATCAAAACAGGATGTCTAACAAAGTCAAGAAAATTTATTGAAAACAAGAAAACCAGTAAATAATGGTTTATGCTCCCCGAAAATGTCACTGAGACTGAAATAAAGCGTGATCTCAAATTGATGAGATCTGGAGCTTGGGCGAACAGACCTTAAAGTGGTATGTAACACACCACCTTTCCATCCTGCATATATAATATTCCATCAATTTAGGGAACTATCTTAAGCAAGTTAGAGGTTATGGTCTAGACAATGTACTTGACCTTTGAACTCAATGTGACGATATACACTGGATATATACATTGTATGTCCTTGGATGTACAGACCCAATTATGATTGGCAGCACACTAACTTTTATTCCTACATATATCCCATTACTTTAATTGAGCTATCTTCGAGTCAGAATTTGCAGCCCAGACAATGAATTTGACCTTTGACCTCAATGAAACTTTAATTGACCTTGGGGTGTACAGTACATCTTAAAAGTGGTTAGGATACACCACCTTGATATTAATGATGGTTTAAAATCTTAATTGACCATTGATTTGTAATCAGAAGTAGTAAATTGACAATTGCAAAAACAATGAATTTGACCTTTCACCTCAATGAAACCATGACCTTGATTGCACATTAATAATTTTATTGGACAGAATACCCAAATGAAGTGAGAAACTACTACTTCATCTATAGACAGAGTTGCTAACTATTAGATTTGGTTCTTTTATAATGATTGGATTTCAAGCAGTTTTTATGAAGTTTTATCAACCCGATAGTAAAAATCAGAAGAACATTGAAAACATTTAACACTCTGACTTCTATCATGAACAGATTGTATCATAATGGAATTTGTAATCAATAATCGGAATCAGAAAGGGCAAACCGATTGATATTTGATTATAATTGATCATCACTACTTGACATCCTACATTGATAATACTAATATATCAGGTTGCCATCTGCAGCAAGTTAGAAATTATGACTTGGACAATAAATTACACCTTAGACCTCAATGTGATCCTGATCTTCAGTTTAGGGACCAAGAGTGGTGGTACACACAACACATCAATTTGCCATCCTACTTATATATATATATATATAATCCCTAAAATTTCAGTGAGTCAAAAGTTATTGCTTGGACAACGAATTTTTAACAGACGAAGAGGCGACTACATGCTCCCCGAAACTTTTTCAGGAAAATTCAATGGGAAAATATGAAGTCACATTGCACATGTAACAAATCATGGCAGTGTATATAAGTATTATAAGTAGTTATATATATATGTCAGTATCTATTAGGAACCTATATCCTTCCTTTTAGATTGTATCATGCATTATACAATTATGGACTTTTGTGCTGGTGAATATGATGTGATATGAACCTTAAAGAGTGATATTAACTGAGGCGAAGCCAAGGTCAATATCACTCTTTCAGGTTCATTTCACATATTATTATATGACTGGTGCTAATTCCCAGCCCTGATTGGAAGAGTGACGTCACATGATGAGTCTGTAAATATGTTACAAACCTCGTTCTATAAATAGACAAGAGGCCCATGGGCCTTAACGGTCACCTGAGTCCTACAGTATTTATTTTTGTTGTTGAAATATGTACCAATTTGAGTAAAAAATAGTTAAGTATAATGTTAACTTAACTTTGTCAGGACCATGAGCTGATCATTCCTAGACCGATTTTAAATAAGATCGGCCTATTAGAAATTGTTTTTAAGTTTAGAATAGGTATTTACAAAATAGCGGCTGTGGTGGCCATATTGGATTTCTGATTGACCTGAAAAATAACAACACTTTGTCAGGACCATGAGTCGATCATTCCTACCAACTTTCAGTTCAATCGGCCCAGCAGAACTTGACTTTAAGTTTGAAATGTAAAATGTTAACGGACGACGACGGATGAAAACGGATAGCAATAGGTCACTTGAGCTAAAGCTCAGGTGACCTAAAAAGTGTTACAGACCTCGACCTAGAAATAGAAAAGTGTTACAGACCGCTACTAAAATAGGGGCTCGAGATGTATCCGTTTCAATAATTCAGTGAAACTGAATGATAAACAGCTATAATTAAATATTCTTGTTTACTAAGTCAAGTACATGGATTCTGTAGTTCTTCCGTAATATAACACTTGAACTAGACATATATATACTATACATATATAATACACGTACATGTAAACCTATTTTGTTAGTAACTCTGTTCCTAGAATCGGGACTACAACCATGTGTAATCTACTGCCTGCTTGAGGTAATTTCCCCTACAATGACAAACAGTAGGGGGCTGATGATCATGATTGGCTACAAAATTAAGTACACAATGAATCACCCTCATTAGAATGTTTTGTTTTACTTGTATATTAAGGTAATTAATTAGTGTCAATTATAGCAACATATAATGTATTTTATCTGAGAGTTGCTTCAAGTGCTTTTAAGCAATTAGCAATTTTGCAAAATAGAAATTATTTTTCAAATAATATATAAGTCACTACTCTATATGCATGGTCATGATAAGTATATATGGAAGAAGGGAAAGGCACATGGACCACTTTTACAATTTGAATACAGTACATGTATCAGGTACCCACGGAATACACTGTACTACACTATATATATATACCACCTGTCCAAACAGGGTTAACAAAGATGTAGGTTTCTATATACGGTGTTGAATAAACCAGGTAAGGTATCACCAACAATAACCAGCTGTTTAGAAGAAAGACAGGAAGTAAAGATTAAACACATATCCTTAACTGATTTAATTATCCAGGAGTAGAGCTTGTTGAAAGCCTCTTAAAAAACCTATTAACATGAAACTTTAAAATAAATTCTGTTTAACCCATTGAATAATTTATCTTCTTCATTATATACATGAACGAATATGGTAAACCTCCGGTCAGTTCGAACAAAATAAAATAAATATTGTCAATTCTGTTCAAATAACACGAAATTATAGCCACTAAAATAAAGATTAGTTCGAACTATCCGACTCACATCGGCAAAATCATGGCAAACAGTCCAGTCGTTGATACGGAACAATGACGGCCTATTGCGAAATTTATTTGCAAATCTGGAGATGAATAATGGTATATATGTCTTTCTTATATTTACCTATATATTTATAATCTATAACTAAGTTCAATAGCATAGCAGAGACAATGTAGGTCGCAAAGCAGCAGATGTTTTCTCGAGTATTGGCAGAAGTTCAATTGTAATGTATCAGAATGCAGAGGGTACGTGGATTGAAACTGCAATTACAGATTAATAGATCGATCTACCACCTGGTTAAATATTTTTGTTTTGACACATGTATAGGTAATATATCAATTAAGTAATAAATCAGGGATTGGTTGCCTGTTAAGGTCGCGATTATATAATCTAATTGTAATCACAGTAATATCATGACAATACACACGTCTGTTAATAGCGATGAGACAGTAACAGTCCACGCTCCGTGTACTGTAAGGATATTACACATGGTCAGGGCCTAAAGATGTTTGACTGGTACGTACACATGTTTACAAAAAAGATACTCAATCATCGGTGAAATGTGGCTTATTTATGAAAAAATTGTCCGACATCAATGACAACAATGGTCGCACAGGAGTACTACCCGTTATTCAGTAGTTAAACGCTGACGATGCGAAAACTGACCAGTTAAGCGAGTTTCACAAGGCTATTATTCCGTCTTTTCGTATTGCAGAGTTATCTGCTCTTGTGAGCAGGTATTGATTGTTACGTCATTAGTTTGTGAGAGTAACGTCATCAATTTTTGAGAAAACAACATACTTTTCTCGCACAAACCAATGACATATACGTAACAATCAATACCTTCTCATAAGAGAAGATAACTTGTAATACGCAAAGACAGAATTGCATCGCCGATAGCTAACTTCGATCAAGAATTACATAATTTCAGTACTCAAATTGTGAATAATGTCAGTTTAACACCGTTTTAAGCACTTTATGCTTCTAAAGAGTATATTGAGTACAAAAATGTGTGTAAGCAGGTTTCGAACTCTCACTAGACAGAAAATTATTCTTTTTATTGTTCAAAAAGTGTGTTAGAACTATCTGCCTATTTGAACTGATCGGAGGTTTACCGTATAGTGTCATACTGTGTATATATGTCTACCTTCTGTCTATATGAATCGTGGCAGGCCAGTTAAATATTATTTTAGGTAGCAGATGCAGATTAATGAATTTCAAAAGCTGACATTTATATTAATATATGAATAGACACGCATGTGAATGTGACATTTCTACATTTATCTTCAAGTTACATGTGTAAGCAATTTTAACTTTCATTCCTGAAAGTATATTGATTACTCTTAAATTTTTTATAAAAAGGATACATAAATTTGATGCTGAGATGTCACAAAAAGATCAAAACCATGAAAATAAATGAAATTTGCAACTAAAGAGTCCATTATCAGCTGTAATCAGTTGAGAAAACTAGCATGACCAAGTTTTAAACAAGTACATGGGGCAAACATAGACTGTCAACATTATCTAAAATCATGTTCAGCACAAGTCAGCAAACATTATCCTACAATTACAAATGAAGCTGACCATTATAAAACAATGATAGACCTACCATACATAATGCATGTGATTAGTAGTCACAATATCTGGCCAATCATTTAATACTGGGTGATTACGGTAATATGATTGCCAATACATTGTACCTAATGTCAGATTGACAGGAGCACAGTAATGTGGGTGTAATCACTTGTAATGTTACATTGTTGTTGATAGGGTTTTTTGACAGCCGAGATTCCTTTGGTTCTTTCCTGTGCATATACTATATAACATAAAATGTAATTAGTGTACTTTCTTTTGTGGTTTAGTGCTCTCAGATCATTTCGTGGGTACAAACTTTCGTGGTTAGCCTGTACAACGAAATGAATTAATTTTCGTTGTTAGCCACAAACAACGAAATATATCCACCATTCGGAGAAACATTTGTCCAATACTGTAACACATTTGCGGTATGTTTTAAAATGACAAAGAGTCACACTAATCATACTTCTATGTACAAGTCAAACAATGAAAATAATTATCACACAGGTAAAGTAAATATAACTGCAGTGGGAGTGTTGACATCATGCTAAGTTACACTTTGTCACTGACCTAGGCCTGTTCTCATGATGCCCTGAAAGCGGCCTACCGTTTCATTTGATCGGTCACATTCTTAATTAATCATTACTAACTGCTAACACATGTTCATTTCAGTAAAAACAGACCTTTATCTTAAATGAATTGTTCAACTATCTAAAAAAAATGTTTGTGAATCACTGTGTAAATATCACACAGAAATGTGAAATCTGTATATATAAACTAAAATAGGAATAGGGTCAAATAGAATCCGAAATTGTAAATTTGCCACGAAAATGTGTACATTTTTTATACACGCACAATGTATTTTACCTTTGCGTGCACATTTTTGATTGAAATAAAGTTCATATAACTTTCACATTTTCGTTGTGTATATTCTTTCTCGAGATGTAGAAATATTTGTTGTATTTATATTCGTGGTTCCATAGCAACCACGAAAACAATGAAAGTTTATACACAACAAACATTTCATGTTAAACAGTAGTCCACGCATGTCCAACATGTATTACATGTATAGATCTACAGAAGTTCTCAACAACAATAAAACCAAACAGAATTTAATTGTAAGACAGAAATAAGATATTGAGGGCTTTTTACCAGGATATGGTCCCTTAAAGATTTACATCAAACGGAAGTTATTTGTCTCCTGTTCAATGGAAGTAAAAGCTATCTCAATATAAACTGGCTGTATCCTTAAAAGGTCTGTTCACTCATTTGCTTGTTTGCCTTGGCTTCACAAAATTTGAGTTCTATGAACGAACTTAATATTCACCATTTATATGGAGAAAAAATCATTTGGTATTATCACTTTAGAAATGTACATCCTTGTAATTATTATGATATAATCACTTTAGAAAATGTTATTCCTTGTAATTATTATGAACTATTTATAGAACACTGGCCAGATCAACCATTATCAATACATACTATGTGTAATAGGACGAGGAATAGTGATAAAGATAGTGCTGTCGCTGGGGCTCGAACCCGCGACCCTTGGCTCTCTAGCCTGATGCTCTACCGCTGAGCTAAAGGGAAATTCCCTACAGCCGATGCTTGTAAGGCAACATAATCAATGCACATCTTTTACACTATGTATCCAGGACGATAGTCTCATTATGTACTTCACAAATGGAAACCACACCAGTCTCATGTAATTACCCTAGAATAAAATACTAGCTGCTTCCTACCAACTCTGCTAGGGGGAATTTCTCTTTAAATCATTTTTATAGTAAGATTAGTATTAGCCAGAGGTCACATTTCGACTCCTGGCGGGGGCACTGAAAAATAATGACCTCTGTTACAGATATGACAAAAATACTTGGCAATAGTTGCAGTTGACTTGTTATATTACTATAAACAAGTGCTGGCTAGTACAATCAAACATTGGGCAATGGAGATTCACATACTGTATACATGTATATATCTGGATTTAAAAAAAGAATCTAAAAAGAAAAAAAATATGTATATGAATCATTATTGAACAATGGTTAATAAGTAAGATGCAGGGCTTGCAGTTGATGTTTAGCAATTTCAGATGTCAAACACATGTCAAAAAGAAGCTAATTTTGAGGAGTAAAGAACAAATTGTCATCGGTATACACTGAAAAACCTCAAAGGACAAACAAAGACAAAAGCGAGCAATTTTGACACTATACACATTCTCTACAGATACACTTTTACCACATAATCTTAGCAACTTGGGTTGAGCAAGAATGAAATTACAAGGAGGGTGGGGCACAAAATCCGCACAATATTATCAGTATTACTAGAGAAACAACTGTCTATAAGTTCCAAGTAGTACAGAAAACATAGTTTACGTCTGTCGCCGATAACAATAGGTTAAACTCATCGGATCTAGCTGTGAACAGTAACACCGTCAACAACAGCTCAAGTACTTGTGCACTCCATAACGATATTGGTTGTTTACACCCCAATACACAGTCATCTAATGTATCGTCAACACCAACAACCCACCATTAATCGACTTTGAACAAACTGCATGCAAACAAATAAAACATCGATAAAATATAATGCATACGGTATAGGCCAAGTGTTAAACAAACCTGACTTACAGCTCGGAATATTTTCCAGGGACCAGTCAGACGAAACTTCTTCTCCGGTGGAGACTTCACCATCCAACCCGAATAAACAACGTTCGATATCTTGTTCATGGCTGTGGATTTGAGATACCCTGGTTACTGTAACTTCATCTTCAAGTAACCAAATAATACTTCCAAGACATACTGCTGGTAGATCGAGAAATTATTACATTCAGGAAGTTTAAACTAGATCAATTCGACCACAGAGCGATGATTTCTGGGGGCCATTTCCGGAAATCTGACGTTCATTTCGCTCGCTTGTGTCCAAGATTTTGATTGGTGGATAGTACTTTCGTTGCCTAATCAAATTGCCTGTACCATCGCGGCAAATTGTGTTTATTTTGTCTTGTCAAGAAAAGGGGTGACAAAGGGAAAGAAAAAGTTAAGAAGGTAAAGTCTAATTTCCGTCGTGTTCTTTCATTTCTTTTAGTTTCATATATCGATTACTTTTATGTTCAAGTGATCGTGCTGCGCGAAATAAACATCGTTTAACTTGTCAAAGTAAAAGTTTCATCCATATTTTTCGCTGCTTCCTGTAAATCCGTCAACACTACGTCGCCCCTCTATACACCGGTCATCCTTATTATACTGTCATCCCTCTCTAATCATGTCGTCCATTGTTATACTGTGTCACTCCTCACTCCTCACCAGCCCTCCTGTGTAATACTGTGTCACACCTCACTACTCCAGTCATCCTGTGTTTATACTGTATCACCCCTCTACTCCAGTATTACTGTATTATAATGTGTCACACCTCTCTACTCCAGTCCTCCTGTATTATACTGTGTCACCCTCTCTACTCCAGTCCTCCTGTATTATACTGTATCACCCCTCAACTCCAGTCTTCCTGTATTATACTGTGTCACACCTCACTACTCCAATCTTACTGTATTATAATGTGTCACACCTCACTACTCCAGTCATCCCGTGTTTATACTGTATCACCCCTCTACTCCAGTACTCCTGTATTATAATGTGTCACACCTCTCTACTCCAGTCATCCTGTGTTATACTGTGTGACACCTCACTACTCCAGTCATCCTGTGTTTATACTGTATCACCCCTCTACTCCAGTATTCCTGTATTATAATGTGTCACACCCCTCTACTCCAGTCATCCTGTATTATACTGTGTTACCCCTCTCTACTCCAGTCCTCCTATATTATACTGTGTCACCCTCTCTACTCCAGTCCTCCTGTATTATACTGTGTCACCCCTCTCTTCTCCAGTCTTCCTGTATTATACTGTGTCACCCATCTCTACTCCAGTCTTCCTGTATTATACTGTGTCACCCCTCTACTCCAGTCCTCCTGTATTATACTGTATCACCCCTCAACTCCAGTCTTCCTGTATTATACTGTGTCACCCATCTCTACTCCAGTCTTCCTGTATTATACTGTGTCACACCTCACTACTCCAGTCATCCTGTGTTTATACTGTATCACCCCTCTACTCCAGTATTCCTGTATTATAATGTGTCACACCTCTCTACTCCAGTCATCCTGTATTATACTGTGTTACCCCTCTCTACTCCAGTCCTCCTGTATTATACTGTGTCACCCTCTCTACTCCAGTCCTCCTGTATTATACTGTGTCACCCCTCTCTACTCCAGTATTCCTGTATTATACTGTGTCACCCCTCTCTACTCCAATCTTACTGTATTATACTGTGTCACCCCTCTACTCCAGTCCTCCTGTATTATACTGTATCACCCCTCAACTCCAGTCTTCCTGTATTATACTGTGTCACCCATCTCTACTCCAGTCTTCCTGTATTATACTGTGTCACCCCTCTCTTCTCCAGTCTTCCTGTATTATACTGTGTCACCCCTCTACTCCAGTCATCCTGTATTATACTGTATCACCCCTCTACTCCAGTATTCCTGTATTATAATGTGTCACACCTCTCTACTCCAGTCCTCCTGTATTATACTGTGTCACCCCTCTCTACTCCAGTCCTCCTATATTATACTGTGTCACCCTCTCTACTCCAGTCCTCCTGACCTCACTGTGTCACCCCTCTCTAATCCAGTCCTCCTGTATTATACTGTGTCACCCCTCTCTAATCCAGTCTTCCTGACCTCACTGTGTAACTGTCTCTAATCCAGTCCTCCTAACCTCACTGTGTCACCCCTCTCTACTCCAGTCCTCCTGACCTCACTGTGTCACCCCTGTCTACTCCAGTCCTCCTAACCTCACTGTGTCACCCCTCTCTGATCCAGTCCTCCTGACCTCACTGTGTCACCCTCTCTACTCCAGTCCTCCTGACCTCACTGTGTCACCCTCTCTACTCCAGTCCCCCTGACCTCACTGTGTCACCCTCTCTGATCCAGTCCCCCTGACCTCACTGTGTCACCCTCTCTAATCAAGTCCTCCTGACCTCACTGTGTCACCCCTCTCTACTCCAGTCCTCCTGACCTCACTGTGTATAGTTGTTGTTATAATGTAATCCTGATATTAACTGAGACATTTGCTAAAATAACCAATTGCATACAAATGTTTCTAAACAAAAATCATGTTTTATTTGTAGTATTTGAGTCTTATTAAGATGATCTTCACATACTTGCCTAGTTCCATATATACATTTCATTTATCCAGTTTTTTGGAGGAATAGTGCATCTGAACCCCACTATTTTACCATATGATCCATCTAACAGCATTGGACCCAGTCAGGTCCCCTTATCTTCTGACCAAATTTGTCCTTCATAAGAGCAAAAGTCCTTTTTTGAGGATATTGCTGATTTGTTGCAGAATATAATGCAGATGATACAACATTTTATGATATCTCACAAAGAGGTGTGGAAATCATTACGTTTTAGGTATTAATTGAGCTTTATTTGATTATCACCTACTAGTTGCTATATCCCTAGAGCCCCTTTGACACTGTGTCTACAGTGAATAGAATAACTAAGCTGATGAGTGTCACTAGTCAGGGTACTGTAGTGCTTGTATTCTGTGAACACTGCAGTTACAGTTCACATGGTGTGAATCAATGTATCAAAATAATGTGTCATAATAAGTGATACATTTCACCACACCATTGTAAAGAAGAAATGTGGCTAATAGATTCACACACACTTAGATCTATATCTGGGAGTAAATTTTGCTCAGAGGGACAAATCCACAACAGTTCACAGTGGTTGAAATGTATGAAGATAACAAAAGCAACTGGCGAACGATACTGGCCCTTTGTGCCTACTTTTTATCCTATTTAAGTTTATCAGAGGTATATAAGAAGAAACTTGACCCTGACATCTGGGCCCCTGCATGGTATGGTAAGGTTTTATTGTATGATAAGTAGAAACCATATAATGTCATGGTCAAATCTCCACCTATCCAGGGGCCTTAATGTCATGCTCAAATCTCAACTTATCCAGGGGCCCTGATGTCATGGTTAAATCTCTATACTTGTCCAGGGGCACTGATGTCATGGTTAAATCTCTACCTGTCGAGGGGCCCTGATGTCATGGTTAAATCTCTACCTGTCCAGGGGCTCTAATGTCATGTTCAAATGTGCACCTTTCAAGGGGCCCATGATGTCATGGTTAAATTGATCTCTACCTGTCCAGGGGCCCTGATGTCATTGTTAAATCTCTACCTGTCCAGAGGCTCTAATGTCATGTTCAAATGTGCATCTTTCCAGGGGCCCATGATGTCATGGTTAAATGGATCTCTACCTATCCAGGGGCCCTGATGTCATGGTTTAATCTCTACCTGTCCAGGGGCTCTAATGTCATGTTCAAATGTGTACCTTTCCAGGGGCCCATAATGTCATGGTTAAATCTCTACCTGCCGAGGGGCCCTGATGTCATGGTCAAATCTCGACCTGTTCAGGGGCTTTGAGGTCATGTTCAAACAACCTTTCCATGGGCTTTAATTATAATGTCATAGTCAGATTACCACTGTACCACAAAAAGACTCAGGAGCCCTGATGTGTACCTATCTGGTGATGTGGCTGACTATACAAGTTTGTGTTATACATGTACATGCCCTGTAGTGGGAGTAAACCTATTATCGGGATTATTGACATGTATCTATATATATGATTAACACCACAGTAAAAACACCAAACTTTACAGAGGTATGTATGGGTCATTTAACATTTATGTGTATTATGTTGGGAGTCGGAAAGTTTTCCCTTTTGTCCGGAGCTTATATGTTACTGTATGTATGGTCAGTGAAGCACGATATTGATAAAGGCAGTGTACTGGTGTTTTCACGCTCCAATGTTTACAATTTACAGGAGAGTGATCATGAGGAGAGAACACACAGGATGAGTCAGCCTTTGTGAGGGTACACCTTCCAATAGCTATATATATATCCAGTACCTATTTACCTGGTGGCATGTCTCTACTGGTTAACAATGTAGCACATAGCAGGTAGCTGTACAGTGCTGGGACATAGATTTTGTTTATCTGACACCGGTCATGAAATTTCATACAGTTAATTTGTTCAGGTAAGAAAGACTGTTTCCCAGGTGAAGAATGTGTTATATTGCTGGTTATATTTCCTGTACATGTACTGGACTGGTTCACTGTAGATATACACACATGTGTACAGAGGATTATCATACAAGCATACCACTTCCATACACATGTGTATAAGGCAAAAACATAAATTTAGGGGTATGTTGAATTGTTTTACGATTTTATTGAATTTCCTATTTACTAAATATAAAAATAACCAGCTACATATATGTTTGTATGTGTGTGTACATGCACTGTATTACCACCTTTTGTCCAGAGAAATTCAGCCAGTAAAAAAAGAGATCGGATATATATGTATACGTACATGTAAAGTAATCGTTACTGTCTATATTTATAATGGACTAAATTGACATATGTTTACCTCAGTCTGTTTAAATTTTTATATATAAATACATCATTTTCCAATTCATACATGTAATCTAGAATATAACAATCCCATGTTCCAATTTTCTGTCTCTATATAAATAATTTTCTTTTTAATGTATGTCTATAGCACAATTAAACTTACAGGATTTATTTTCAGTGCTACATTTCAATTATGCATATGAACTGATGGCCAAAATTAGAGAAAATGTATACATTTCCGTTATACAGCCTTTATAATGTAATAGGAGAAAGAGAAATGCAATAACAATCTTCACCAATTCTAAATGTTGTGAAATAAACCTACAAAGAAGTTTTCCATTTAAAAACTGTTCTCAGGTCTTTCCTGATCTTTATACTGTTAGAGTTATTGGGAACCATTCATGTCATGAAATCATATTCAAACTTTAAAATTTCCGAACGGTTTCCAGTTGATATTTGTTACCTGACATAAAGTTATAGTAACCAAAGAAAACTTATATCTTGTTCCCACAAAAATGACTGTTACATTAAATTTTATTTATTTTACAACAATTATGAAACAAGTTTTTCCAACCCCATCAAAAACAATTTTGGACTAAAATTTAACCTTATTTGTTCAAATATGATATATAGGTAAAGTATCCATGATTTTAAAGAAGAAAATCCATAAATCAAGAAGCCTGAAAAGACAGTTGTATGGGTATACCATCCTTCACCTCATCAGAAAGTCTTACATGTAGCTTTGGTTCACTATTATTGTTTACCATCTAAAATATAAATGGGTAAAATTTAAGTCGAGTCAGTCAGTCACAAATGGAATTATTATGTATCTCATTGATAATAAGTAATTATCATCATTGTATCATTTATTTGACAGGGTTGAGGTGGAAGTGATCTGAAGAACTGCTGTATCCTTCAGGAAAGTCTGTGCTTCTGCATGCACATCTAAACTGAGGTCATTGCTTCTAGATCATCGGTGTGAGGAGGGCTACCATGGTTACGCTTGGTCCCTGAAAATGGAGTATGAACCAGTGGACCAGTTTTGGAACTGTTACTCTTGTACTCTGACTAATGGTGAGGACAGGGATACATGTGCAGCCTGTGGAAAAGAAAGACTACTGTTTCCTGGACAACAGGGTCCCGACAATGTCAACGATGGGGCCACCGATCATGGAGGCCCTTTATCACCACAGGGAGGAGTCAGACCTAAAGTTTTGACAAGCAAACCCAAAGCTCCTCCCCCCAGACCCTCTCCCCTCGGAGGGCCGACTAATCCTTTTGCTGTTGACATGGAGACTACTCAGGGACAACTGTGGGATTGTGGAAATTGTGCAATGAAAAATGTGGGGGAATCGGATCACTGTGTAAGCTGTCTGAGACTGAAGGAGAAGGAAGTGATCATTATAAATGATGACGATGAGTATGTTGTCCGATACAACCATATCACATCTCCAACAGTTTCTGAACCTGTTAGCTTAGAAGCTCCAGTAGGGAAATCTGAACCAAATGTAGCGGGGGCAAGTAAGGAAAAACCTGTGCCACAGGACTGGACCTGTATACGCTGCACACTGAAAAACACCCCCAGTATCAAAAACTGTTCAGTGTGTGGAGCACCAAAGGAGCTGAAGATGCCAACCTTAGATTTGGATTATGACCTGACTGATAAATTTCCTACCTCAAGTAAGCGAGGAGTACCTGATGGTATGGAGTCAGAGTCCTACAAAAATAAACACAGACATGTGAAGGGTGTCCCCAGTCAGGCAAAAAACGCTAAAGGAAAGGATTCAGGTGTAATACCCAAAACACGGGACATGGCTGGAGTATCACGGAGATCAAAGTCAGACACACTGGTTGCTATGACAGATGAATGGACTTGCAAGGCATGTAGTTTTTCTTGTAATCCTTCCTGGAGTACAAAGTGTACTTGCTGCTCGGTGTCAAGGCAGACAACTCCTACTGGCGGTGGGAGTCCTGGCCACCACAGGGCAAGTAGTATTCCTGTCTTCCCAACAGACAGGCTTCCTGTTATCAACCAGTCCTCAGTGAGAGTAGAAGAAGGCCCTGGGATACCATCAGAAAAACATCAACGTTCACCCAGACCAAATCATAATGCCCCAGGTAAGGGACTTGTTACTAAGATGAAGTCAGATGATGCTAACTCTCCCTCCAAAAGTAGGAGCAAATATTGGGATTGTACATCATGTACTTTACGGAATCCAAAATCTGTGCTAGCTTGTACTGTATGTGGTGCTCAGAGGGCTGTGCAATCAAACTTATATTGGAACTGCCCAAAATGCACTTTAAAGAATCGAAAAGAAGTGACTGTCTGCAAAGCATGTGGAATTAGATTAAAAACTGATACAGATAGCCCTACTGGAAGTGGGGACAGTGATCGACGTGGGGAGGATGACAACACTGGTGGTGTAAGCAATAAGCAGGATCGTAGTGATAAAACACCCAGGCAATCTCCTGCCGGGAAAAGAGCAGGAAGGGAATCAGTTGTGATGGAAGATTCACAGAAGATAACACCAGAAGGAAAACCAGGAGAAAGGAGGTCCAATTTCCTGGAAGATCTTCAGAGGTTAACATCACCTAAAGAGGATTCATCTGTTGCAAATTCTTCTAATAAGTTTGGCAAAGAACCACTTGGAAAAGACAAACCTAACAAGGAATCCTTAGGGAACAAGAAAACGGATAAAGTCTCTTTAGGAAAAGACAAATCTGACAAGGGCTCTTTAGGAAAAGACAAATCAGACAAGGGCTCTTTAGGAAAAGTCAAATCAGACAAGGGTTCTTTAGGAAAAGACAAATCAGACAAGGGTTCTTTAGGAAAAGACAAATCGGAAAAGGGTTCTCTAGGAAAAGACAAATCGGAAAAGGGTTCTCTAGGAAAAGACAAATCGGACAAGGGTTCTTTAGGAAAAGACAAATCGGATAAGGCAAAAAGTGGATGGTCTTGTTCGGAGTGTACATATAGGAATTCACTAAATAAAACACATTGCAAGGTTTGTGGGACACTTCACATGAAGAAAAAGGATTTTCCTGGCATGTCACTACAACGACAACAGAGCACGCTTATGTACGATATCCGCAAGACAGAGGAAAACGATGCTATGGAACTGTGGCAGCATATCACTTTCTTCTGTCGCCAGGTAATTATTTCCATCTCCAGGCAGATATCATCATTGTCTTGATTCTGACCGTGTCACCCTGCAACAAAGTTAAGAAGGTGTGTGGGGGGGTTATACTGAAATCAGGTTGTCGAACCGTCCATCTGTCTGTAGACACAATCTTGTCTGCATAACTCCTCCTACATTTTTTCAGGTGAATTTTATTAAACGTCGCTGATGTAGTTAAAACACACTCTGAAGCTGTGTACCTGTGATTAAGTTTTGGATTTGGCTATTTTTATGGGAGTTATGGCCCTTGGGTTTAAAAACCTTGTTCATACCTCTCTTCCAAAAGTACCTCAATGATTTGAATGATACCTTGTACACATAACACTTACCCTATATTTATGAATTAGTTACCTCCCCTTTTAAATGAGTTTTGCCCCTTTGTGCAAGAAAGTTGTTCCCACTACTCCCAAAGTACGGCACTGATTTAAATGATACTTGGTGCAGAGGACCATTACATCAAAGTAATGGAATTAGACTATATACATTGGAGTTATCTCCCTTATTTGTGGAATGATGCCCCTTTTTAAAATGTTCTCTTAAGAACAATTCCTACAGTTGGTGAAGACAGGGGATATAAGTCTACCATTCTGACGGCACTTCAAGTTGTTAGATTGAGATATTATTTTACCTCAGTTCAAGAATGTCTTTTAGGTTTATTGCATCAAATGTTCATTTTGTTTATTTTGTAGCAAAAGGAGCCATTCGTGGATGACTCTTTTCCTCCTGCTGATAAATCCCTGTTTTTTGATAGTTCTGCACCATTTACAACAACAACAGTGCATTGGTGTCGACCTTACGACATCACAATGGACCAGGCTGGGGAAGATGCAATACCCTGGGCAGTATACAGGACTCCAATGCCTGAAGATATTTCTCAGGGACTTCTGGGAAACTGTTGGTATGTATAATATAAGGATTTCTGTCTAAACTTGATCTATCAAGATATTATATAAAAAAAATACTGTTTAGGTAGAATGTAAGGGTAATTTATGCTCAAATGGAAGTGGATCTTCGGTGTAATTCCATCCATAGGGTTCCTTGATATTTTACCTATGTTATATACACTGTATGTGTTGAACTCTTGTGGTATTGTTTCATCACTGTATATAATAAATTGCCATGTTATAAATTTTAAAAAAGAGAGAAAAGGAAATAAAGAGAGAAAAGGAAATTAACATTTTCATTTGTTCAGTCAAATGGTAGCAACGTTAATTCCGTAAATTACACTGTGTCTGATCTCATTACAATTTTTTATCACCATATTTCATTAAATGTCATGCATTGTTATAATAATAAAAAATAAAAAATAAGAAAACAATGTAAGCAAAGTTTACTTCATGAATTATTTTGAGTACTTATAGAGAGACCTGATACATATTGGCCCATAATGTACACTGATAAAAAATACATGTGACGAGGAGGCTTTTGTCTACTTTAAATAGCACATCATGGTTGGTTTCTTTAACAGTGTAGGTGTTATTACACCTCAAATCCTCAGATCGCTGATGTTATCACACACTGTATTGGTATACTTTAAGATTCAAACACTTCCTCAAGTGACTAAATATGACTGTTTCATAGTGTGTACTCCAACCAATGTGACACACACTGACTCACGAATGCAGTCATCTATATTTTAATAGATCCTCTAGAGGACCAGTCAGTACACCTATGAAACATGTGCATGTACTCACAATCTAATGGTAATATGGACATTTATTATATAATACAGGCTATTTCCATGCAATATTGTCGTTCAATGGAAACGATATAGCACACGTACAATAAACATGCAAATGAGTCTTGTCACCGTAGGAAACAGGTCAAATTCCTACGCATTACAACTGCTACGTTTGTAAACAAAATGGCTGACTGAGTTAGTGTTTGCATTGATAGCAGAAGCAGGGGCAATGGGAGAATAAGATTAACAAACGAGTTTAAAAATACCAACAAACACGATTGTTAGCTTCACACAAATTCAACACCTGCATGTTCAAATTCCACTTGAACTTCTCCGACATACACACCATCAATGGCGAACACGTGTAACCAGTCAACTTCATCAGTGTTCCAGTTTCATGGCGGATTCCACAGTATATTTTCTGGCTCAGTGACAGGCGGAAACATCGAGGTTCATATTCACCAACAACCCTCTCCAAAGAAATGAACTTGTGTTATAGAGATTGACAATCACTCCAGTCCCGGTAAACTTTTAAAAAGTGCAGACTTCGATGTGTATTGTGATGACCTTTACCTTGACAGCACGCACCCTTGTGCCAAATATGTGATGTCACTGCTATTTTCGTAAACGCCAATTCGTTGAATGGTTTTCGTATAAAAAATGATTATTAATGTTGTTATGATAATTATTGAAACATTGGTGGATAAAGAAAACCTAAATGATTGTTTGTTCATTGAAAAGGTTCTCGGGAAGAAGTTTCTGAAACTATTTGTTGTGGCGCAGCGAGCTCCAAACAAAATGCATGTAATGCGTCCTTTCGTCAGCCATCGGTACAATTTATATAGAGGAGACGTGTCAAGAAAAAGAGTGTTTCTCGAATTATATAATAAATAGAATCTAACACTGGTGTTTATGTAATATTGAATTTATTAAACACATTCTCGTTTCATATGAAATTAATAAACTCGTTCAATACATTCAATATTACATGAACACTCGTGTCAGATCCTCTATATATTTACTTATACAATGATGTCAAATATGGGAGATAACTCTATAAATGTCATTCTACTTCAGCTACAAACTTTTCCCCATGGATATAGTTTTGACCTGCAGATTGCGAAAATAACCAAATTTACAGTAATATATTATTGTTCAATACAAGTTAGTAGTGTTCTATAAAAAAGTTTCAAATGATATTTAGTCTGTTCCTGTATTGACAGGTTCCTGAGTGCCTTAGCTGTGTTAGCAGAGCGACCAGAACTTGTGGAGAACATCATTCTGACAAAAGACCACTGTCCTCAGGGGGCTTACCAGGTCCGCCTTTGTAAGGATGGAAACTGGCAGATTGTCCTTATTGATGATCTACTGCCCTGTGATCAAAGGAACAGACTTGTGTTTTCTCAGGTATGTGTATCTGAGGTGTCAGAGGACCTCCTTATTAGCTCACCTGGTCCGAGGACCAAGGTGAGCTTTTGCCATACCGTGGCGTCTGTCGTCCGTCCGTACGTGAACAATTTCTTTAAACGACTTCTTCTTCTTAACCACTGGTTGGAATTAAACTAAATTTGACTGGAAGCATCCCTAGGTGGTGGGGATTCAAAATTGTACAAATGGTGGGGCTGACCTCCCAGGGGGCTGAGGGCTGGGGCCAAAAGGGGTCAATTTGCCCATATTGCTTTAGGCGACTTCTTCTCTGAAACTAAGAAATGGATATCAACCATATTTGACTGGAAGCATCCCTAGGTGATTAAGAATTGTACAAATGGTGGGGCTGACTCCCCAGGGGGCTTAGGGGCGGGGCCAAAAGGGGGCAATTTGGCTATATTGCTACAAACGACTTCTTCTGTAGAACAGTGCACTGGATATCAATCATATTTGATCAAAAGCATTCCTGGGAGGCAGGGTATTAAAATTGTACAAATGGTGTGGCTGACCCCCCAGGGGGCTGAGGGGCAGGGCCAAAAAGGGTATTTGGCTATACTGCTTTAAGCGACTTCTTCTCTGGAACTAAGAAGTGGATATCAACCATATTTGACTGGAAGCATCCCTAGGTGATGGTGATTAAAAATTGTACAAATGGTGGGGCTGACTCCCCAGGGGGCTAAGGGGCGGGGCCAAAAGGGGGCCATTTGGCTATATTGCTACAAATGACTTCTTTTGTAGAACTGTGCACTGGATATCAATCATATTTGATCAAAAGTATTCCTGGGAGGCAGGGAATTAAAATTGTACAAATGGTGTGGCTGACCCCCCAGGGGGCTGAGGGGCAGGGCCAAAAAGGGTATTTGGCTATACTGCTTTAAGTGACTTCTTCTCTGGAACGAAGTGATGAATATCAACCATATTTGACTGGAAGCGTCTCTAGGTGGTGGAGATTCAAAATTGTACAAACTGTTGGGCTGACCCCCCAGGGGGCTGAGGGGCAGGGCCAAAAGGGGGCAATTTGGTTATGTTGCTATAAATGACTTCTTCTGCAGAACTATGCTATGGATATTGATCATATTTGGTCGGAAGTATTCATGGGAGGCAGGGATTCAAAATTGTACAAATGGTGGGGCTAACCCCCCGGGCTAAGGGGTGGGGCCAATAAAATGCATTACTTGGAAATGGTTGAGATCCCCACCATATAACCATATATATACAATTGCTGAGTATAAAGAGATGATTGCACATATGCTTCCAGGTTGGCCTTGGGGACTGCCCCACCCTTGGAGACTTAACCCCTGGGTCATAACTTTGAAATGGTTAATATCCCCACCCCAAAACTATATATACAATTGTTGGGCATAAAGAGACGAATGCAGTCATGACATTAGAATTGATCCCAGGGTCTGCCCCACCCTTGCAGACTTGGCCCCTGGGTCATAACTTTGAAACGATTGAGATCCCCACCCCAAAACTATATATACAAATGCTTGGCAAAAAGAGACAAATGCAGTCACGATATTAGATTCTGAGTTTCTGAGTCAAAGCTTGAAAACAGTTGAGATACCCACCCCATAACCATACATAAAATTGCTGGGCATGAAAAATCTAATATAGCTATGCTACAAGGATTGGCCTTGGGGTCTGGCATATTCCCTTGATCTCATTTGGAGAATAGTTTGCCATGATTGCTTAGGTATCCAGGTGAGCGATACAGGCCCTCTGGGCCTCTTGTATTAATTATAGGTCAGAGATCTAATATGTGGACTTACAGGACCTTATTTTTTGATGTGCAATTATTACTTAACAAAAAGAAACAAGATATATTATTTGTTTTCAAGAATCATATAGTTGTAATGGATAATTGTTTTAAAATGCAGCTCATCTTGTATGAAAACCAAAAGTATAAAAAAAAATCCAAATTTTAAGTTAACCTGGTAAGTAATTGGTCATCTGCGCTGCAGTCATGTGTGTTTCATAGAAATGAAATGGTTTTCACCTATTTCTCGTGTTTCAGGCTAAAAGAAGACAACTTTGGGTGCCTCTGATTGAGAAAGCTATGGCTAAGCTACATGGTTGCTATGAGACATTGATTGCAGGGAAGTCTATAGAAGGCCTAGCAACCTTAACAGGTGCTCCATGTGAAAACATTGAACTTCAAGGTATGCAATTAATTCCTGCCATTCATTTCACTTTGAACAGTTCCACTATGATATCAAGAGTTAACTCTTTTTATTTCATATATATAAAAGTAAATATACCATTTTACTTTCCATTTGGGATAAAGAAAGTTTGTTATATTTTGATATATAATATGATTTTCCTACACCCACTGGTATGTGAGATACATTTATGATGCCCATGTGACTGCTGTCTGATTGGTACATGTGACACCTACCACATCCCAGGTATGGAAGTCTGTATCATATACTAGCCATTCAAATGTTGTATTGTTTTGTAGATAACCAGCAGAGGGAGGAAGATATTGACCCCAACTTCATTTGGGCACGCCTGCTGAGTTCACGTGATGCTGGGTAACAACACCTTATAGTACTAGTTTGTCAAAATGGATTCAGGATGCAACATAATATGTTTATACAATTAATTTAGCCTTGAAACAATATTCCATGTGTAGGGGTCATTTAGGCTTGAGCAGTACTTAAATATACACTCTTCACAATAGAATTTGCCTATAGGGAAGTACTTTCATTTTAATGACTCACTAAAAAAAAAAAAAACGAAATTGAAACCCTTGAAGTCCTTGAATTTTCTATATTTCTTACTATGCATCATCAGAAACGTGTTTGACATAGTTAGCAAAGTTTGTATATTTGACCTTGACATACTCACCAGGGTTTGTTCATTTGTCCTTGCCCTTGTAGGTTCCTGATGGGAGGATCCTGTGGAGGAGGCAACATGAAGGTGGATGATGAGGGCTACGAGGCTGTGGGACTACGACCACGACACTCCTACTCCATCCTGGATGTGAGGGATGTAGAGGGAAATAGGTCAGTTGTTTCTCGGTTTATACAGCTTTCTGGTAATACTGGGTTAGTAGGTCAGATATGCAAAGGTATATACTGGTAGGTCAGTGTGACTCAGTTTATACAGCCTCTTGGTAACACTGGGTTAGAAGGTCAGATATATGAAGGTATATAGGTCAGTGTGACTCAGTTTATGCAGCTTTCTGGTAACACTGGTTTAAAAGGTCAGATGTGTAAAGGTATGTAGGTCAGTTGTTACTCAGTTTATACTAACCCAGTCTTGGTAACACTGGGTTAGTAGGTCAGATACATGAAGGTAAATAGGTCAGTATAGCTTTTTAGTAACACTAGTAGGTCAAAGACTACAATTTACTGATGAGTCCTAAATATATGAAGAAGTATTGTTGATATGGGAGCATCAGCTGCTTGTTACACCCCTTTATTGTTGTTTGGTTGCTAGGTTACTGCGACTGAGGAATCCCTGGGGACGGTTCTCCTGGAATGGCGACTGGTGTGATAACTCAGCCTGCTGGGACACAATTAGCTATCACGCTAAAGAGGACCTGATGCTGCATGGTGACACTTCAGGCATTTTCTGGATATCCCTCAGTGACCTCATGATGTAAGGCTACTCAGATTATGTCATTTAAAGGCCTGCTGTGATGAAGATTTCGTTGTCAAAAAAAATGGATAAAAAAAACCCCAAAAAAACTTGACCACCATTTACAGTGATTTTGGATTGATCATAACCACTATCTTTATGGTAAATCTTTACAACCACCATTTTGACGTTCAGGATGTTGCTATGTTTATGCACATGACAGAAGCTACTTTCCAATATTTCCAACACATATAGCCAGGTGAGCGATTCAAGGCCCTGCGGCCTCTTGCTACAGTGGTTATTAACAAGATATTCTATATATAGATATGATGCAATATCTCTAATCCATCCAAGTGTCTTTGAAAACACATTTGATTTGCCGTTGTAGATATTTTGACAGTATTGACATCTGTAAGGTGCGATCTGATTGGAGGGAGACTAGGATCAATGGGACCCTGCCAGCCAATGCCAGAGAGTCTTTTAAATTGGTGAAGCTAACAGTGTTTTATACCTCGGAGGTGGAGATAGGTCTGTTCCAGGAAAGCATGAGGTATGTACCGGAGTACCTGTGACCCGATACTCAGTGCTCACTAGGAACTTACCTACACTTACATTGCTCTAGCCTCTTATCCATCTACTTCATATTTGGTAACTATTCACTGTGAAATAATTGTGAAAGATGCAGTTAGTTCCACTTGATTTACAAATTCATGTGTTTAAAGAAACTAATGACTTGTAAATCTGTTAAAGGAGATGAATATGGACTTGGTCATTTGGTTTGGTTTAGTTTTATTAGGTTAAACATCCTTTTAACAGTTTAGGTCATTTAAGGAAGTGCCTCCTTTTGTGAACAGTATTTGTTTATGTGTGCCTCCTCGTGATAGCACGGATTTGATTTTGACTCTGGATTACTACCCAACTGTACCATGTGTAAGGTGGCTAGATCATACCAATACAAGTATAAATTCATTGAAACTACACTCACATTATGTGCTTCAAATTAACAGAGATTAAGTACCTAAGTACTATACCCAGTATAGATTTTTATTCTCACAAATTCTTGAAAAAATTAAATTCTGATATTTTGCTTTGTATGATGATCATGTTTATCATGTTGGAGAGTTGTTGGCCTTTTATATTTTCACTGTAAGAGTGCTAGGTGAGAAACTTTGCTGTTGACCTTTTACCTTTACACTGTAAAAATATCAGGTCAGAGAGTTGTTTACCTTTATCTCTGCACTGTAAGAGTACCAAGACAAGAAATGTTAACCTTTTAACTTCGCTCTGTAGGAGTACCAAGGCAGAGAGTAAGAGCCCAGCTGACCTGTGTGTACTGATACTACGGGACTCGTCCAACACTATCCAAGCCTTTGGCCCTTTGGTGGAGAGCAGCCAGCGACAGATCAAAAGTTTTGTTGGCTGTAGTAAGATGCTGGAACCAGGGGAGTACATTCTCGTCCCTCTTGCCTTCAACCTGTGGACTCTCAGTAAGTTACTTATGAGACAGATGGTCACTGATCCAGGTGTATGAACAATTAATTAATTACGCTTCTGATATTTTCACTGCTTTGAATGGAATAGTGAGATACATGATTGTAAACAAACAAATAAAAATAAACAACTCCTGAAGCCTGCTTTCCATCAAATATATTCTTTTGCCTTGTTGAGGGCTTGTTTCAGCCTTTTAGACAAGCCGACAACAGGGCACCATTTCTATGACATTTTTTGTTTGAGTGACAGTACAGGTCATGTGATTAGGAACAAATTAGATAATGACATCATCATTAAGTTAATAGGAAGTAGTAGAGGAACAATTCTAATAATTATTCCAATATTTTATATCAATTTGCTTCAAAAGTATTTTGAGATTGATTAGACTGATTCACTACATAAAGATTATTGTTTTTGACAGGTACCAAACCAGTGGTGAAGCATGACTTTGTGTTGACAGTCCACAGCTCTAAGGCTCTGATGGTGGAGGAGATAGACACAAGTCACCCTAGGTACCAGTACGCACTGGCCAACGCTGTGACGGAACTGGCTGTGGCTAAAGGCAAACGGGAAGGAGTGAGTATACACTCAGATACATAATCTGGTGTCCCAAGTTCTGGAAGAGTGGAAGTTTAACCTGACTGACATCTCAGTACAATCTGCTTGCAAATAAATAAATATATTAATAAAATAAGTCAATTTTCCATTTATAAAACTTCATCATCTTGGACTAGAGAAAATGTGCAAAAATCGTTTGCTGTATAAAACGTAAGAGAGAGAAAAATTTGGACAGGGATTTTGTATGATCTTATTCTGGGAAATGAATGTTAAACAATCCTATATATTGAAATTATTCAGAGTTAATCTTCTGTACAGAAATGTGATATTAGATAGTGGTACATGTACTCTTCGTGCCCTTGATTTGTATTCTCTTATTTGTACACCACAGGTGAGGGAATCAGTAACTGTGTACTCACTCATGCATGGCTGGGCAGGTGGATTTTTTGTGGTAGAAAATAGAAATGCTGACCGATGTCTCCATATAAAATGTGACTGTACAGAGAGCTCCAATGTGGTGTCCACCAGAGGGGTGCTCAAGACTGCAGACTGTATTCCTCCCCTACACAGGTATGTACTAGGCCACTTATCACCTATACAATTTGTGGTACCCTGTCTCAGGGACTCATCAGCTGGATAACTGAACAACTCGGTAGTGAAGCGGACTTAAAAGCACTCAATCAATCTATAAAGGGATATGTGGGGGAAATAGGTGTAAATAATGAAGAAAATTACTGCTGATAAACAGGTTGAAAATTGTTAATGGTTCCATGGGGAATAATAGGAAAATTCACATTACATGTATTGAATTATTTGTTGTATTCCTTTAAATCTTTGAATATGGAACTAAATTGGAAACACCAGGTTTTGTCAGCAGGTTTTATAAGCGTCTTGGAAACATGGATAATGTTATATGCGGAAGTCCAGTTTAATAGATATGCAAGTTACATGATAGAAGGTACTTGATTGGCTTCTTCGGGATCTCGAAATGAACGTTAAACCTGACTTCATGGGGAGAGAAAAAACAAGATGGCAAAATGAATAATAAATCATAAGTAATATTAAAACCTTACAAACATTTGACTACTTTAAAAACGTCACAACTTACATCGTTACATGCATGCCCACTACAAACAGTTAAGGAACAATGACAGCATTCTTACAGCACACAACCCATCTATATTCATGGTAACTACAACGGGCATCGCACAATTATAGCGAGCCTTATGAAAGATACAATGCATGCTATATTTATGAATAAATACAAAGATACTAAAGATACTTCTCAATGACCTCTCCAGCGACACTCACAAAACACACATTTACCTGTATAAACAACTTTCCATCACTAAATTCTGCCATAACTGATGAGCTACAAACATGAACAAAAATAAATGAATAGTTCACAAAATATTTACTACATGTTGATGAATGTCAACAATGACTAACAAATGACTCTGGTCATCTGTAAACAAAAAGTTATCAGCTTGATCCCAAAAATGTACCTATCAAAATTGGCAGAGAAGTCTATAGTGCAGGACTGTTTAGTTAAATTAGGAAAGTTCTAGTTTTCTAGTACTATTCAGGCCCATGGGCCTTTTGTTTGATGCCATTAGCTACCCTATACTCCTGTTTATCACTGATAAGAGTACCTTTGTTTTGTTTTCAGACAAGTGTTGATGATACTGAGCCAGCTGGAACGCAGTGCCCCCTACCACCTGTCTCGCCGACTGGTTCATCGCTGGGACCGTGGGCCAACTGGACTTGGGGACTGGGCATCACCTGGTGTGAATCATGATCCTCTGCTTACAGCTCACGTAATGGGCCTCCACACACCCCGACCTCTGTAACATACATGTCAGTAGATACAGTTCAGGACCTTGACATCTGCGACAGCCTGTCTGTAAGGCTAGCAGAGTTCATAACCCTGACCAATGTGACATGCCTAGCTGTCAATCAACACAAAACTGTGCAAACCACACCTTCTACAATGTGATTGGAAATTATTATTATAAAGATGTTATATTGACTATTGTGTTAGATTTGTTGGCTCTGATAACATACTGTATAACACGAAATGTTCGTGGATACTTTCCTTCGTGGTTTGTAGAAACGTATATCATTCAAATTTGTTCTAATTTTTTTGGTGGTTCAAAAGCAACCACGAATATTTATACACAACAAACATTTCATGTTATACAGAAATGTTACTGTAGCTTATAGCTAATGAAGGTACACTCGTGATCAATGAAATATCTGAGGTGATACCAGTTGTTGAGTTGGTGAGAGTTGACTCAGTGGACATGAAACTGGATAAGTCAGTCAAAGTGGAAGAAGTTGGTTTCAGTTTAATGGTGGCAGCCAGTTGCAATTAGAGAGGCCAATGATAATGCGAAGGGTCAAGGACATAATGTGTTCATGAGTCCAGAGAAGGGGATCTATTATGTATCGGTAAATAGTAAATTGATGTCACTACAAAAAATGTGAGAAAAACAATCGTGTCACAGTCTTACCATACGGTACAGTATGTCTTAATCTAATCATGTTGCAAAACTTGTCTCAGTAAAGAAGACTTTATTGTTATGTACATATTGTTATCAAAACACTTGACATGTTGTAAATTGTGCCAAGGCTGCACATTTATTTAATTTTCTTTTACTAGCTATAAGATTGAATGACAGTGTCAAGTGTGATTTAAGTAAAGTGGATTCATAATGTGCAAATGTTAACATTTTTGTTAATTTACGAACCATATAGGTTTGAAATATGTATGTAGTTTGACCTTTGAACAGTATGGATGTGGAAACACTTTTAGTATAAAAAAGAATTTACGGTTTAATTTAGTATGCAAATTGGAAAGCATTTTTGTTTTAAAAAATGCAGCATTTGTATTCAGTGGTTTTACATTGAAATTACACATCAAAGGTGAGTTTCCACTAATGTTAGGTTTAGGTCAACACTTTCACCCCTAGGTAACTTAAGTAGACTCTACCATGCATTTAACGGGATGAGTCCATTATGGTCTACGGTGGTGAAATATAAGGCTTAGCATTGTTGTAAGCAGTTTTAGCAAGAACTCCTATTAAACTATCAACATGATAGTTTTAAAAAAGTAATGTTCTGTGACATCAAGTGTTGCAGAACAACTTTTAGTGTTGTTGCACTTTTTTTTCTGTTTTAGAGATGAACGGATATACAGCAGTGTTTTAATTGAATGATTCCATTAAGGGAGGAAATCTGTAAAACATCTTGATTTTAGCAAATCTCCTATTTCCATAGTAGGACACCCTGCACTGCTACCTCAGCCACTGTAACTAGCTATTCCAGTATTTTGGTTTATTATTTCGACTCTTATCTTTTGATTTTGATTTCACTAGCGTTATTTCTTGAAAGTTCTATACTTTTCCGGTACTTAAAAAAAAACCACCATACTGTTTTCTGTCCTTCCAAAAGTTATTTTTTCCCAAACTTGAGTTGGAATCTAGGTACTTATACAATAGTTGCATTCATTTTGGTTTTTGAAATCATAATTTTTAAATGTTCTTTTTCCGTTAATTTTCTTATGTTTTAGTTGAATAAGTCATATTTTTTTACTTTTAATTTCCAATGATTTTGTTCGCTTGTTTGGTAAAGTTTTACCTGCAGGTTGTTAGCCATCGCAAGGTTGTTATTATCGTCACAAGGTTGTTATTGTCATCATCATTATTTTTGTTGTTATTCTTAATTTTCAATGTTAATTGGTTTATAATGATTTTCATAAATTAATATGGAATGATATCTTCACATTTTGAATAAAGACAAAGAAATGTTCAACAAAAAACCCTTATAGGATGATAGTCAGGTGTTCCAAGCATCACAAGTAAGCTAGCCCTTTTATTGGCCGACTAGTTTCACAGCTCTATCCCATATAGCTGAGGCTACTTCAGGACAAACTGAATTCTGATTATACATTCCTTTTGGTACATATAAACATATGACTGATATGTTGCAAGCTATATATAATGATCTATCTGTAAAATAGAATAGGAGTCAACCAAATTTTGAAATATAGGTTGTGGACTTCCATCACGCCAGTTATCTCCACTCTTGAAAAACTTTTTTGATGGAATATAATGATATTGGATTTGTGCCTGTCTGTCCATTTACATTCCTTGTCAAGATGCTAACTTCAGAAAGAATGATTGTATAAAGCTCAAACTTGGTATGTTGGTTGCCCAAGGGAGGAGGAAGACCCCTATTGATTTTGAGTGTGATTCATCAAAGGTAAATATTGTTGTTCATAAAAACAGAATTTTCTTATCCAGATCCTGACTTAAGAACAAATTATCCTGGTATGCTCAAACTAGATATGCGAGTTGCTCTAGGGTAAAGGAATAACCTTATTGATGTTAAGGTGTCATTTGTCAAAGGTCAAGATTGTTCCTAAAATTAGAATTTCACATGTGAATTACAATTCACCTGTCCAGATGCTAATTTCAGGACAAATAATTGCAAAAAACTCAAAGTTATACATGGCTTAATTGCCCTAGGAAAGGGGAAAGATGGGCACAGTTCATTAAAAGTCAAGGTCACTGATTAAGATACTTTAATTTTCTTGTTTTTACATGGATACTAATATAAGCTCAAATATGGTTTGACCTAGGGAAGTGGGAAAACCCTATTGATTTTGTGTATGGGCCATCTAAGGGCAAGGTCACTCTTATTGAAAACAGAAATTTGTCCCATCCTAACTTAAGAACGTATGATCCCACAGAGCTCAATGAGAGTTGTCCCAAACGAGAGGAAGAATCCTATACATTTTGGACTTGGTTTGTCCAAGTCAGTGTTACTGAAAATAGAATTGTCTAGAACCAACTTAGAGGTAACAGCTACAAACTTACTACTATAAATAGGGCTGCTCTCTCATTAATATTAGGATTCACACTTAAACATTTATTTGAAAGCATACAATATTGTGTTAAATGTGTTAAAAATCTATTGATGAGAAATTATTAGATCTCCATTCACAATGATTTATTTCCATTTACTTTCTTCTGCCTGCTGCTCCTAAAAGGGTGCATGTGATGTAACTTTTCAGTCTGCATAACAATATACCCATGTTGAAAGTACATGTTGGTAATTTTGGGTAAAATACATTAGTAATGCATTATGTGATAAGCATTATTTTTTTTCAAAATAAAGTTTCTTTTGAAATGAAGTGGTTTTTTTATATCATTTGCTTCCCACTTTTAATCACAAAATAGAGTTTTCCCTCCATACCACCCTTCACAGATACAAACATCACCTTCCACTCTTGGTAATGTACAATACATCATACCTTTCCTAAGTAGCCTTTCGTCTGAACTGGAAATATTTTTATTCAAACATTTCTCCTTTTGTACATTGTGTATCCTACCCCTTGATAACTGTACTTCATAACAAAGGAGGAAGAAAAGAAAAGTACCACATCCACAAAGGACAAACCTGAAAGGTTCAAACCAGACGCTGGAAAAACACCAAAACAAGCAAAAAACATCAAGAACTCTTGCAAAATAACAACATGCAAGACATTTTAAATTTCTGCCATCAAGTCCATGGAAGGATGTAGGTCACCAACAACCTAAGATGAAATTAATTTACCGTAGTACTATGTGAAAGTCGGGTCAAGATGACTATCATAAAAATTCTGTAGTATTTGATTATAATTTTCTGGAGATATTCTTGTTAACCAAAGAAAATAACGTTAATTGTCAAGATAAGAAAATCTCAAAAATAAGGTAAGTATGTTATCTCCTTTCTTCAACAATATTTTATGAATAAGGAATGCTTAATACTAAATAATTTAAAGTATATTAAAGTTGCCTTTTTAAGTTCCCAGAGAAACCAATCCAATGTTGTTTCTTTTTGGTCTAGGGATACTTCACACCAAACTGAGTGGAAGTATATTGAGCCTGGAGTCACTGTTTTGTTTAAGATTTTACCTCAATTCGGCCGTCTATGTGTGAAATTGGGAAATTCCACAGGAGGGGTAATATGAACGATGTCCTACCCTATTATAAGATTTCATTTAAACATATCTTAATCATTGACTTGGACACAAAAGTATAAGTTATCTAAAGTTATTATCATCATATCCTATCAATATGTTACATGGTCAGTACACTATGATCACATGTATTTCATTTCTCCTATCTGTTCCTTACGGAACACTAATGTAGGATAAAATGCAATATCTCGCTGACATGTCATTACCTGGACCAGGTATAACGTAGGGTGACACTCCGCCGGGCCATATTATTCTGAAAATGAGCTAATCAAAGGTATTGATAAGGCCGGAAAAAAATAAAAAGTGTGTAGGAGAGATGAGGGTTCTGGGGTGTTGCTATATTGGGAGCAGCGGATCAATTTTGGATTATCCAACATCTCTAAGCAAAAGACCTACATTAGTCACCACATGCGGTCATGCTGTGGATACAGAAGGTTTACTAATTCCCAAACTTGTAAACAAGTGAAAATTCAAAAGGTAAAGGCATTGTATCTACAGAAAGTATCAAAAACAGATTTTGTGCATCAGTACATTGATCAAAACAATATTAATGGAGCATCGGTGAAAGCATATCACAAGGCAAAGGTGAGACTGAGTATTCTTAAAGTGATAAAAATGGTAAACAAATTGGCAGAAGTGGACAGGGTTTGTTGAAGTTCAGTCTTGGAACCATATTGTTCGATTAACCCTAGAACTAACCATGTTTGGAAAAACACACAAATTAAAAACAATGTTTTCACGAGGGGACATAAATCTCTCATTTGGTACTGCATATCAGTCCATCAAACATCAATTGGATGTTAAATTATACCATTAAATCAATGAGCAGTGGAGATCCTGTATCTCATGAAATTGATAGATATCTTTTATTGTTCAATGTATATTCAACATGTACCTTACTGGTTGTTAAGTAGACCACCACCAGAAAATACAAACATAGCTGTGTAATCCAGCTAGAAGATATTCCTGAAAAATGATTTTTCATACCAGTGTAAAATATGTGCATTGATTAGGTTGCCTTACAAGCGTCAGCTGTAGGGAATTTTCCTTTAGCTTAGCGGTAGAGCATCGGGCTGGAGAGCCAAGGGTCGTGGGTTCAAGCCCCAGTGACGGCACTCTCTTTATCACTTTTCCTCGTCCTATTACAAACTCGTGCCGGTGGCCCTGATCCCCATTAAAGTGTTGGAGAACCCTTGGTGGGGAGTCGAGGAACCTGGGTTGGTGTTAGAAAAAAGAGGGGAATAGTGTAAAAGATGTGTATTGATTAGATTGCCTTACAAGCATCAGCTGTAGGGAATTTCCCTTTAGCTTAGCGGTGGAGCATCAGACTGGAGAGCCAAGGGACGCACGTTCGAGCCCCAGCGACGGCACTTTCTTTATCACTTTACCTCGTCCTATTACACCAGTTCAAACAGTTACAGATCAATCATAGAGAAGATACATGAGTAAGTGAGTGGGTAAGACAGTTCCAGATCAATCATAGAGAAGACACAGGAGTAAGTGAGTGGGTAAGAAAGTGACAGATCAATCATAGAGAAGATACAGGAGTAAGTGAGTGTATAAGACAGTTACATATCAATCATAGAGACGATACCGGAGTAAGTGAGTTGGTAAGACAGTAACAGATCAATCATAGAGAAGATACAGGAGTAAGGGAGTGGGTAAGACAGTTACAGTTCCATCTTAGAGAAGATACAGGAGTAAATGAGTGGGTAAGACAGTTACTCCTGTGTCTTCTCTATGATTGATCTGTTACTGTCTTCCCCACTCCCTTAATCCTGTGTCTTCTCTATGATTAATCTGTAACCTGTCTTACCCACTCACTTCCTCCTGTGCCTTCTCTATGATTCATCTGTAACTGTCTTACCCTCTCACTTACTCCTGTGCCTTCTCTATGAGTGATCTGTAACCTGTCTTACCCACGCACTTACTCCTGTGTCTTCTCTATCTGCAAGGCCGAAGTTTATTACTGAGTAAGTGAGTGGGTAAGACAGTTACAGATCAATCATAGAGAAGACACAGGAGTAAGTGAGTGGGTAAGACAGTTACAAATCAATCATAGAGAAGATACAGGAGTAAGTGAGTGGGTAAGACAGTAACAGATCAATCATAGAGAAGACACAGGATTAAGTGAGTGGGTAAGACAGTAACAGATCAATCATAGAGAAGATACAGGAGTAAGTTAGTGGGTAAGACAGTTACAGATCAATCATACAGAAGATACAGGAGTAAGTGAGTGGGTAAGACAGTAACAGATCAGTCATAGAGAAGACACAGGATTAAGTGAGTGGGTAAGACAGTAACAGATCAGTCATAGAGAAGACACAGGATTAAGTGAGTGGGGAAGACAGTAACAGATCAATCATAGAGAAGACACAGGAGTAAGTGAGTGGGTAAGACAGTTACAGATCAATCATAGAGACGATACAGGAGTATTGAGTGAGTGGGTAATTAAAGACAGTTACAGATCAATCATAGAGAAGGTACAGGGGTAAGTCAGTGAGTGGGTAAGAACTTTGAATTTAAACAATGTGTTTACATGTGGAAAGGTTTAAATGGCAGCTCAATGAAGCAATTTTCACAAAAACTTAATTACAAAAATGATCATATTGATGAAGGCTGTGAAAAGTGATGAAGAGTGGAGATATATATCTATATAGGTGATGCTTTCTTGTACATTTTTTATTATCATTATTTGTATGCCTGTCTATTAAACCATTGAATGTTAGCCCTGTAGAGCAAACATAAACATTAAAAAAAATAACAAAAAATAAAATGTCTGAAAGACATGAATGTCCTTTGGACCTGTGGTTGATTTCTCAAAAATATTTTGTATGCATACAACAAAATATCCTGAACTTCTCATATTAATTTGATGAAAACAAATGAAACAATTTAAATAAAGCGCTTTAGAGTGGCCTATGTTAGCTAGATAGGGCGCTATATCAAGTGTTGTATATTATTATTATTATTATTATTATAAAAGCGGAGTAAAAAAATAAAAAAATAATGTTGTTCCTATTTTTATTCTTTGTTATTTATAAGTTCAGTAATGAATTTGTAATTAGTACCAGTCAACCCACCCCACCCTCCATCCGATACAGTAAAGGGACTTTTGTAGTTAATTTCTGATTCAGGTGTACCTGCTGCATATTTACGAGGTATATTCATTTTAATTGTGTCTGCTGTACATTTTGATGTATTTGTTCCGGAAATTTTGCGGTTTGGATTACCAGGGAACAATCTGGCTGATTGACAAGAGATCACCAACACAGCCATCAGAGATTGGGGCTTGCTTCCTTAAAGTTTCCTGTGTGAATGGGTTGTCCCCCTTTCATTTATAATTACTTCTTGGGAATCTTGCTGCCGAGGCAGGAGTTTTCCTGATTTGTGGCAAGACCTGTCACGTAAAAACCAACATGGTCATCTTCTCCAGGGTGACTGGAGCTGTTTCCAGTGATTTTGTCGCCAAATTTCCTCAGCATTTTAACTTCATAGAAATGCTGGAGTCCGTTTGTGAAGAGACGGGCACACGGATTGTGAACCAGGGTACGTGTGGGGGCCTGTATTGGCACATGATTGGGATCGTGCATTGTGTGTAGAAGCTAGTATGAGGGTGTCTGCAAGGCCGAAGTTTATTACTGATGTAGCTATATATGGCAACAGTTGCAGTACTTTTCTTGTATGACTAACAATAACATACAACAAGAGGGTTGCTGTAACGTAAACGTCAACAGTACGAGTGAGGTTACTTTAGTGAAGGTTCATATTTAACTTAGGGTACATAGCCCACAGGAAGATACATTCTACTAGCCAAAAGCTATCGTTTTGTAGTAAATATTTGAAAAATAGGCCTTGAATAAATTTACTTGCTCTGAATTGTACACATGTAGTTATTATTATGCATTTATTGGAATGCCCTGCTGAAACTAGCTAAAATAAGCCACTCGAAGATGATTTACTATATAAAATCCAATATCATATAAGTCCTATCAATGAACAAAACAAATGCAATATGTTAAACATTGTAGGAGGTCCTTTCTGAAGTACAAGACTGCTTGGTCCTAAGCCACCTGGTTAATACCTCTGCATGTGTGCTGGAGGTGTAATGGTATTTTTTGAAGGGGTTCATTCTATCAACAGTATAAAGCACACCCCATTTGACGCTTACAGTGCAGACACTGTAGCCCCCACCCCAGACCATTTTATACTCAAACTGTGTTATTGGTGTTGTGTGAGCAGAAGAAAAACAATTCTTGAAAACCAATGCTATTATGACTTTAGGGTTTGAACCACATGCATATGTTCAGCCATATACATGTACAGCCTATGAGTGTTCATTCTACTCAATTAAGCCACTACTTTATAATATAATAAACGGACCATAGCAGACCAACATGGGTCAATTTTCCACAACCTTTCACGGATATGTCTTCCATTTTAGCTGAGAAAGATCTCTCGTCACCTCTTACAGGGAGATAAACTCATGCAGATCTGTTTTAAAACATGCCTTAAATATATATATTGTGATAAAAAAAAAGGGATACTTATCGTAATATCCGTGGAGGAGATTATACACTTTCTCAGAACTAAAAGCATAAATAAAATGTGTGTATCCTTACACTCTAAGGAAAAATAGCACTTTAAGATGGCATCTTTTGAGCTGTTCAATGATCAGATGACATCATCAGATCTTAGAAAATAGGAATAGTTTAGCAAATTCAATTTTAATGTTCAAAATCGTGAGTCTTCCTCCAAAATAAGGAAAGTTGACAAGTATGGATACTTTTGTTTATTAATATGACTACATTAACTGTTGCACTATAATAATATATAATAATAATCTTTTTTTAATGTAGTGTACAATTGTCAACAACAAACAAAAGCTCTGTAGAGCTTTTATTACTTCGCCGCTAAGGGAACAAATTATGTTTTTTGTGGTTGAGGAAAACCCATTGGGGGGAAAACCACCGTGTCATCTTAGGAATAACAACTACGTAACCCTATTAGACATTAATCTCTTTTTTCGCCCACCGTTGGGGATCGAACCAAAATTCTTGGGAGAGCGAGTGGCCTGAAGCTCACACTTGAATGCACACAATAGTACATTGACTGCGGGCATTAGCAATCATGGCTACTGTGGCACCCTATCAGATGGATTGTGACTAAAACAGAGGGATGGGAGAAAAATTATCATCCCTTATCTTGAGCTACATAATGACACTAATGACAAAGCACAAATCCTGACGGATATGACTAATGGTAAAAAAAAAATCAGATACATTTTTGTTTCCAATCCTTGGGGGTGAACCTTGAGGTGTTATTTGATTGTCTAACCTTCGGCAAAGCCTTTGGATGAACAACCAAATAAATCACTCAGGCTTGGGTTGGCGATTTCTGCCACACCTTCAAGGTTGTGGAAGATTTCATTAATCACCTACCAACCATAGAATGCTACTTTGCTCACCTTTTGCCATGTGGAAGTTTTCAGTGCTTGCTATGCAATTATAAGTTGGGCTAGAAGTATTTCTTAAAGTCTGCCTGCATTTTATGACTGAATATGAAATTGTACACTTTTGTGGTAACATACTGTTCTGTATATATTTCAGGAAACAGCAACTTTGAGATAGTTGGTGACTGGTCACAGATGACCTTCGTCCACAGCATGCTGGAAAACACTATGGCCATATATGGTGCGGTTGCCATGGTATCCAGTGCCTACTCACCTGCTAAAGATCTAAAGATATCACATAACAAACGTATGATGACCCCTGATACAAACATCAATAATCCCAGTGTGCGGGATGGGCATGGCGGAATGAGTGACCAACCAGACCTGCGGGATCGGTCTTATACATCGGGGAACACAGCTGACCGTTACTATGATTCAAGGGTTGGGTCATATACTGGCAACAATGGTGATCGTTTCTATGACAGCAGAGGCAGTCCTTATACACCAGGTACAACAGGTAATAGGAATTTCGACAACCGGGGATGGTATTTATATGCTGGAAACATGGCTGATAGAGTACATGATCCAAGGGGAACATCATACATGCAAACAAACAGTGGAGATAAATTTTACGATACCAGAGGTGGACCTTACACCCCTGGGTATAGTGGGGAACGTCATTATGATCCAAGAATGGGACCATACACACAGCCAAACATGATGGACAGACACTTTGACAATCGGGAAAGATCTTACACCCCAGCAAACATAGGAGATAGGCAATACGATTCAAATGTTGGACTGCCATCTGCCAATATAAATGAAAAAAATCCAATGAATGTGGGAGATAGCTTAGATCTACCTTCCCTTGGTAACAGTTCAGCACCAACTGGTGGCGATATAGAAGGGACCATAGATAGACTAGAAACAACTGCTAACATTGCAGGAGATAATCTTGTACATCAAGGGGAGGCAACTCAGTCTAGCCACGGTTTACCAGGAAAAGAATTAGTGACAAATCTAGATCTACTGAGCCAAATTAGTGGAGTTCAAGAAGGATCTGCTAGTCAGAGAATGACAACTCCAACACAGGTCACTGGACAGAAGGATGGGGAGATGGAAGTGAAGATTAAAGATGAGCAGGACGAAAGTGTCACAGTGACAAAAAAATCGCTGGAAACTCCAGAGAATTCAAGAGACAAAAGGACATCAGAGTCAGTTTCTGAACCAATCAGTGAATCTCCTCATGAAGCAAGTGATGAGCAAAAACAGGATGATGGGGATGAGCCAGATGATGATGTAAATGAAGAAGCAACTAAATCTGACCATGGTGATGCAGACTACCATTTAGATTCCGACACAGAACAGTCTGAAGAAGTTGAGAATTTTGATTCTGAGGTGTCTGAAGAAAGTATAGTATCTGTGAAGGTGAAAAAAAGGAAATACAGGAAGCGGAGGGTTGAAAGGCCACCAAAGCGGTACACCAAAATGAAAAAAATGAAAAAAAACATGCTAAAACAAGAAACATCTATGGAGGGCAAAAGAAAGCGTGGTCGACCCAGAAAAAACACAGGCCCTGATACCAATATAAAGTGTCCTGAGTGTGAATTCATTGCCAAGGATAGAAAAAGTTTGTATGCACACAATCGAAGAGCTCATCTAAATGTAGCAACGAACTGCAATATTTGTGGGAAATTGTACCCTAGTCTTTTTGATATGAAGAGACATCGCATATTGATTCATAATCCTCCCAAGTATTGTTGCGACATTTGTGGCAAGCGCTATAAAGTCAACACAAGTTTAAAACTTCATGTCAAATCCCATGAACCGGGCTATGTGAAGCCTATATATCCTTGCTCATCTTGTGATAAGTCTTTCGCTAACCCCAGCCTTCTCCGAACACACTCTCGACGAAAACATGAACCTGAGTCGGAGTTTGATCGTGAAGTCAGGGAGGTGAAGCACTTTTGTTATATCTGTCATAAAACATTTTCTTCCAAAGCAGCATTACAAGAACACACCAAAATCATCCACATGAGAATTTATGACCACCAGTGTGATCAGTGTGGTAAGGTGTTTGGGTATGAGAAGTCTCTAGCCACACACAAGCTCATCCACTCCTCAGCCAAGAACTTTGTGTGCAAAATCTGCGGTAAAGCCTTCAAGCAGAAGTCATGCATGACCATCCACCAGGCAATTCACATGGAGAAGAAGTTCTTGTGTGGACACTGTGGTCGTGGCTTTACTCAACGTCAGTCACTCAGGCGCCACGAAATTATCCACCGTGGAGAGAAGCCATACTCGTGTAAGCTTTGTGGTCAGGCATTTAACTCAATCTCTACCATCCGTCGTCACGTCATCCTTGTACACAAGCTTCAGAAAGACTCCAGTGTGTGGCGCGAGGACATTGTTGTGGACACAGAACTTCTCGCCAGTATCACAACATAACCCATATATAGCCCGGTCCATATATATTCACAGCATTAGCTTACAAGTAGATGTCGACAGCTTATACCTAAGTTGACAACTTCTCATCAGCATTACAACACAGTGATTGTATATGTGCTTACAAGGTTTTTCTATCAAAACAGCAAAAACTTTAAAGGGACCCCTATTATTTGACAGTTTTGTCCCATATTCCAATGTGTAACCGATCACTTGCTTGGGACACCCGTTAGACCCTTAATGCCTAAACTTGTGTTAATGCATCAATATAACATGCATTACACATATAAGTGTGTATATGCTTATTGCCTCAATTTTGGAATTATAGTGTACCAATTAGCAGTCCAGCACCTCACTAACACAGCCTGTACACAGTGTGATTCACATTATAATCTACACCTAATAGTTCTCACTGTGAATTAGATGTTAACCAAGATTGTGAATTAGACGTTGTAAACCAATTTATTTTTTCTTGAACAAAGATTTTTTTTATAAAAAAGAAGATTAAATATGATGCGTAAGCTGTAATTGTGCATCTATTAAATATGTGGATTAGTACCCAGTATTTTAAAATGTATTTTCTTATAAATAACAGGATTTTGTAAGTGCTTTAACATTCTGTGTAAAAACCTTTTGGATGAAGTGGATTCAACATAAGGCTCATACAGAAATTATGTTTGGCCATATTGTAACATTAGGCAAAATTGTCTCCAGATTGAACTTACAAACCGATATTACCTATATAGCTAGCTGAGACCAAATTGGCATCCTACCAAGGCAATCTAATTTAACATGGTCCTTCATTTTTGTTAGTGACTGAAGAATTAAGATGTTGGATATTTTATGGTTTGTGTATCATAAATTCTATGCAAAGTATACATACATGCATGTAATCTGTAAACCTTTATTCTTCACACTTTTTTTGTGGTTTTTGCTTTGAATTGAAATTTGTTTGTGAAAGTGACATTTTTAATTTAGATCTAAGTCTATGTACTATAGAAACTATTTAAACTGTAAACTGTAAAGGTACTCTGGACTATCTTACTATCATCAAAGGTGTTACAGTTGTCCCAAATATTTCAACTTCTTGTGGTTGCAGATATATCTTAATCACATGGGGATTGTCAATATTATCATTGTGCATCAACGTTTATTATAAATGTCTATATACAATGTATATATAAGATAGGATCCAAGTTAGCTGAAAATTGAAAATTCCCCCATAGAAAATTTGATTGGGATGGTTAAAAAGGTAAACAAAAAAAGCACCTTTTTTTTCAGTAAACTCAACAACGCCCCTCCCCCTCCTTTTATACACCTGTCTTCCTGTCTCTTCAAGGTATTCATAATATACCATTGCCTTTCCATCTGTGCCATTTATGAAGTACAATGTGCTTCAGTGTCTTCTTCAATAATTCCCTAAAAATGGAAAAATAATTAAAGTACAAAAACCATGAATTCAAGTTACATACTTTCAATTCTTGAATAGTGGTTACGCTATCAATTCCTGACCGCATATGCCTGCAACATGCAGGTCCATGCATTTTATCATTTAGACTACACAGAGAATGTGCTACATGATGAAATCTGTGATAATCTGTTGGAGCATCTCCTTCTTCTCCTTTTTTTTTTAAAAAGTTAAACATATATTGATGAAACTGCATAGACATTGTACCATTACTCCATGTCGACCTAGCTGTCACCTGATCTTGAAGTTTCAAATAAATTCATTGCTTCAAATATAAAAGCATAACAAATCTTCCATTAATGATGTGTTTCATAACATTTTTAGGCCCTTGCTTCATTTCCTATTTAAAGCTTGAGGCTTGAAATTGAAATTGAAGGTCAAAATGGTTTCGTCTGGCATAAGGACATAATTTCTTATATTACAGAAGATATTCTAATGACGCTCTGCTCTTACACTATCTGTAGCATTACTTTTGGAAAGATGTTGTGTGTTTTGGAAACGTTTCATATTTGTCAATATTTGATCAGTTTGAGTTCTATTTGACATATTTTCCCTGATTAACCCCTCTGACAATCACCAGACTTGGGTATGGGGGTACATAGCAGAGGGCTTCCTGTCACAGTTTACCACAGCATGCAAATTTTAATAAAACATATACATATATCTATCTACAATAAGCTCCCTGTCTACTAGAAGAGCTTACTGTTTGAACATTTTAAACACCATATTTTGCTACCTACATTGCATATCTGTGACTTCAAAAATAGTAACCATTTAATTGTTTTGTTTATTCCTATCATACATTTATTTTATATAGATAAATACCATATATTGCCTAAACTTGAGAACCTGACAATGGATTAAGATTTTTATAATTTTCTGTGCTATTGCATTATTATTCTATATTCTGATTTTATTTACACATCAGAAGTTGTAACTGTATACATGTATCTATACTGTAAACGTAGAATGAGATTTTTCACTGCAAGTTTCTTGTCACTGCATGTTTCCTAGCTGATTCCTTTAGTTGTTATTTTTTGGCAAACACTCGAGTCTATCAGATGTATATATTTCTGTAGAAGAATTATGCAGAAATCTACAGTGTGTTTTTTAAAGTGCATATAGGCCCAACACATAAATTGCAATGTAAAACATTATGAGAAGTGTTTGGTGTGTCACAGATCTTTGTGTTATGACCTTACATTACCAGGAATTATTCCGTAGCTAACACCAGAAGTTTCAGATACCAGTTAAGTGATATTGGTTGTCATTCATACATGGACATGGTGCTATTCTGTTTTCAAAACCAGATACAATATGTATTTTAGAAAAGCAGGTGAAGGACCATTCTGATCATTCACTTTAATGTATGTATATATAATGTGGCAATATTTTTACTTTGGAATATCTTTCATCCATCTGTCTGTCATCCGTCCATCAACATTTTCTCAAAATGACCTTCTGGACCACAGAATGGAATTTTAACACTCCCCCAACCTCCTTTAACCAGCTATTCAACTAATGGGAATGAAGGGACAAATACATACGTGTATGCTATGGGGATTGGCTGCAGGGTCTGCTCATAATCACCTGGGGACTATGGTCATGAAATGGAAACAGTGAGATCCCCAACCAATAACTATATACATTGTACACAATTTCTGAACATGAAGAGATACATGTACATATATGTATGTAACCAGGATTTGCCCTGGGGTCTTGCCTTACCTCAGAGGACTTGGAACCATAAGTCATGGAATGCAAACATTTAAGATTCCCACCCAATAACTTTACAAATTCAAGGTATGAACAGATGAACATGATCATACTGTTAGAATTGGCCCCGAGATCTGACCCTGCTCCGAGGGACTTTAAAGCCTTTGATCATATTATAACATAAAAACTGTTCAGATTCCCACCCAATAACCACTGCTTGCTTGCAGGCATTAAAGAATTGTAAACAGACATGCTGACAGGATAAGCTCCAGGGTATGGCCCTTCCCCTTGAGACATTTATTATTTGCAATAATTAAGAGGGTATGTTGCACTGATTGCTTAAGTGTCCAGGAGAACAATAGCAACAATTGTGGCTTTTTGTTTTGCACTTAAATATGTAAAAATAAAATACACTTCGTGGGATCTGAGATATTTGCTGCAACAGTATTTGACCCTATATAATATTAATTAATGAATGGTTATTGACAAGTTTGTCAAATTCTGTTGAATCTAGCCTATGCTTTGTTTTGGGCCATATGTATACAAATAACTATGTTGTTCTAAGACATAGAGATGCAGGATGGCTTTATTATGCATCTAAGTGTAACATTTCAATCATTGATATGGAGTGTTTGTTAAAAGGAAATATACAATGTATGTATTATATTCATATGTGCTATGATTACTGTCTACATCTACATTTACTGTGTACCTATATATGCATATATGCTTGATATAATCTTTTAGTTTGGTGTGAACTAGCTCTCATGTCATTTAATTACATGCACTTTGCATTAGAGGACATGTATTGTACAATGAAATAAACAAAACATATGAACAAACCAATTTTTGTGGTTAGTTCTTAATTAGCTGGTATATTGGTTCAAAATTAAAACTTTTAAATGTTTGTACTGCTGCCACATAGTGGTAAGGACATTAAATGTTGGTATTTACTGTTGGTAAAACATCTTGGTTAAAGCTTTACGTTTAGCCCCATTACTCTAATACCATTAGTAATAAAAATAATGTTAATTTGAGGTTCTTATATACCGCTTTATCACAACCTAGTTCTTAGGTCGTCTCAAAGCGGTTCACAAATTATTATCCGTGGTTGGTAGAAGTATAACCATCATCAAACTTAATATATGGAGACCTCTTGAGTACTTACAGTATACCAATATATAGAATGTAGGTAACTTATATAAGCTCCATTTCCATCAACTGAGCATGAGCAACCTTTTTCTTTAAAGCATATTTACTTTGTAGCATAAATGGTTAACGACACCAATTTGTGACACATCAGCTGTGGCAGAGCAGAACTTCTCCCACAACCACTATAGGTTTCCTCACTTATGGTTCATTGGATAGACCTGCTATTTGAGATTTGGTTGGTAAACAAATGGGAAGCACCCTGGACATAATGTCATTGGCCAATCTCTAAAATTATGACATCACATGACAATGCTTTACAATGAAACCTTCAAGCAGAGATGTATAATACATTTCTGCTTCTAGTGAGCAAAATATTTTTTAAAGGAATCATTTGGTTCAGCTTTGATACATCTTGTTTGTTTTATCTCATGATCAATCTTCTGATATATTTATTTAAGTATTCTTTTTTGAAAACTTACCATAAAAAATAATGATCTTTGCTTTTAGAGCAAAATGAGATATTTGATTCAATGTTTTAAAATTTAAATAATACTGGACAGTCTTCCTTAATAAATTGAGAGTAGGAGTTATTTCCCTTTTGATGTAGCTCTTCACACACAAAAAAGGAAGAAAAGAGTCAAAATGGTTTGATGATGTTTTGTGTACATAGAAAGATTCGTCGCTATCGTTGTCGGAATAATGTTTTGACTCCATGATGACACTAGTGTCTAGTGAAATGCATAGTAGGCAATTACCAGGAAGCATCACAACACCAATTTTCTCCAAAATTCGGGCAGATGTCGCTAAAGATTTCGTAGGGAAATTTCCCGAACATTTTGATTTTGTTGGCATGTTGCGTCGTGTAAGTGAAAATTCCGGTGTTCGTGTGATTAAAAGACCAAACTACTACCGATTAGAGGGTCAGTGGTCACCGATAGGCCAGATTTATGACACGCTGTCAAGGACACTGGACATCTACGGTACGTCGGACCAGTATGGTGTCAATACCACGAAAATAAAAACTAGAGACACGCCTACTCCACGGATTAATATTAATTCTGGTGCCGAGTTGCATATACCATCAAACGTCATGGTTTGCAAGGAAGCTACAGTCGATGTCAAGGATATGGACCCTGATGATGATTGTGACTACGAAAATCATGAATATAACTCGCTGAAAAACACGATATCTGACATTTGCTCGTCACTTGGTAAAGAAGAGGAGTTCGCCAGTGTTAAGCAGCACAACGATGACATCTCAAAAGTAAAAGACTCACTTGGAGAGGAAGAATTCAAAGAAGTACCAGTAGCAAAGAAATATATTTCATTCGTTGGGAGTAATGTCGATTGTTTTAAGACGGAATTTACTTTACCGTCATCAAATAGGAGAAATAATGAAAACAAACGTAGCAAATCTTTTTCAAAAAAGAAAAAATGCAAGAACAATACCCACACTTCCCCAAATTCAAAAGAACTCCTGGAAGAAAATGACAAAAAGGCAGTTTCAACTGAAAAGTGTTATATAGTCGTCAATGAGGATATGTGTGAAATAGTTGATCCAAGTCATCGAGGAAACAATACACAGAGTAGATCACAAAATGACCTGAAGATGTATCAATGTGTTGAATGTAATTTTATTCACAAAAGTAACACTGCTATAAGAGAACACTATTCACGCATGCATCGAGCAAAGCCCACCAAATGTAACGTCTGCCAGAAGTTGTTTCCAAGTGAAAGGTATGCCAAGCGCCACTGTCGTCTGGTACACAGAGACACCCAATACTGCTGTGATGTCTGTGGTAAGACGTACAAGATTTTGCGAACCCTGGAAGACCATCTGAAATCTCACAAGGATGGTTATATAAAACCTGATTTTCCTTGCGGAATGTGCGAGAAGACATTTTCCTCTCATTATGTCCTTAAATGCCACATCAAGTCTATACATTATGGGGAAAATCGTACATATCTGTGTCCTGTGTGCGGCAAAAGCTTCACAACTAAACACTCTCTAAATATGCACCAGAATGTCCACTCTGGAAGTCGTCCATTTACATGTAATATTTGTGGGAAAAGTTTCACGTATGACTCGGCTCTCCGAGATCATAAATTCGTACATTCAGGTAAAAAAATATTTGAATGTGAAATATGCAAAAAAGCATTTCAGCAAAGATCTGGTTTACAGATGCATGCAAAAATTCATCAGGAAAAGAAGGCTTATGAGTGTAAAGACTGCGGACGTGCTTTTATACAAAAACAGTCTCTGCAGAGACATGAACGGTCACACAAGGGAGAGAAACCTTTTTGTTGCAAAGTTTGTGGTCGATCTTTTGGTGATTCAGGAATAATTCGTCGTCATTTAATAATGGTTCATAAAATCAATAAAGATACCAAATCCTGGAGGGAAGATATTGTTGAAAAGGGGCGAAAGAACCCAGGAGAGGAGAACCATGATAGTGCAGAGGAGGATGTCGTTGTGGATTTAGGGGAAGATTTTGATCTAAGGGATACAAAAACAAATGAATCCCAAAAACAGAATATCATTGAACAAGCAGACAATGACACTAATCAGTCAAGCATTTCTCAGTTGAAATATCAGGAAGGTTGTGTTTCAGATACAGCTGTACAACCTTCTCCTGACACAGGTAACCTTGAGGCACTCCCCCCGTGTCCAACTAACGAGTCCCCATCCCCAAACATGCTGCAGGGAACTTCTGATCCAACCTGCCTTCCTGATGCCCAGTCCTTCATCACCATTGACTACTGCCGCCCCTTACCCCTGCCCCCACAGTTACCTCCCCTGGGCAGTAATCAAGGAGACAATGTTGCATCGTATAGTTTACACCCTCACCAACACTCCCCCTACCTGAATCCTCCAACCTCTAGTCACATGGACCCAACAAGATACCACTACCCCATGGCCTGCTCTCAACAGACTGTTGGTATTGTTGCCGACGCACGTTATACATTAACTCAGACTGAGCCTAACAATCTCAGCTTGCCAAGGGTTGACAATGTTTTAAATAAATGTCTACATGACATGGAGCCTCCTGACAACTTGTCTATATCCTCACTATATGCATACTACACAAGTCTAGCATCACAATATCTCAACGCTTCTCAATATCAAGGTTACGGCGGGGCAGATTCCATTACTCCTGATCAGGAGTAAAATGGGTCAAGTTCCAACACCCTGACTTGCAAGTATAAAGGGGTCACTTTCTGTTAACTTTTACTAGGAGCGAAGTAATCATATTCATTTTAATGTAAATGGCCAGAACTCCTGTAAATTTTGATTTGTATCTAATAGTTCTTCTGTCAATTAATCAGCCCTTACAACAAATCAACTTTTACAGTCTTCAACCTTGACCAGGCACAAATGGTTACAATCCACCATTCATGACCATTATTAAAAGGTCAGACTCTATAGATCCTGGCCGTAATTCAATAGTTTCCTTTCAGGAAACCTGGTGAAAAAAAAAATGCAAATGTGTCGTAATTAATCCATCAAAACCTACCCAAAAATGAAAGGTTACACTCCATCAAGCCTGATTATAAATTGGAGATCATGCTCAATAAATCCTGACCAATGATTCAAAGGTCCCACTCTATCAACCCAAACAATTAATAAGGTCCCACTCTATCAGCCCAGACAATTAATAAGGTCACACTCTATCAGCCCAGACAATTAATATAGAGGACCCACTCTATCAGCCCAGACAATTAGTATAGAGGTCCCACTCTATCAGCCCAGCCAATTAATGAAGAGGTCCCACTCTATCAGCCCAGACAATTAATAAGGTCCCACTCTATCAGCCCAGACAATTAATGAAGAGGTCCCACTCTATCAGCCCAGACAATTAATATAGAGGTCCCACTCTATCAGCCCAGACAATTAATAAGGTCCCACTCTATCAGCCCAGAAAGTTAATGAAGAGGTCCCACTCTATCAGCCCAGACAATTAATGTAGAGGTCCCACTCTATCAGCCCAGACAATTAATAAGGTCCCACTGTATCATCCAAGACAATTAATGAAGAGATCCCACTCTATCAGCCCAGACAACTTATGTAGAGGCCCCACCCTATCAGCCCAGACAATTAATGAAGAGGAAGTAATAAGTAGGCCCCACCCTATCAGCCCAGACAATAAATGAAGAGGAAGTAATAAGTAGGCCTCACCCTATCAGCCCAGACAAATAATAAAGAGGCCCCACTCTATCTTCCCAGACAATTAATGAAGAGGAAGTAATAAGTAGGCCCCACCCTATCAGCCCAGACAATAAATGAAGAGGAAATAATAAGTAGGCCTCACCCTATCAGCCCAGACCAATAATAAAGAGGCCCCACTCTATCAGCCCAGATTATAATTGAAGAGGTGGTTCCACTCTATCAGCCCAGACAAGTTATAAAGAGGTTCCACTCTATCAGCCCAGACAATTGATAGAGAAGTTCCACTCTATCAGCCCAGACAATTGATAGAGAAGTTCCACTCTATCAGCCCAGACAATTGATAGCGAAGTTCCACTCTATCAGTCCAGACAATTGATAGAGAAGTTCCACTCTATCAGCCCAGACAATTGATAGAGAAGTTCCACTCTATCAGCCCAGACAATTGATAGAGAAGTTCCACTCTATCAGTCCATACAATTTATGTAGAGGTCCCACTCTATCAGCCCAGACAATTGATGAAGAGGTCCCACTCTATCAGCCCAGACAATTAATAAGGTCCCACTCTATCAGCCCAGACAATTGATGAAGAGGTCCCACTCTATCAGCCCAGACAATTGATGAAGAGGTCCCACCTCCTCACAATTCTTTCTTAAATTTCTCAATCCTTTGAACCATTCACAAAGAGGCTTTAAAGTAAAAGAAAAACGAACAGACGGTCACATTCCATCAACCTGGTCATGAGATAAAACGTCCCACTCCATGAGCTCTGGATGTGTATGAGAGGTCAAGACTGTTGATCTGATAATAAATTAAGAGATGACAAAACATTAATCATAACAATGGATTTAGAGGTCCACACAACTCTGATCAAAAGTAAATGCATCACACTTTATCAATCTTGACCACGAATTATTGGTCACACTCCATTTATCCTGACCATTGCCTGGGACAATATCGATATTCATTTAAGACATGTAGTGATATGGTAGAGGTGAATACAATAATGTTTAGGAAAATATGACAAAGAAGTTGCAGACTTATTTATAATTAAAGAGGGTTCAGACCCACAAAGTCATATAGCAAGGTTAAATATTAGAATCAATTCGTTCACAAAGAGGACTGATGACATGTCTTGTCGTTCACAAAGAGGACTGGTGACATGTCTTGTCGTTCACAAAGAGGACTGGTGACATGTCTTGTTGAACGACATTTCAATAATGTATATGTATAATACGAGCTGCAGAATCGTATGTCCTTCATATGTTTATGTATATATTGTCAGAATAAATCTATGTCTATATGAAAAACCAACGACTTTTGTGTTTTTAAGGTATTGCGCACCCCGACAAATGCAACTTCATTCTACAAAAACAAATGCACAAAAAAGCACCCGCTAACTCCGCAACATCACATTATAGCAAGTAGTATCCGGCACAATCTGAAGTGGGACACGCATAGCAACATCGCCTCCAACAAATAAAAGTTCTGTGCTAGTCTTGTCTGCAAATACATGTACAATATAAAGTATATGTGTATCGGCAGACAAAGCTTATACCTGTGAACAGATCTTTTGGATTTCTAAAACGATCTGAAAGAAACAATGCCTTTTTTCAGACCCACACTCTTCATATGGGACTCGAACAGCGCTATACCCAAATCAACCGAATAGAGAAAATACAGCGCAGAGCAGCCTGATACACAACAGATATACGTACCACAAACTCTGTAGTAAAGTATACATGATGGGCATGTCCTCATTAAAACATGTAGATTTCAAATCACACTCGTACGAATCTACAAAGCTATACATCATTATGTCGCAATAGACCCAAGCACCATCCAAAAATCCTCATCCCAACAGACACAAAAAACTTATAAAGGATGGCATCAAAACATCACAAGAAATCGAAGAATATCTCAAAACCGATTTGTATTATTTTGAAACCTTTTTGGACCAAAACTGATATGGAGCCAAACAGTACATAGCACACATAACCTTCCTTATGATCGCACTTCTGTCAACGTTAAAAAGTACCCTACACTGATGTGGCTAGTAGGGCGATTGTAATGCTTAGAAAGTGCCCCAAACAATGGTAATCTTCTCAAGTTTTATAAATGAGAGCTGATTTGTAGTTCATCGAGACGAAGGTCGTTGTCTACCCAAAGCGCAGTTTATCGAAATTGATACCAATCATCTCTGTGATGGAAGGATTCTGTTCAGTATAAATGGAAGTGTAAGTTTGGTGTGACGGAACCCGAAATAGAAAAAGTGCAGATATTGAAAATATTTTTAGCGATGTATCTATCTTCGCATATATCATAATTGCAAGCGAAGTTATTGGTGAACAGTCAACATTCGAACATTTATAAATTGATCTCTTTAATTAACTTACATGTAGCTTTATGCAGGGCTTTTATAAATAAGACACAACCTGATGTTAGAGTTATTCCGCTTGCTACACACAAATTAAAATTAATACTAAGTACAGTAACACCCTTGACTAATCAGAAATCTGGACTTTCATTTTCAGTGTGACAGATACAAGCATTACTGGTTGCAATTAAGTCTTTTAACACGTTAACCAATCACATATTTCCTGCTTTCTTCGCTCTATTCTGCTTTAATAGTTGCTGTTCAGTCGTGGAACGTTTTTCTCTTTTAGGTCGACACTGTTTGTACTTTATTCTAAGTCTGATGGTTTCTTTATCCACACATACTGACCTTACGTTAGGAGATATGACAGTATCTATTGTAAGTTGTACCTAGTTAGAGCCTAATGGGACCTTTTATCTTACTAAATTGTTTCGAGCCGACTTAATTTTAGACATATATTATCTAACGGATGAGTATATATGGCGGACCGACAGTTACAAAAGTCTACAAAGGGAGAATCGAAATATACTACACTGTGAACTTCACAAGGACAAAACATACTACAATCAGTACATTATATAGCACTAATGTGATGTGCTATCTCTCTTTCGAGCACGAGAAGCCAGACGAGTTAAGATAAGACAAAGCAGGGCCAAGCGACCTAGGTCCAAGCGTCAGGTTGGTACCAAGTAAGTGTAGTAATAAACTGCCGGATACATAAACTTACAAGTACGTATTCCGATTATGTTCACTTTTGTCGACCCATATATAGGTTTGTTTTGTCGTCACTTTCATTGTTTTGATAACAAACTTTAACTAAAAAGCCTTTGAAAGCTGACACTAGAGGGAAAAAAACAATTATTTCTCTTCTTTCCTGACTACGCTTTATGTGACACAACACGAGTGACAAGGGTTGATGGTTGGTTAGAAGTTTATTCTGGTAACCTCAAGGGTTGGGATCGGTCTCTGTCGTTGGTATCTGTACCCTAGTGCAGTCTCTTAACGTTCCTAGCCCTTCTAGTCTCTTCTCCCGCCGTCCCTTGCTCCTCTTACATCTTCTCTAGCCGTCCTGCTGTGTTCTCTCACATTATCCCCTTTCTAGGTTATATTTTTACTCTATTATAATCTATTGTTTCATTTCATCAGATTTTATTGACTTTATATATGTCAATTGGATTGGACATCAGGCTAGGCCTATTTAAGTCCTTTCTAAACTTATTTACAAACATTACATATATTCTGTCATAACAATCCAATTAAACAGTGCAGGGGAGATATCTCCAATTTAGCTTGTGAAATGAACATTTTCAACTTTGCTTTAATCATTTTCTGTTTATGTTTTAGATATTAATAATTAAATAAATCATGTATATTTATTGACAACCCATCCTACATGAAATCCAAGGGATACAGGCCCAAAAGACCTTGTGTATAAACACATTGGCCATCCACTCACTGGATATATAGGATAAGTTACCAAGAAATAAACATTTTGTAAAATTTCAGAATATGATATGGATTCATATAGGAAAATGTAGTTATCATTATATATTATTGGAGTTGATTCTCTTAAAATTTATTTAACAAGGCACTATAGAATATTCATGTATCTCTGAAATAGTTAGAACAGGTTATAAAATAGTACACTCATAAATTCCATCCAGTCCAGCCGAATACCAGAGATGTTGTGAAGATAAATATACACCAGTATCAATACTTATTAGCAGAGTGATCATAACACTATAAATAATAGCATCACTTTCAATGTAAAGTTTTGCTGTGAGTGAGATTACATATCAAGCCTATTAGTTTGACAAATATAGTCAGATATACTTTTTAAAATGGATATGTTAACATCAGCGCTGCATATCAAGCATCACTTTAATAGAGTTTTTATATTAAAATGATCATGATTACCAGTTATACCAAATTGAGAAATTTTTATTACTAATTGCATTCTACAGTTGTTAAAGAGTGGGCTTTCAAATATAAAATGAAACGCATTTTCATTTTCATGTCCACATCTACATGCTGGTTTGTCATTCAGATGATCCATATATAAGTCACTATTTAGGTTGCTAGCATGATTTCTCAGCTGACAAATTATGATATTGAATTTTCTTGGCCCATAGTATTTAAATGTGCTAGCAATTTCTTCAGTGTTGTTCATATTATCAGACTTGATGAAATTTTTAAATTGTTGAAGGGAAATAGCATTTAAAGTTTCTGCAGAGAGAAGGTTAAATTTTCTACACTTTGAGGGAAACTAATTATTGAAATAATTCTCAGTTCTACAGAAAGGAGGACCTTAGTGGGTATCTTACATTTATATTGCTGTGAAGGTATGGTTCAATGATGTCTTCTAAGTACTTAGGCGATTCATTATTTAAATTTTGAACATAAGTGCTAATTTATGACTTTTCGCCTACAACAAAGTGAATAAGTCCAGTTTCTGCATAAAGCTTACAATGAGAGGTCCCTCTACGCAATCCTGTAATAATCCTTAATGCCTCTAGCTGGATTGACTCAAGAATATTTTTATTTTGGTTACTACATTTATCCCATACTACATCCTCATATTCAAGTATTGGTCTAATAAAAGAGGTATTTATTGTTATAAGGCTTTTTCTATCCAATTTGTGTTTTAACATTCTCAATATATTCATTCTTTTTATAAGCTAGCTCATAAATATTGTCAATATGATATGTCCATTTTCCATCACTACTAAAAGTTAAACCAAGATGCTTATGAGTTTGTTTGTTAGTTACAGTTTCATTACCAAATAATATATCTTGATGATTTAGTTCCCTTTTCCTCGAGAAGATTACAGATTCAGTTAATCTATTGTTACGTGCATCGATGGTCAGTTGAGACTTGAAGATCATATCTATGTAATCCTGGATTAATATTCCCGATATACGTAATCAATTACACAACGTTGTCCGAGCTTTTCCTGATATACGTAATCAATTACACAACGTCGTAACACTGACTGTCAAAGGTCCATAAGCCCCACATAATAAATGGTCAGTTGAGATTTTAAGGTCATATCTATGTATTCCTGGATTCACCGAGATATTCCCGATATACGTAATCAATTACACAACGTCGTAACACTGACTGTCAAAGGTCCATAAGCCCCTCATAATAAATGGTCAGTTGAGACTTTAAGGTCATATCTATGTATTCCTGGATTCACCGAGATATTCCCGATATACGTAAGCAATTACACAACGTCGCAACACTGACTGTGTCACAATTAGTATGTTGGCGTTCATCAACAAGCTTCCAGACTCTGTTATATGTTATTACAACTATCCTGTTTTTTAAGCAATTGCACAATTATTTTTTTGAAAAAGATTTATTTCATCAGTACCAAGCAGGTTTTATGCCCGGTCATTCAACAGTTCATCAACTAATAGAAATATATCACAACTTTTGTTTAGACCTAGAAGAAAAGAAACACACTTGTGTGATATTCAGTGACATTTCTAAAGCCTTTGTCAGAGTCAGGCATAAAGGTCTACTGGTCAAATTAAAACCATATGGTATGTCGGGTGACTTCTTGTCCTGGTTAAAAAACTACTTAAGTAATAGACAACAAAAAGTATCTATTAATAGTTCGGTATGATTGGGGCCGGAATTCCCCAAGGCTCAATTCTCGGGCCTCTTCGTTTTCTTATTTATATAAATGATATAGCTGATGAACTAGAATCAACAGTACGTCTATTTGCTGATGATACTTCTCTCAAAAAATCTTCTGCTACATGTCGAGAAATATAATTCATTTTAAATAGAGATTTAGAAAAACTAAATAAGTTGGCAAAAACTTGGCTTGTTACTTTTAATCCAACCAAACTGAGGTTGTTTTAAGAGCTTGATTTAATTTTTGATTGACATTTTTTTTTTTTAATTTCAGTATAGCCTGATCACATTAGTGAAATATGTTAAAGCGTGATACTCTATTAAGAATTTACAAATCATTTATAATACCTGTTCTCGAATATGCGTGTGAGGTTTGGGATGGATGCTTTCAACTAGATTCAGAAAAGTAAGAGCGAGCTCAGCGTGAAGCAGCAAGAACAATTACTAGATTACTATCCTATGCCAAAATGAATCTTTATATATCGAATCAAAATAAGAATTACTTTCGGATAGAAAAGCTAGAAGTAAACTTCAATTATTATATTAGATGAACATGAAAATGACTCCAACCTATCTATCAAGTCAATTACCCCCCTCAGTAGGTGAAAACAATACATATGCTTTAAGAAATAAAGACAACTATATAATTCCAAATTATCGACTTTCTACTACAAAAAATCTTTCGTACCTTCTACATTAAATAACTGGAACATTTTAGATAATAATATAAAATTTCTGCCTCTCCCATCTTTTAAACTAAAGTCAAACTTCGATGTTTCAAACTTTGCGGGACCATCGGGAAAAAATCGAAACATCGGGACTTCGACTCAGAAAACATGAACATCGAACATAGACAGAAATAACAAAAGTTGTTTTATTAACACACTGTGGTTTGTATTGTGATATTTTCAAATTCATTTTAGTGATTCCCGTTGGCCGTTTGTTTTCGAGAAAAACAAATCATATGACAATCAATTTTATCAAAAATCACACAATTAAGTTACATAAACAAATTAACATACAGCTCATTGTCCCATGGCCCGAGACCTGAATTCCGCGAAATGGACCATTTTAGTAAACCATTTTCGTTGACATAAGCCTATGTTTACGATTGAAAAGTACTTCCGGTGAATGTATCTTACGGAATCATCAACACTATATTGCTTATCACTTTGTGTCATAAATTCTTAACACTGCTTTTTTAAGAAAACAATACGGAATTAATCAGTGTCAGTTTATTACATGGAAATATTTACATTTCCACTGCAAAGAGCCTAGATGTTTCTACCGGGCCCAATGTATGTTATTGAATAAATAATCAACATGTGTGCGTGCATTATGGTGGAATATATAACGAGGGTGAGAAAATGTTGGTAAAAATAATTAACGAAGGCCGCTTCGGCACGCACGCACATAAGTTGATTATTTTTATTCTACCATGTCAAATGTAACTAACTGTAAAGTTTTGCTGTCTTATAAGGCGACATGACCTAGCTAATTCGATATGCAAATAAAACGCTGTTCTTTTGCGCGTGCAAGATTTATCTGCATTTCTGTTGTTACTGATGCAACAACCTTTATATGTTTGAAGACCAGCAAGTGTAGACCCTCTTAATGAGTAACACGACTTAATGCAACATATACAATATGTGGTCCCGGTGCACGCTTTCCTGCAAAGGAAACAACTGCTAAAGTCAGAGAACTTCCTTCTGACTTGTAAATTGTCAAGGCAGCACAAAATTTTAATGGGAACTGACGGCGAAGTACCTGGATGTCTCTGTTCCTTCCGACTTGAAACTGTTTGTCAATAGTCAATATGGTGTATGAGATACAGTAGATCAGTATGCCTATTCTATAAGCATCGTTTACTATTCATGCATTTAACACCAAAATCACAATCATCAAACTTGACCCAAATCACATTTGCTGGAACTGCATCAAAGTTCATGACCTTACACAGTGCTCCATTTGTTAGTCCATCAGTGGTGTCAACATTATGTGCTAGCATGTAATGTCCACCTACTTTGATAGCAATAGTTTATCTGAGATTGTGTGTTTTTTCAGCTGGTAAATCTCTAGCTACTTAAAGAGTAGATGTTAGTTCAAAGAAAAATATGAAGTTTATCCATTGTTTTTGTGTTATTACACTATATTCATTTTGTGGAATTTGAAATATCCATTTGTCCATTACGGGGGCGCAGCTGAAAGAGATCTCACACTAACAACACGCAAATTCCTGCAAATGATGTGTCCACATTAAAAGCCATGCAAGTTTAGTCGATGTAGGACAATTAGTTACTTGGTAAGTCTTCTTTGTTTTGGATTTTTTTTTGTATTTTATTCCCAAGTTTATAACAATGCAAATATATCATACATAAACATTATTACTCTCACACATTACCATTCATTCATTATACATTCAATAATAATAACCTGCAAATATGGCCATGGTACTTCTCTATTATTTGGAGGGGGGTTGCGAAACAAAGACGCTATATAGATGTGTCGGAAAGTTCAAGGAGTTTTACATAGATATTTAGAAGTACACGTTTATATAAGTATATTCTATAGATAAGTGTACATATTTTGACAAAGACAGGGTTTAAGCAATACCAAGTAGTCTTTCCCATTTTCCCCATTCAGTATTAAATTTCAATAAAAATAGGTCACTTTTACCAACAGCAATATATCTCCGAGTATGAAATGTGTCCTTGATAAGGTTCATAAGTGCAACTTCTGACAATGACATTTGTAAATATCTCGATTTATAAATAGATTGTTTTATAATTTATAATTAGAATTATAATATTATCTACCCTACTACTGATACTATTTTGATTAAATAGATCGAAACTGAAGGTTTCCTTGTTAAAACCAAATGGGATTAACAATGCATCAAGAAGGAACTCAAAATTTTGCAGAAAGTCTTGTACTTTTTCACGTTCCCATAGTGTGTGAATTATTGTTTCTATTTCTGTCTTACATTGAAAACAAAGAGCACTAAAGGTAAAAGCTGCTTTAAGAAGATAGGGGTTTGTTGTTAAAATGTGTTGATTTATTCTGTGTTTGAGACATTGTAATTTTGAATTTCTAGTTACTGTAAAAGGAATCATGTATATCAATTTCCATGTGTCATCATCAATTTCAAACAATTCATTCCATTTATTTTTCCCAGTGGATATGGTACTATTTTGGCACAACAACTTATAAAAATCTCGGGTTCCTTTTTTATGCTTCATACATATTTTTAAATTTCAGGGTACGTATGGATAACTAATCAAAGTATTTGAAGTATAATCATTGGATATATAGTTTTTATAGCATTAATAATACCTTGATATGTGAAAAAGTTAGTTTTTACATCAAATTTATATGAAAATTCTATAAAACTATAAAAAATACCAGACCTATTATCTTTTAATAAGTCATTTATAAATATAACACCATTTTCAAACCATTGCTTGTATAGGCATTTTCATTCTACTTGTATTGGAGGTTTTTTTTTATCTCTCTTATACAATCTTCTTTATCTGCTATTTTTTTTAGATAACACTTGCCATTTACTTGCCATTTACCCCCTGACGTAAACAATCTACGTATCAAAGTTAGTTTCAAGGCTTCAATAAAAGACTTGATGTGTATCATTTTAAGACCCCCTTCCTGATAGTTTTTGCTAATTATATCCCGTTTTGTTTTTTCTACTTTACTTTTCCATATTAAAAAGTTCTGAATTTATTTTTTTAATAAAATAAACATTTGGATTTGGTAAGGAGCTAAATAGATGATTAAATTGGGATATTAATAAAGATTTAGTGTTAATATTCTTCTACTCCAAATTTTGATAATTGACATAAGTTTCACTAATCTTTTATCATAGTTAAACCAATCTTCTTAACCAAAGTGAAGCGGAAAATATAGGTAAGAAGCAGCATCCAAAGCATCACATGTGATTAGCATCCTTATATACAGAAGCCATGCAAGCTTAGTTGGTGTACAAGTAGTTACTTAGTCACTAATCTTAACCAGGTCGGTCAAGCGGAAAATGTAGGTCTGAAGCAGCATCCGTTAAATTAATGTACAAGTAGTTACTTAGTAACTGACATTAACCAATCTTCTTGACCAGGCCACTGAAGCGGAAACTGAAGGTCAGAACCAGCATCCGAAGCATCGCATGTGATAAGCATCCTTAGATACATAAGCCATGCAATCGAAGTTGTGGGATAATTCATAACTTGGAAACGGAGCTGAACCATTCCCCTTAACCTTATAGTTAGTGCAGACAGACGGAAAGACGTCCGGACGGGAATCGCCAATCTATAAGCCCTGATTACGTTGCAGTCAGGCCGAAAATAGCTCTATATTAACTCAATAATCATATATGGAACCTGTTGAATTATGCTTCCATGACTGCCCCACCCCTCACGAATTTAATCTGCCATTGGGGACGTAATCGTTGAATCAGAACAGGGAAACGATTGGGATCCCCTCCGTCATATCAAGTATACGGATCATATATGAAGCATCTTTGGTTCATAGGAATTGATTGTTGTGGAAAGGAAGTGTATCTCTCCCGGATGTCCATAAAACAGTCGAGTGATGGAGGTCGTTTTGGCCTCTTGCTATTTACCGCCACTGGAAACTATTGTGTTACACCATTAAAAATGACACCAACACATTTTGATCGTCATGATATTTTATTTGTTGAAAGGTTTAAAACGAATAAAACATTGTTTGATAGGTATGTGATATAATATAACCGACAGAACAAATTGTTTTCATTTAAACTTCGCGAATTCGCCAATAATTAAATAACTTATTAATTAATAAGAATGGTTTTTTTTTAACTAACAATTTTTGGCATAAAATTATGCAATTTCACAAAACACTTATATTTGGTTTCAGCTTGGGGGATCTAAATTTTTGTGTAGGTGAATGTGCAACATGTATTAAAAACAACCTTTCTAACTTACTTTTACCATACTCATATAACTGAAATTGTTTCTGCATGAATATTAAACTCTAATGTCTCTACTGGTGAAAAATCTATTATTAAACAAACAAAACATATTTTCATGAAATGACAAAAGGAACATCAAACAGACGAAAATGAACAACGTTGTACAATCAAAATATGAATAGACTGGAATTGTGTTAAGTAACTTAACAACGTGTTCTGTGAACATTTGATACAAAATGGCCAGAACATTTAAATATTCCATTTTGATTGTTGGCAAAATGTGAATTTATATTATATATAGCATGGCACGAGATGAACTTCTCTGTAATGAAATTGTATGTGGGACATGATATTTAACACTTAGATGAGAAGACGCTTACGGTTGCTACTAATACGGTGATATATTGGTATAGCGACTTGCATTGCTAGGTTGAATTGTTTCTGGTTTTATGATTGATCACATTACTGTATAGTGAGAAACTGGTGGACTTATAATCAATATTGATGGCTGGATAATTGGTGTTACTGGTTTCAGATATCAATACAGTTTATTTATCTCCATATTCCTTTGAAAACGGACAAATTAAAAAATCAGAGAAAACGTTGGTACCATACATGAATGATGTCTGTATAAAAATTTAAAAAATCTTAAAGCAACCTAAAGTTCCATCAATATAACATGTATAATATACATATTTATGGTTGTTCCCCTAAGAATGAACATACACAAAATAGCGGCTGTATCAAATGTACCTTGCTATTTTCTAACAGTGACATACAGTATATTATCAACCCTAAATTTGTACATTAAAATAAGATTAAAAACAAGGAAATGAGACACCTCGGAGTGACGATTCCTGTGGAGTTTACTTCACCGACGATACACAACATGGAAATACTTAAACCGGAACAGTTTAAACAGTCTCAATGGGAAACGTGATGGTGAAAAATAAATTCGAATTAAGTTTTTTTTCGACCTTTTAAGTGTACTAATGATTATTTTTATAACAGTTCTTATAATACAAGTCGATGCTTTAGGTAAAGAGTACCATCACGTAATAATGTATGTTGGTCATTATCATGAATTATTTAGTCTTTGAAATCCATTTCTACGGAAATGTTTCATACGCATTTTAGGAAGTTATAGTTGTTTGAAATTTTAAAACAAAAATATATATTAACAAAAGAAGAACAAATAAGTAAAACTACAGGTATCAAACTCGAACCCTACTTGCAAAATGCTATTCATTACTAAAAATATGAAGTAGGGAAGCACCTGTTTAGCATTTGGGTTGTCAATTCAGAAAGCCAAACAAAGCAAACAATCAACTGCACCATAGGGCCATTCCGTGCATTTATAACTCGTTAATGTACTATAGTGTATTAGTAGTGCTAGGGAATTAACTCTAACCCGATTTTTGTTTATTTATAAAACATGTGTACACATATATAAATATACCATTTTATGGGAGAATATTCGAAGTTCAAAAAACACTTTCGCGATTACAGCTGGAGCACAGGTACCCTTTACCTAAAATATTGTATATACAATTGTATAAATTGAAATGGTGTTTGTACATATCTTCATCTTTGTATACGTTTGTAAATTTATATCTTCTACTTTGAATATGTATTCTACTTTGTTTATGTTTAATAATTATATATATTTTCTACTTTGTTTGTTTGTAAAATCATATATTCTACTTTGTTTGTTTGTAAAATCTTATATTCTACTTTGTTTATGTTTAATAATTATATATTCTTCTTTGTTTGTAAAATCATATATTCTTCTTTGTTTGTTTGTAAAATCATATATTCTTCTTTGCTTGTTTGTAAAATCATATATTCTACTTTGTTTATGTTTAATAATTATATACTCTTCTTTGTTTGTAAAATCATATATTCTTCTTTGTTTGTTTGTAAAATCATATATTCTACTTTGTTTATGTTTAATAATTATATACTCTACTTTGTTTGTTTGTAAAATCATATATTCTTCTTTGTTTGTAAAATCATATATTCTACTTTGTTTATATTTAATAATTATATATTCTTTGTTTGTTTGTAAAAGTATATGTTCTACTTTGTTTATGTTTAATAATTATATACTCTTCTTTGTTTGTAAAATCATATATTCTACTTTGTTTGTTTGTAAAATCATATATTCTACTTTGTTTATTTGTAAAATCATATATTCTACTTTGTTTGTTTGTAAAATCATATATTCTACTTTGTTTGTTTGTAAAATCATATATTCTACTTTGTTTGTTTGTAAAATCATATATTCTACTTTGTTTGTTTGTAAAATCATATATTCTACTTTGTTTGTTTGTAAAATCATATATTCTACTTTGTTTGTTTGTAAAATCATATATTCTACTTTGTTTGTTTGTAAAATCATATATTCTACTTTGTTTGTTTGTAAAATCATATATTCTACTTTGTTTGTTTGTAAAATCATATATTCTACTTTGTTTGTTTGTAAAATCATATATTCTACTTTGTTTGTTTGTAAAATCATATATTCTACTTTGTTTGTTTGTAAAATCATATATTCTACTTTGTTTATATTTAATAATTATATATTCTTTGTTTGTTTGTAAAAGTATATGTTCTACTTTGTTTATGTTTGTAAAATTAAATATTCTACTTTGTTTATTTTTGTATATTTATGTGTTCTACTTTGTTTGTTGGAACATTTATATATTTTACTTTGTTCATGTATGTATATACACAAGTTCTTCGTCGTTCGAGCTGTACGTTGTATATTATTGTATATCTTTTTATCTTAAATGTTTGTCTATGTTTTAGTATGGAGTCACTGTTTAACACGTTACATAAAATTATTTGAAATCAAAAAGTGACTCTACAAGCAATACCTTACTTCTCACCGATCAGAAGGTCACGTGTTATATACAAATGATCGTATGAAAGCTGTATTGCATATTGTGTATATGATACACAGAAGATCAACAACCACACACTATATTGATATGCACTAAAGTTTTCATTTAATAAAGGAAAATAATGTAATTGACATCCAACACTGAAAGTCAACGATACCTAAAGTTGTTATAACAAAACTTCAGATTCCTTAAACATATTACGGCGATCATACCAAATCGTAAAATGTCTGGTGAATTTTCGACAATATGCAGTTAAATTATAAAATAACAGATTTCATTAGAAACTACTTTTCATACATTGAAAAACAAAGTTTGATTTTTATATCAAAAGTTGTTTAATATCGTTTTTCTTCGTTGTAAATAATGTTCAGGCTCTTATCGTAATTTTGTTATCACCAAAGCGAACTGAAACGGAACATTTTAGCAAGTGTTGTTAAAATTTATCAATAAACATATACAACCTTAATACAGTTTTGATTGTCAATTTATGTGTTTACAATACTGTTTCGTGGTTTATCATTGAAGACGTCGCTTGTGTAATGGTTACACATAGAAACACATCTTACAATAATGAGCGCATCAGAATATTTAGAACAGGAATCTCAGGGAAATCCTCAGACTACTTTTTATTTAGTTTCCTCTATGCTTATTTTAAAAGATAAAAAATAACTTAGTATTTGTTCTCAGAGACCTGGAATAAAATCATATTTGACGTTATTTATATATCCTTATTTTGTCATAACATACACTCTATAATCATTACACAGTGTTATGGGACATCATCAACTCTAGCTTTGTTACTGCACAACGTTATGTGCAACTTCTCGATGGTAGATTAAACCATTCAGAGTGATGGTGCTAGCTCACCAGATGAAATGACAGTTGTGTTGGTGCCCGACTACCATTACTGTAGGTGTTTATTAACGAATAACAAAAGGTGCATTTCAGACGACGTTTAAAGGAATTCTTCGATCTGATTAAATCATGGTCAAGAAATACATACATATACATTATTGAGACTTACAGATATACAAAAATAACTTTCTTGCAACAATTATTATCTTTGAATGTGAATTTACGGTCATTATTTATACAAAAATCACCAAATACTAACCATTAAGGTTTTTTTACATTAAACTACAACCCTATGAAAAGATACTCCAACATTCACATTTGTTTCGGCTTTCAGTTTGGTAAACTCCTACGTCGCCTGTGTTTTCTTTAACACTCATTGAGAAATTTCAATGAAAGAGTTGTTTTAGAACTGCTTTAACTGTTTTTGATCTGGCTGCATTTCAAATTCTAGCAAGGAATGTCCATTTTACCATCATGGTTACATCAGCTTCTGGTGCTAATGGTGAATGCGATGTTCGCTTCTGTTCTATTCTTTATAAGCTATTTTCAGCCACACACCATGGACACATGACTCGAGCTAATATATTTCAAAGCTAGACTTAATGTCGACAGAGAACTAGTTCGAGCTTTACAATCCCAATAACAATGACCCGAGATAGCAGTAAGGGACCGCTGTGTCATTTCTATAGGTTGTTCGGCGATTTATTAAACTCTACACTTGCACTGCTAGAGGAATATTTTGGCAGAAGATTGTCCTGTGTTGACGTGGTTTCTTTAATGCTATAGTGGTCGGTAATTAGCTTGATTTTACTGAGGTCTTCTCCTTTCCGTATCTGTTCCTCTTTCAGTTGTGGAGTAGTACATGCAATGAATCGCTGAAACAGAAGCAGTTCCATAACAATTTGAAATACATCAGCTTGTTTAGTAGAATACGAATTAAGTTTAATTTAATCAAATTTCCAAGAAAATGCCGAAGGTCATATTTATTTCACACAGTTTTGTTTCCTTTTCTTAAATATATTAAAAGTATAAATTTCATGTTTTCTTTATTGGAATTCCCTTTATAAATCAAATACAGCAGTTTTCGGTCCATGTAGTGATATTAAAGCAGTAGAAATGTTGAAACGGATAAGGCACAAGAAAACATGGTATGAGTTAAAATATGACAATCATAATCTTCATTCTTACCTCATGTATCGTGCCCTTTGCTTCATAAATACGCTTGATTATTATGATTGGAATCCAGATGACAGAGATCATAGCAAGCGTCCATCCGATACCGATTGCCCATGATGGGTAGGTGTATGTTATATGCTTCCTCTTGTATTCCAACTCGGAGTAACTGATGGCTCCCATGATGAAGATAGTCTGTAATAGACGGAATTGTTTGATAACGGGCATTGCATTTTAACCGTTCAAATGGTCTGTTTTCTCAAATGATATCTGCCGACATATTATGTCACCTTACATTTAGTTGGTATTCTTATTAAAGGAAACGACCAGAATAAGAACAGATGTTGAGAAAAATACTGTAAGTGTCATGTTGTCCCGACTTCTGCATAACATTATATGCTCGAGTGTACACTGTGTCTAATTATGTATTAAATGATAAAAGCTTTCCTGGTTAATGTTTGCCAGTAGCTCCATTAACTCGAATCAGTCAAGTTGTCTACATTTTCACTTTACGAACAATGTAACAGAATAAACCTAAACCTGTTACCCTGTTTCGTTATACACAACTTGTTATAACATGATATATACCAGGTTACCCTGTATCGGTAAACATACCATGGTATATTATGGTATATACCACGTTGCCCTGTATCGGTAAACACTCCATGTTATATTATGATATATACCATGTTACCATGTATCGGTAAACACACTATGTTATATTATGATATATACCCCGTTACCCTGTATCGGTATACACACACCATGGTATAGTATGGTTTACTTACCACGTTATATGCTGGTATATACCATGTTACCACGTACCGGTAAACACTATATGTTATATGATGGTATATACCACGTTACCCTGTATCGGTATACACACCATCGTGTTATAGTAGGGTTTACTCACCACGTTATATGATGGTATATACCATGTTACCATGTATCGGTAAACACACTATGTTATATTATGATATATACCCCGTTACCCTGTATCGGTATACACACCATGGTATAGTATGGTTTACTCACCACGTTATATGATGGTATATACCACGTTACCCTGTATCGGTATACACACCATGGTATAGTATGGTTTACTCACCACGCTATATGATGGTATATACCATGTTACCACGTACCGGTAAACACACTATGTTATATTATGGTATATACCACGTTACCCTGAATCAGTCTACATACCATAGTGAAGGCTGGTGTAATGAACATCCAGAAAATTTTGGTCCAGAAGGGTAATTGGAACCCGAACATCATTTCTATGTTGTCATAGAATCGATCAATACCTGCCAAATACAATAAAAACACATGTAAGTACAACTATTACAGAATGCGACACACCCTCTCCTCCTCTTATCGCCTGTAATTACCATCATTTCCGCGCGAGTATTATGATTTCCTATGCGATCTGTGTGATACTAAATATTCTATCAAGGCCTACGGAATGGTGCTATATACTTACCCCGTGTGGACAGATTTGGTCTAAACGAAATAACAACATTTTAGTTATTGATCAAGCAAAACCTGTTCCCCTACATCAACTATTAAACAGACCACTTCTACACGTTGTCTTAACTCTAACGAATAAGGAACAGTCTATCTATAGATCAATTGCATCAACGCGAGATATCGTTTTAATGATAATGAAACTTCTATAATTATATAGCGATGACATGAAGTATAATTTATGCCATATTCCGATACTGCCGTCACTTACTGTAGCAGTCAACACAATGTTTAACGACACAAAATTACACAAAGTCACAATCAAAAATTATCTGGGTAAAAAAATCAGCACTTTTGTACAAACTTCCTCACGATTGCTTTTATCTTAAGCTGCACTAAGAAGATTTAAATGGATCGCCGTGAAACGATTTAACAATTGTCAAAAAAAAAAAAAATACGTCCAGTAAAATACACATTTTACAAGTGTGGTTAGTCAATACAAATATGTTACAATACAGAGAATTTGATAAATTATAACGAGTAATAATTGAATGATACCGTGAACTACAAAATTATGTTTGCAAAATAATTCACGAAGGTACATTTGTAAATGAATTATAATCATTACTGAATCATATCAACTCTTTCACCCCTCAAATCTCATAATAAACTATTCCATCCTTTGAATTGGAGGAGTTCAAATGTGTCTTCAGGGGTGAATAAGTCAAAGGGTTGCATTGGGAAAGTATTGAGTCAAGATTAAAAACATTGGTAGTTTGCGTGGGACGGCCTGGTCACTCCTTCGGAACATCAGTAAGAAACAGGTTTTTGTTATTAGGGATCCCCTAAAGAATCATGATAATTAGGTTATCCAATCACAGAGTCGCTGGTAGATTTGATAGCGGTAACTACTAATAGAGGTACCGCTCATATGTACCTGTGCTTTTGAAACTTTTAATTTGCAATGAGTTAAACTCTGACCCTTTAATTAAAACCAGAATTTAATTGATAGAAAAGTTACGTTGTAAAGATGTGCATTAGTTATATATTATTAAAAGAAAGAAAACAAACATAATGATATTTATAACTGAGTGATTACATCGGCTATCATATAACTGTGAGTATAGGTAAGCAACACCCTCTCTGAAAACCAAAAATGGAAAGTACAAAAGGTCACATGTTGTATTACAGAAAAAATGTTAATAATTTTGCAGTAATATATTTCTCCAGCGCAAAGTCTCTGAGGATCAACCTGTCCTTGAGTTTCACTTCAGCCTTTAAACCTCGTACTGGTGGTGAAATTAGTCGATGATCATTTAAGGTGAAAGTGTTACAGTGCATTTATGATTATAGTGAATTTATTTAAATGACAAGAATCGCATTTACTTAGAGGCTGAGTGTAACAAAGCGAGAGCCTATTTATTGTATAAATCTTACAATATTAAATTGATTAAGAAGAAAAAAGTAGAAAATTTCTTTAATCCACACAATGAAAAGAGAAACAATTTGTGGTTATGCAAGATAAAAAAACACTTGGAGTAGTTAGTGAAGTACATGTAAACCATGATTACTCTTCATTAGTACATCAAATTCTGCAGAAGTTGGGTGCAATGGAAACTTAGCTACCTGCTTTTTGATTATACAGTTTCCGTGTAAATCCTAACCGTAAACTGGTCTAAGGGCGAAATGGGTAAACAAACGGGAACCTAACAGGCACGACGGCAGGCGAAATGGGGAATTGTTTTGGGGCCAAAAATAGATGGTGCCGCCATTGTTACGGGAGATCCATGTGGTTATTGCTTTGGTGCCCTCAACAGCAACATGACTTATGTTAAGATGTTAAGCCAAAATCATACGTATTCTTATTAATTCACGCCAGGTCTTCAAACATTGAAGTAAATTTTGTTATTTGGTTGTTTTGGTAACACGCGTTATCTTTTTTGAATATTAGTCATAAGATGTGCATGCTGTGTAGACATGCCACACCCATTGTTTGTTTTAACCAGATGAATCTCCTAGGGGTACAACATACCGTAGATGTAAGCTACCACGATGCACTCGAAGAAGGCAACAACGAGAACAATTCGGCTGGCAGAGTAGTAGTCGAATAACTGAAATACATACATTCCGCCCTGTGGGACGGAGTCATCCTTTAGTTAAACACAACATAAACAATTCATGTATCTTTATCATTAAATCTATGTTTGCCTAACAGTCGGCTAGCATTTCCGCACACGGCAGATTAGTAGTTAGCTAAATTGTGTACCAGTCTTCCAATACGCCACTAGTTATAGCGTATCACTCTCCCCATAAGCGTACATATACCTGAACATGTAATTTCCTTCCCTAGTATTTTCCTATTGAAAAAAACCTAAAATACCATTCCCATCCCCCTATACTACACGATGTATGCATCGTGACTAATTATTTTTCTAACATAAGCGCTACAACCCTGAGATAATGTTTGAGATCATGCAGACAATATACAACACAACCTTACCTCTGTCACCATCGACAAGCCGATAAAGAAACATATCACACAGACAATGGCAATAAATATTTCTCTCCTCCGGCCTCGTCTAAGGTACTGTGGGTAACCGTCAACGACGGCAGTGACAAACCCTTCCACACCCACAAACTGTAAAACAAACATGGAGTTTGGAACAAACACTAAATACCAAAAGATCCTGAAGTTTTCAGGTAAAAGGCATATAGACACAGCATAATTTCTGACATTATTATATCACATGAGAAAATTACATTCCTTAGAAATCAACAAAACTGAACATAGGATGTTATTAATATTGGTTAAGGATGTACATATTACATTAGTTAAAGATACTTAGTTATAAAAAAATATCACATATTGTAGAAATGCATACATTGAATGAAATAATTCAAAATCAAATCGGTCAAGTTAAGCTATAAGATATGATTATATGAATGAATTACTGCTTAAAAGAAATGTTTTGCCTTTAAAACATTGGATAACCCCTTTAAGCGGTCATGGCTTATTTCCAAAGGATACATTGAAACTGAAACTATTTAAATCAATTTCATAAAACATTATTATTGTCCAATTAAAATGTATTGGGCTTATCTGACATACACATATATACCTCTTATAACCAAGGTAAGTTTTATTTAGGTTAATATAAACTTTACTTCATTCCAAACTAAGTTGCATTTCATCACATAACATACAAAGTACAGAGGAATGGGATCCGGAAACAAGTTGAAATAACTTTATGGTTTAGGTTAATATGGTCATTGAGAGTTTACCTACCTGACTATCAAGACCAAGTAATAACACCATTGCAAAGAACAGAACAGCCCAAAGGGGCGCAACTGGCATCTGTCTGACTGCCTCAGGGTAGGCGATGAATGCCAATCCGGGTCCTGAAATACATAAAGTAAAATCTGAGGACGTTGCTTGCAAACATTACTCCTTTCAACTCTAGGTAACTTTAATGGACTCTACCATGCATTTATCAGGATTAGTCCATTATGGTCTACAGTGGTGAAAGGGTTAATAATGATTAAAGAATAATAATGCTAATGTGAGAATTTGACCGGTGTGATTCTAATTAAATTTGATTATCATTGCATCAGTAGCAAGTGATTTTGACGTTTTTTACGAGGGAAAACTGCGAAGAAAACAAAATGTGTTTGGGAAAATATATTTTTAGGAGCCGAAAATGACAAGAGTAGTTCGGTACGTGGCCAAGGGGAGTTATGCCGGTACTTCGGAGTTGGTCTTCACCACTGACATAGGGAAAAAGCTCTTAGGGACGGCGAGTGTCGAACAACAATGTTTTTTTAGGAGCGCAAAATGACAGAGTATTTCTCACCGTTGAAAAAATCTGTGAGGTTCTTATCAAGACTATTCGGTACGTACGGTTGTATAAGCTATGTTTTGGAAACTTTGGACTCTTATTCGTCTACTGAGCCCTGTCATCATACAAGGTAACGGTCGCGAAATTCCTTTTTCACTTGGGTTATCAAATAAATAGGAATAAACAAGGACCTTATTAATATATATGTTGTAATGCACTGCTTGTTTCGTAAGATTGAGAAGGCAAATAGTCTGGTCATTTCAACACATGTATATATCAACTGTCATTTTTCATTGATGAAGAGTTACCTCTCTTACAATATAAATGTTCTGCTAACCTGATTCGGCAACCTTGTCCACGGTGGTACCTTGTTGTTTAGCCATAAAACCTAAGACGGAAAATATCACAAGCCCAGCCAGAATGCTGGTGAAACTGTTGACAGCTGCGAAACCCATGCTATCCCTGTAAAAAAAATGGTTATAATTTCATCTGACAAGCGAAACCCAACAACATAAACTTAAAAATTATAACCGATGAATAAATACAAATCAAGACCACACTAATGAATCAATAAAGCTAAATATAGATATTAATACCTAGACATATAACAAAAGCATAGAGTGTAAATGTCTTGGTTTTTGTTTTGTATAAAATTACCTAAACGAGTTATGTTTGAATCTGTTGTAACTTCCCAGGGCTGTTAGAGTTCCCAGACTGATGGAGTAGCTGAAGAAGATTTGAGTTCCTGCATCTACCCACACCTGTAAAGACAAACAATCAATCTTATCTCCTTTCACAGTCGAGCATGATAATCACATAAAATGACAATAATATCAATGTACAATACTTTTTTATAATTATAATTTTAAATCATTCCACTGAAATACACTGTAAACTACAGCTAATATACACCTCGCTACATGTTAATCTATAAACATCTATAATGGCAATCTCGCTGCAAAATACTCTATAAAGCACAATTTAATAGTCATCCCCCAACGAAACATTTAAATAACTTAATGGCCTACGGTTAATAGTTCATAGTTCTCTAAATTCTAGAGTTTAAGAATTAACACTTAATGTTTTGAGCCTTTACTGAATAAACACGTACCTGTATGCTTGCATGTGATTTTATTAAGTCAAACTTTAGATACCTGGTGGTCATAGAGGTAAAGTAAAATGTTCCAAGTATGTCCAGTTTTTTATGTTACATACGTACAGAAACTTATTGTTTAGGCCATGCAAAAACATTTTGTGATTCTAGTAACCCTACATACCCTATTGTTTTACCTACTCTTAACATTTTAAGTCAATTTTCAAAAGGGTGATGTTAATGTCAAGATCAATCACCAAATTAAAGCCACAACGCAACGATATATTCATTCTATTACGTTAACCACAGGTAAGTTATATCCCTCCATAAAATAGTCCTTTAACCAGTTCGAAGACTTATCCCGCTACAAAACTCTAAATAAACTTAAGTCATAATATATGTTTCGCTAAAATACTCGGTAATCCATAGTTACAAGATATGTCATGCTAAAACAACGTTCAATTAACCAAATGTTTAAACATCCATCCCGCAACAAGTACTCCATGAACCAGTTAAAAAGTACATCCCACTACAAAATACTATATAAACAAAGGGTAAACGTATAGCTCACTACAAAATACTATATAAACAAAGGGTAAATGTACATCCCACTACAAAATACTATATAGACAAAGGGTAAAAGTATAGCTCGCTACAAAAATTACACTCCTAAGATGTACATTGTTTTGAAATACTCTCGAAAACAGTTTAAAGATATATCACGCTAAACACTTTTAAATTTTAAATCAAGCTAAAAAAATCTCATCAACATCAGTTAATTTTCACAATGATTTGATCGAAGATTGTCTGTCTTTGATTCAATTGATCCAGCCACTCAGTTGTGTATAGCTATAAACTGGTTTCAATTGTTCCAGCCACTCAGTTGTTTATAGCTATAAACTTGTTTCAATTGACCCAGCCACTCAGTTGTTTTTGGCTATAAACTGGTTTCAATTGCCCCAGCCACTCAGTTGTGTATGGCTATAAACTGGTTTCAATTGATCCAGCCACGCAGTTGTTTATGGCTATAAACTGGTTTCAATTGATCCAGCCACTCAGTTGTTTATAGCTATAAACTTGTTTCAATTGCCCCAGCCACTCAGTTGTTTTTGGCTATAAACTGGTTTCAATTGACCCAGCCACTCAGTTGTGTATGGCTATAAACTGGTTTCAATTGATCCAGCCACGCAGTTATTTATGGCTATTAACTGGTTTCAATTGATCCAGCCACGCAGTTATTTATGGCTATAAACTGGTTTCAATGTATCCAGCCACGCAGTTATTTATGGCTATTAACTGGTTTCAATGTATCCAGCCACGCAGTTATTTATGGCTATAAACTGGTTTCAATTGATCCAGCCACGCAGTTATTTATGGCTATAAACTGGTTTCAATTGATCCAACACTCAGTTACTTATGGCTATAAACTGGTTTCAATTGATCCAGCCACGCAGTTGTTTTTGGATATAAACTGGTTTTTAATTGATACAGCCACGCAGTTGTGTATGGCTATAAACTGGTTTCAATTGATCCAGCCACGCAGTTGTTAATGGCTATAAACTGGTTTCAATTGATCCAGCCACGCAGTTGTTTGTGGATATAAACTTGTTTGTAATTGATACAGCCACGCAGTTGTGTATGGCTATTAACTGGTTTCAATTGATCCAACACTCAGTTGGGTATGGCTATAAACTGGTTTCAATTGATACAACACTCAGTTGTGTATGGCTATAAACTGGTTTCAATTGATCCAACACTCGGTTGTGTATGGCTATAAACTGGTTTCAATTGATCCAATACTCAGTTGTGTATGGCTATAAACTGGTTTCAATTTATCCAGCGACGCAGTTATTTATGGCTATTAACTGGTTTCAATTGATCCAGCCACGCAGTTATTTATGGCTATAAACTGGTTTCAATTGATCCAGCTACTCAGTTATTTATGGCTATAAACTGGTTTCAATTGATACAACACTCAGTTGTGTATGGCTATAAACTGGTTTCAATTGATCCAGCGACGCAGTTATTTATGGCTATTAACTGGTTTCAATTGATCCAGCCACGCAGTTGTTTGTGGATATAAACTGGTTTTTAATTGATACAGCCACGCAGTTGTGTATGGCTATAAACTGGTTTCAATTGATACAGCCACACAGTTGTGTATGGCTATTAACTGGTTTCAATTGACCCAGCCACTCAGTTGTGTATGGCTATACACTGGTTTCAATTGATACAGCCACGCAGTTGTGTATGGCTATAAACTGGTTTCAATTGACCCAGCCACACAGTTGTGCATGACTATAAACTGGTTTCAATTGACCCAGCCGCTCAGTTGTTTATGGCTATAAACTGGTTTCAATTGATCCAGCTACCCAGTTGTGTATGGTTATAAACTGGTTTCAATTGATCCATCTACTCAGTTGTTTATGGCTATAAACTGGTATCAATTGATCCAGCTACCCAGTTGTTTATAGTTATAAACTGGTTTCAATTGATCCAGCTACACAGTTGTCTATGGTTATAAACTGGTTTCAATTGATCCAGCTACTCAGCTATTTATGGCTATAAACTGGCTTCGATTGATCCAGCTACTCAGTTGTTTTAATGGCTATAAACTGGTTTCAATTGATCCAGATACCCAGTTGTTTTTGGCTATAAACAGGTTTCAATTGATCCAGCCACCCAGTTGTTTATGGCTATAAACTGGTTGCAATTGATCCAGCTACCCAGTTATTTATGGCTCTAAACAGGTTTCAATTGATCCAGCTACCCAGTTGTGTATGGTTATAAACTGGTTTCAATTGATCCAGCTACCCAGTCGTTTATGGTTATAAACTGGTTTCAATTGATTCAGCTACCCAGTTGTTTATGGTTATAAACTGGTTTTAATTGATCCAGCTACTCAGTTATTTATGGCTATAAACTGGTTTCAATGTATCCAGCCACGCAGTTATTTATGGCTATTAACTTGTTTCAATTGATCCAGCCACTCAGTTATTTATGGCTATAAACTGGTTTCAATTGATTCAGCTACCCAGTTGTTTATGGTTATAAACTGGCTTCAATTGATCCAGCTACCCAGTTGTTTATGATTATAAACTGGTTTCAATTGATCCAGCTACCCAGTTATTTATGGCTCTAAACAGGTTTCAATTGATCCAGCTACCCAGTTGTTTGTGGTTATAAACTGGTTTCAATTGATCCAGCTACACAGTTGTTTATGGTTATAAACTGGTTTCAACTGATCCAGCTACCCAGTTGTTTATGGTTATAAACTGGTTTCAGTTGATCCAGCTACCCAGTTGTTTATGGTTATAAACTGGTTTCAGTTGATCCAGCTACCCAGTTGTTTATGGTTATAAACTGGCTTCAATTGATCCAGCTACCCAGTTGTTTATAGTTATAAACTGGTTTCAATTGATCCAGCTACCCAGTTGTTTGTGGTTATAAACTGGTTTCAATTGATCCAGCTACCCAGTCGTTTATGGTTATAAACTGGTTTCAATTGACCCAGCTACCCAGTTGGTTATGGCTATAAACTGGTTTCAATTGATCAAGCTACTCAGTTATTTATGGCTATAAACTGGCTTCGATTGATCCAGCTACTCAGTTGTTTATGGTTATAAACTGGTTTTCATTGACCCAGCTACCCAGTTGTTTATGGCTACAAACTGGTTTCAATTGATCCAGCTACTCAGTCGTTTATGGCTATAAACTGGTTTCGATTGATGCAGCTACTCAGTTGTTTATGGCTATAAACAGGTTTCAATTTATCTAGCTATTCAGCTGTTTATGGTTATAAACTGGTTTCAATTGACCCAGCTACCCAGTTGGTTATGGCTATAAACAGGTTTCAATTGAGCCAGCTACTCAGTTGGTTATGGCTATAAACTGGTTTCAATTGATCTAGCTACTCAGTTATTTATGGTTATAAACTTGTTTCGATTGACCCAGCTACCAAGTTGTGTATGGCTATAAACTGGTTTCGATTGATCCAGCTACTCAGTTATTTATGGCTATAAACTGGCTTCGATTGATCCAGCTACTCAGTTGTTTATGGCTTTAAACAGGTTTCAATTGATCCAGCTACTCAGCTGTTTATGGTTATAAACTGGTTTCAATTGACCCAGCTACTCAGTTGTTTATGGTTATAAACTGGTTTCAGTTGATCCAGCTACCCAGTTGTTTATGGTTATAAACTGGTTTCAATTGACCCAGCTACCCAGTTGTTTATGGCTACAAACTGGTTTCAATTGATCCAGCTACTCAGTCGTTTATGGCTATAAACTGGTTTCGATTGATCTAGCTACTCAGTTACTTATGGTTATAAACTGGTTTCGATTGACCCAGCTACCAAGTTGTGTATGGCTTTAAACTGGTTTCGATTGACCCAGCTACTCAGTTGTTTATGGCTTTAAACAGGTTTCAATTGATCCAGCTACCCAGTTGTGTATGGTTATAAACTGGTTTCAATTGATCCAGCTACTCAGATGTTTATGGCTATAAACTGGCTTCGATTGATCCAGCTACTCAGTTGTTTATGGTTATAAACTGGTTTCAGTTGATCCAGCTACCCAGTTGTTTATGGTTATAAACTGGTTTCAGTTGATCCAGCTACCCAGTTGTTTATGGTTACAAACTGGTTTCAATTGATCCAGCTACTCAGTCGTTTATGGCTATAAACTGGTTTCGATTGATCTAGCTACTCAGTTACTTATGGTTATAAACTGGTTTCGATTGACCCAGCTACCAAGTTGTGTATGGCTATAAACTGGTTTCGATTGATCCAGCTTCCCAGTTGTTTATGGCTATAAACTGGTTTCGATTGATCTAGCTACTCAGTTATTTATGGTTATAAACTGGTTTTGATTGACCCAGCTGCCCAGTTGTTTATGGCTATAAACTGGTTTCGATTGATGCAGCTACTCAGTTGTTTATGGCTATAAACAGGTTTCAATTTATCTAGCTATTCAGCTGTTTATGGTTATAAACTGGTTTCAATTGATCCATCTACCCAGTTGTTTATGGTTATAAACTGGCTTCAATTGATCCAGCTACCCAGTTGTTTATTGTTATAAACTGGTTTCAATTGATCCAGCTACTCAGCTATTTATGGCTATAAACTGGCTTCGATTGATCCAGCTACTCAGTTGTTTATGGCTTTAAACTGGTTTCGATTGATCTAGCTACTCAGTTATTTATGGTTATAAACTGGTTTTGATTGACCCAGCTGCCCAGTTGTTTATGGCTATAAACTGGTTTGAATTGATCCAGCTACTCAGTTATTTATGGTTATAAACTTGTTTCGATTGACCCAGCTACCAAGTTGTGTATGGCTATAAACTGGTTTCGATTGATCCAGCTTCCCAGTTGTTTATGGCTATAAACTGGTTTTAATTGATCCAGCTACCCAGTTGTTTATGGTTACAAACTGGTTTCAATTGATCCAGCTACTCAGATGTTTATGGCTATAAACTGGCTTCAATTGATCCAGCTACCCAGTTGTTTATTGTTATAAACTGGTTTCAATTGATCCAGCTACCCAGTTGTTTATGGCTATAAACTGGTTTCAATTGATCCAGCTACCCAGTTATTTATGGCTATAAACAGGTTTCAATTGATCCAGCTACCCAGTTGTTTATGGCTATAAACTGGTTTCAATTGATCCAGATACTCAGTTGTTTTTGGCTATAAACAGGTTTCAATTGATCCAGCCAATCAGTTGTTTATGGTTATTAACGGGTTTCAATTGATAAAGCCACTCAGTTGTTTTTGGCTATAAACAGGTTTCAATTGATCCAGCCAATCAGTTGTTTATGGCTATAAACTGGTTTCAATTGACCCAGCCACGCAGTTGTTTATATATGGTTATAAAATGGTTTCAATTGATCCAGCAACTCAGTTGTTTATGGTTATAAAATCGAATCATGTAAGACTCCAAACGAACCACCTCAGTTAAAACCGATGTCAGACTCCAAACGAACCACCTCAGTTAAAACTGATATCAAAATAAAAAAATAGTCGGTAATTTACTTCAATGATATTATGATGTACATGTACACAGTCCGCCTTATTTTTCTTCCTAACCACAAGACAAGCATTGGTTGGGATTCAGAGAAGCTGCATCCGCCATGTTTAGCTATGATAACAACCACGCCAGAACTGGTGGGGATTCTGTCCAGACCGACAGCCCAAATCCTTTGTAACCGTTGCGGCTTTATTGTCATCGATTGGTTTCCACTCTACTGATTTGTATAGATGGCAACACAAATCTGTGTGCCGCATCAAATTTGTTTCACCTAATCTCGAAAAATCTTGCATTGCCTCGTCGAGTTTGTGCCAAATCGATACATAGCATCCCTCCCTCCCGACATTTGCTGATCAGCCTAACGCACATTTTGACACCATCGTATGCACGCTACTGAATGTATGCACAACTGAAGTGACATGACAGTGTTCCACTAGAGACGACATTGTCATCATAAAGGTGTATCGCTCATTCAGACAAGACATGAATCATAATGTGATTGATACCTTATGACCAAGTCTATTGCTTCCCCCTTCACATATTATTCAGACCGTCTCACTACACGAACAGTACAATGCGGACTACTATCACGCTACTTCCACAACTCGCTAGCACGAATTTATAATCAATTGAACAAATAATTGACGTTCGACACAACAAACATCTCCTACATTAATAATGGATCCAGTGCAGCAATTACACCTCAATTCAATATCTACTGCTCTTTTCTATTTACATAATAACTTGAAGGAAATAAACAACATTGGCAAGGTTTCATCGAACATGATGCACAGTAAATTAGAAATTAGAACACGGAAAATTAGAATAAATCAATTATAATATTACGATAAACTGTATAAGGAAGACATTTCTTTTCATTACTAACTAACGATATATTTCAACATTATTTGATATATTGGCGAAAGCATTGACCAGAAAAATCTTACAGAAGCATTTAGATTTTTTTTCACACTTCGATAAATCTTTATCCTTCAAGTGAAATACTTCAAATGAGGAAACTGTACACTTTTTTTTCCAGAAAATACGATATGGCTATTTTTTGAAATAAGAAAAAGACAGCCATCAAAGACAGCCATCATAAACTTTTTTCGTTTTCGTGACTTTCAAAACAAAAAGCATTTGATGTACATTTTGGTAAGTATGATTTCTCCAAATTTCACTTTTATCAATATAAGTGTAACTAAAATTATATCAAGAATGTATTTAAATTCACGGGAGAATGTTTTTTTTAAAGTATTCTTCAAACTTTACACGAAACACAAGTAAAACCTAATCTCACTGGACATGCACGTACATTTGTTCCTTCATAAACCTTACTGCTCTGCTCGAAATGCAACGAATCACTCTCTAAATCATACTCGACATGCACTTTTTCTATAAACTCTGCATGAGATGAACAACTCTGTATGTAGACTCAACATTCATAACAAACCAAGCGGCAAAGCATGTATGTACCTGTGGGTCCAGGAGTCTCTGCCAGTCAGGGATCAGGTAGTAACGGATACCGTCGATGGCCCCGTCCAATGTGACGCCACGGATAAGCAACACGAACATGAGCACATAGGGGCTGGTGGCCGTGAAGTACATCACCTGCACGGAAAGGGAAGCAATGGATAAGACAACAGGCAAGGACCACATAGACAGGGGAAATGATAGGCATAACGCTGAACGTGAACTGGGCAGACCAAATGCAGACTAAAATCGAGTGCAGTTATAACGTAATATCAATAACATTTGTAATTACTTTGAACTTTTATCTGAATATAGAATGAAATGATACCTATGTATCAGTTTTTACTATTATCATTTAGATGAATTTATAATGAAAAGGCAACTACAATATGCAGTCAAGATCCCACGCTGAGCTGTGCAAAGAAAGTGGTTAGGACGGGATCCTCGGGGCTTTATTTAGAAGATATCCATTAAGCGTTGATAGGACCTGTTGGATGAGTAACCCTCCTTGGATTGATCGAGTGCTAAATAATATTTTTCTTTTCTTTCTTTTTTTTTTTTAAATTCTAAAATTGAAAATACGAGGCTGGGTATCTTGCCCTCTATATCAGGGTTGTTTGCCTCAGCCCGAAATATCACCTTTCCGGATGATTTAATGCCTTTCCATATGCAGAAATAGATGATGATCCATGCTAGTAAGAGGCACAGGGCGAGGTCCCACTTGATGTTGCCAGGGTGGTCCACCCCGTCGGAGAGCTGCAGGACTTTCCGCCTGTAGAAAGTTTAGGCGATAGAGTATTTGGAGCCATTTCACGTCGCAAAGAGAAACTCATGCGGTGTGATCCTGGCTATTGCATATCATGAATCAAACTGAACAACGAGTGCCAAGAGGTGTTAGGTCGCCCAATCATTGACACTTACCACTTGTTGTCAACCAGTTTTGCCAGAGACTTAGACTGTGCAAACCGGAAATGACGTGGCAGAATAGTTTTTAAAGCTATAGTTGGTAATATCGTAATTTGAAGGTGTATAAATATAAAGTACAAAATTTAATAAATGTATATTTCGTATTATATATTTTCCATTATATTTTCGAAAACCTGTGGTTAATGCTGCTCGCAGTAAGTTTCAATCCCTACTGGCGCCGATATGAAGCAGGTGCGACGGAGAAACAAAGGATATGGGTCTGGAAAGTCAAGTCTTTCCATTTACCATTTCAAATAATTAATTTCCCAAAGGACGAATTCCAAAGAATTCTAGCATGCATAAAACTAGACAGTCTCACAGACCAGCAATCGATAACTGGTCTTGACTACAAGCATACAGGAGAAGTTTGGAGGAGACAAGTGTGCTAACCACATCCTCACCAGCACAACAGAAACCATTCGCAGCTATCTCTATTTTGAAATGAAAATGATTAGATAGAAAGTGTCATTTTACTATTTATTAGAAAATATAACTCTGAGGGCATTTCGGAACATTTGGAATCAAAATATTATTAAGCAAACAGTCAAATAACAAGGATGTGGCTTTCAAAATCATCTCCTTTCATATCGGGGACACGAACTAGTCTAGAAAGCAAATAACCCTTTTAGATATTGCTTTATATATATATAAAAAAATGCAAATAAATAAACTCTTATTCATTACAAGGAAATTTATTTGCTAAAACATTAATTAAAAAGGATGCAGGAAGTTGTTGAAGCATTCCAATGGAATTAAGTTTTTGTTGGAGGTATTATGAAAATCTAATTTACCTTAACTTTTATCTTAATACGTGTACTAAAACGCCATGCACATTACGGAAGTTTCGTATACGCTATTCGCGAATTTTATCATAAAATTTGAACAATTCCAAACGCCATTTTTGTCTAGATCTTTTTTGCTCAACAAAATCGTTTGCCAAATATGATTTTATTATAAACTGAATTAAGCAAACCTATATGTAACGTTTCATCCCTTTGTTTTTCGTTTTATCCTTAAGGAAAATACGACGAAAAAAGGGACTGTTTTATTGATAAGTATTGTTAAAGTGTCCATAAAACAAAAGTTGTTAAGACCGCACAGTGTGATCTCTACGATGGAAAATTCCCGAATGTGGTAATTTTCCACGTCAAGGTAGCTATGGCTACCGCGTCACCGTGGAGGTGAACTATATATGGAGAAGCAGATGCTCACAGCTTTATGTACAACACAAGCCATGTGGGGACATCAATTATTCATTGAGTCGGTGGAGAGTGCTGATGGTCATTCTTTTATAAACAATACAACATTTTTCTAAGTTGTTACCCGTGCTTTACAACGGTTTGTCTATTACGTATACATAATAAATGTGTTTTTCTGTTCAAAGTTTGCCTTGTGCGGTCAAAATCAAATTTTGTTGAAATCCACATCTCCAATTATTAATTGTAACACATATATGCTGTTCTCTGTACATTAATACGATAGAAGAATTTCAATTGCAATGTGCATATATCAACATATAAGGCTATATCAGGATCGGCGCCAGGGCAGGAGAGACACTTACTAAGTACATGGTTACAATGGATGTATATGTGTGATATAGGTATATATACTTATGTATAATTCGAATACGTACTTTCCAGATGAATAGCTTAAACATGATGTAAAACTATACAAAGCAACACATGATTCGTCTAGACCAAGGTAATATCCGGCAAAACGTCAATAACACGCAATAATATCGTATCAATTTTACATATTGCCTGCCTTTTTAATGTTCACACAGTGCATTGTCATGTCATAATGATACAGCTTATTTCGTGTGAAGCGGCAACGATTAATCATCCGTTTACGAGCCATATGCTGCTTTGCATAACAGTAAGGGTTTCTCGACTTCACCTAGTAGTATTACACAAGAACGAAATGATTTCTAAAAGTCAAAAACATATTCATTCGTTTGAAATATCTGCGAAATATGCCGTAATAAATGAAAAATATTTTCTGATAGATAATAAAAAATATAATGTTTTCATACTTGGTTAAGTCTGAGAAAGCGAATACGTAGTAGTGATAGCCAAAATGCAGAAATAAAAAAACTCCCCATCGCATTGCTCCGACGACAGCTTCGTGTTGGCCAAACGACCTTGTTAGTGCAAATCTAATAAACAAACCAACATAACGTTTATTAACAGGTGAAACGCCCATCAGCAGCTAGCACCCAACCAGGCAATTCAACTGAAAATGAAATATGTAGAAAGACAGAACAATGTGTTTATCATATTTTCTTATTTATATTATTTTCAAAATCAACATATTTGACTTTGATAGCTCACATCTAACCATGTGGCACAGAATGATTTATTAGTATGTGAGCATACGATATGTCATACACAATGTTACATCAACAACAGCCGACGTTATTCATTGTCCTTCAAATGGTGAATTACGTACACAATTCATATGCTCACACATTAATACTGATGTTCATTAGAATAACATCTAGCTGACAAAACATTCCTCTTCCAAAAACAGTAAACATTCCTCTTTCAGGCTATTAACGGGATTCTCACCAAAATATGAAACATTCCTACTAAAAGAAGTATAGATAAGCCTTTTTACGGGTCGTGTGAACAGTTGGCGGCATGCAGTACTAAATACACAAAATGTACCATTTCAATCAAGGTCAAAAACTTTTGTCTATAGTTGAGCCTGTCAGCTGAATGCATTGTAAATACACCATTATTACCAAATTTTAAATTCCTTAGCTTAACATGAACATTGGAGTAACCAAACATACATCCAAAATGAAAACAGATTTGAGTTTTGCATCAGATGTTTGATAAATTAAAGTAAATACGGTAAGCATCATTGTTATAACTCTATTTCTCTAACAAAGGAACAATCTTTAAACGTGACGAAACAACTGAATATCTTTGTTGCAACATAGCAGAACTCAAATATGTTTCCATTATAGATCAGTGTGGGCATCCGGTATTATCTTAACGAGTGTTGAGCAGCATTAACCTACAAGCTATGACGTAACACACAAATGCATGCTTAAGATTGAAAGAGAACTAACACGCATTGAATCAAAGTCTGTCTACAACCTTATTCTTCTGAAACTCATCACACTATATCTCATTTTCATTTTTCTATTACTTCAGTTCTTTTCCCCACAAAATGTCTAGAAAAAACCTTGTAATAGGGAATAGGGCCAGACATTGTTAACTTTTGAGTTAATATATCTTTGCAAAATATCTACGATAAATCTTTGCGTTGTCAACGCATTACGATCTTCTTCGGAAATTTTCCTAATGCTGAAGGTGGGGATGCATTCGGCTGTTTTACACAAGGAAAGGTGTGTTGGGGCGGGCAGGTTTGTAGATGGGTGTGTTCGTTCTATATTATGGAAGGCTCTAAGTTACCGTACTTAGTCGCGGGCAAGTCGTTGAAGGGTTTGGGAGGGCGTTGTCCGGAGAGGGATGACCTGTAACAAAAATCTTCAAAAAAACCCATACATGATGTAAAATGAACGTCGGCAGAAGAGCTTCTCCGTCACGTAAGGATGAAAACCCTACTTACTCCCAAAATTCTGTAACAGGGTCGCACGCTGGTGGTTTGGCCGCCGCCTCGGTTGCTTTGTCACCCAGTTTGGTCACAAATGCAGCAACAGTGGTGGTGACGTCCGTCATGTTTAACGTCGTCCAGTTAGTCTGTTTCTCCGAATACATTTCTCTGCACGCAGGGGAATTCCATTCGTTATTGCCATGGGACCACGGAAGGACCGCAGTGAATGAGGAGAAGAGATAGTACAGCGCCCATGTTAGGATGATGTTGTACTCGCAGTTAAGCAAAAAGACGATAATGGCGCATGCGTATCCAATACCTATAAGGAAAAACAGAATGACAGATGCTGAAACAAACCTCGAACGGCAATGAATTTTAGCAAGTGTATTACTAACGATGTTTTTATAATATTTCTATACCACTTTGATGACAAATCAAGTATTCCGTTCATTCTGATATACCGGAACACTTAATTGATAACTGTAAAATATACAAATAGAGAATCAACGAGATACAAATCTAAAATAATAATAAAATGTTACCTCTTGATTCATCCAGCATTACACAAACTCAATTCGCTAAGTGAGCTGAAAAAAAAAAGATATTAGTCCTAACGCGTACAAATTTACACGCAAGTTTTGTTATAACAATATTTCATCGTTAACGTAAGAGATTGAACTCACCTTGGAACAATGGAGCAATCTTCCAACATCCTATCCCTCCTTCAGCCATGAACTGACCCAAGCTTACTTCCAGGAAAAATGTAGGTATACCACCCAGCAATACGGCTATGAAATACGGTATCAGGAACGCACCTATAACACAATAGGTAACTCCATTAGTGATAACTATCTTACTGCAAAAGCTTTCAAGATATGAATTATTACCAGGAGAGCCCTTCGCGTGTTCCAATATCTTTCTAGAATTTTTACGGAAGAAAAAACGAAACAACAGATATGATGTTCCTTTCTCCAAGTTGAACCCCCCTAAACAAAATTATATATATATAATACTTTGAAGGTAGTTATTCTCAAAGCAACTACTAAGTGAATCAATGTTTTCCAGAAAAGAGAAGGTTTAAGGATGTGCATTACATTAAAGAAGAGGGTCAAAAATTTACAGTAAAGAGGAGTCAATAATTAACAGTAAAGAAGGGAATCAATGAATTACAGTTTAGAGGAGGGTCGATGATTACCAGTAAAGGCCTCGGAGGGTTAAAACTTTACATTAACGAAGAGGGTCAATAATTTACAGTAAAGAGGAGGTCAATTATTTACAGTAAGAAGGTGGGTCAATGATTTACAGCGCAGAGTCATTAACCTTTAGAATAACGAAGGGTCAATGACGTTTGCTTAGATGACAAATGACCGTGCCCTTAAGTTAAATATGATTATCTCTGTCCAGTCCCCCACTGTCACAAGGATATGGAAACACCATAAAAATTCAGTATGAAATCGTCTAAATGTCGCTTTAAATGTCCGATAGATTGGTTTAGGTGTCGCGATAACCATGCGGTTCGTCAACAAAGAAACTATTGTCTACTTGCCAATGTTAAGGCCCGTTAAAGGTAATTCAACTGTTTGGGGTCATCACAACGATTTGTTTTCTGCTCTGTGGAACTTTGAAGGATTAGTTTCAATGTTAAGAATTATTTTTTTAAATGCAGGTATCTGAATGTCAATCAATATTGCCAACCTCCCCTAATTTAATAGCAATGTCCCTCCACAATCGTTACAGATCCCCTTGTTTTCCCGTAACACCTCACTTGGTATTAATACAATGCCCCTCTACAAACAGTTGAGATAGCTTAGTTTATCTATATATGACGTAGCTTATGGGGATACAAAAAATCAGACATACATTATCTGCAATAACGCCATCCTTGAATCTCTGACCCTGTCTCCAGCACACATACACACATGCACACTTAAACAACACACATGGAGATGACCATAGCTGTTAATAGGACATTAAACAAAACGAAACCAAACTAAACTAAACAATCAATAAAGACATTATAACCTGACATTTTATCCTAACAAATTCGTTAATACCCGTCAACTATATGCTTAAACTCAAAATGGGATTTTGCAATAAGGGAAATTGAAATTAATTCAGGAGGCAGAGTAGGTGATCCACAATTACTCGACAGAGACATTACTATGGTGTTTTTATGTTTTATATAAACATCGTTTGTTGACAGTATGTTTGAACATGGTGCCCATATCCCGACTGTAAACACATTTGTGAAAATGTCAGATACACATGACAAGCTGCACTTATTTTTGGCATGGCGCTCAAGACATGGATATTTGCCCAACTCATTTAATGAAACGACATTCGCCTCAGACCACCGCACACACATGTGTATTTTACTCTGTCAATAATACTACGGAATGTGTGCTGTTCTGAAACGTGCTTTATAATTTCAATGTCTTCAAACAAAGAATGATCTCTGTGTCGACACAAGGGCGTTGCCGGTGCCCTACAACTCAGGCTTCTGACAGTTCAATGCAGAAGTGACAGCGTGCGTACCTTGTTATTTACAAAGGAGCTAGCTGCGCCTGTACCCTGTTAGTGATCACATATTAGTTTAAAAATCGGCACTACCTACGCCTTTTCACAGCTTAAAGTATTTCTTTTTAATATGTTGTTGGGGGTTATCAAAACTTCAGCAAGGCCAGATGTATACCTTAATATTCCGATTCTTTCGGATGTTTGCAATCTGCAAAGTCTACTTAATGTTCCGGAGTAGGTTGGCTGTCCTCATTTCTGGATAAACTGTTTTAGAATTTAGAACAGCCGTCATATTTAAATATACTATATGTCGATAATGCTAAAAATCTACAAAATAACGCAATAAACCTCGACAAAGCTAACCTTTAACCTCTTATCGAATCTTATCGAATTGTTCAAACAGGAAACTTCTGTTTAACAGTATCACATAATTGTTTATTTAAATAGGTTGTATAATTTAATTTACGACCATTATTATTGTTATCTACTCATAACATAATACATCTATGAGGTCCTGATAATTATAACAGTAATTTTTAGTTTTAATATTTATAACGATATTCTAGAGTAGTGATACGCCAGCTATCCTCCTACCTAGTAGACATGCCTGAATGCACTAGGACTCGGCGTACTACTTCACTGCACCGAGATGTGTGTGGTTGTGTGTGGTTGTGTGGCTCCTATACAACAGCTTGGGATAGGGGCCCACTGTTCAAAGTCTGGTAAGCTTATAACAAGAGGCCCAATGGGCCTGCATCGCTCACCTGGTATAAAACTCTTGTAACCTTAAAAGTGATCAAAAATAAAGCTACAGGCAAAATATCAGTAGTTATGATTAAAATTCGTTCAAAAGACCCAGTTATTTTTTTTAAAACATTTCACCCATGTGATTGAAAGTCAAACAAAGTCATTATGTTGAACACATTGTATAGCCTTTCATCTCAGGATGAAACTTGCAAAGTATAAACATCCTGGGACCCATGGTTATTCATAAGAGGTTGTTTAAAGATTTTAAACAAATGTGACCCCTGTGACCTTGAATATAAGTCAAAGTCATTCACTTTAACAAACATATAGTAGTCCTTGATCCCGGCATATGCTACTAACTAAATATCAACATCCTGAGCCTTTTGGTTATTCAGAACAAGTTGTTGAAATATTTTAAACATATTTGCTCCTTGTGACCTTGAATATGATTCAAGGTCATACATTTAAACAAACTTGGTAGCCCTTGATCCTAGTATGCTACTGACAAAATATCATCACCCAGGGCATTTTGGTTATTCAGAAGAAGTTGTTAAAGTTTTTAACATATTTGACCCCTGTGACCTTGAATATGGGTAAAGGTCATTCATTTGAACAAACTTTGTAGCCCTTCATCTCAGCATGCTTCTGGCCAAATATCATCACCCTAGACATTTTGGTTATTAAGAAGAAGTTATTTAAAGTTTTTTTTAAGACAATTGAACCCTGTGACCTTGAATATAATTGAAGGTCATTCATTTGAACAAACTTGGTAGCCCTTCACCCTAGCATGCTACTGACCAAATATCATCTCCCTGGGCAGTTTGGTTATTGAGAAGAAGTTGTTTAAAGTTTTTAACATATTTGACCCCTGTGACCTTGAAAATAGATGAAGGTCATTTATTTGAACAAACTTGGTAGCCCTTCATCCCAGTTTGCTTCTGGCCAAATATCATCACCCTAGGCCTTTCGGTTATTAAGAAGAAGTCGTTTAAAGTAAAATATTGACGCCGGACGACGGACGCCGCACCACGACATAAGCTCACCTGGCACGAACAGGTGAGCTAAAAATGACTCATTTTAAATTAATTTGTGACCTGGCTTTGAATATTTCACAAATATTTCCTGTCTTCATGTAGAGTCATATTTAACCTTTTTAATATGCCGCATATACATGTGCATGCAGTTATAAATATAAACTCCTATAATTTGTACGTATATAAGATGTAATATTCGTGTGTGCGTGTCGTTATGTGATAACTAAACTTTAAGCTGTTCCCAAGGATCCCGTTGCATGTCAACGTCTAACAAAGCCGACATAATAGCTCCATACCGTTAGAATTTCAATTAAGCATCTCATTTCGGATATGCATTACATATACCAGGCTGATATAAAGCACTGGTAAACCTTTGTATATCATATATCATTTAATTTTTGATGACTACGACGCGAATTCAAGCATTTGAAAAAGAATGGTAGCAACAGCACGCACTTTCACGATTTTATCAACACAAAGTCCATAATTCAATATATCTTTTGATTGAAATGTGTGTTTCCAACAGATTATTTTCCCAATAATTTATATTCAAAACTTAAATTCGTCCTGTGCTGTATGTATCCCCTTAGCTCAGAGCTTGTCCTTGTGGTCTGATTATATGTTATACTGGACTCTTGCTTATTCATTAAACAGTCTCTAGAACTGAGGAGAGTAGGCTTGCTGACAGTATAGGGTATGGACTTTGAAGCTAACAATGCTTAAATCGAGTTTTCTATTTGAAGCTATGTTTAGTTAGTTCATGTTTATATAAGCAATCACTTTGCGACTTTTCTACATGTACATGTCTATGTATGTATTTCACTGTGTTTCACTGTTTTTCCTTTAACTACTTTGTTGTTACAAATGTGCAAATACAAAATTTTGAATTTGAATTTGCAATGTATATGTTTCGTTTGTTTTATCTCCTTACTATTAACCTCTGAACTCAAAAATAAACTCATGGTTAACCACGTTGGCAAACTAGTTGTCGGTGTATTATGCTTATTCACTCTATGGTGCAATTATTTCTCATTCATCGATTGTTGCTTTAATTCTATGTTGGTTTTTATTATCAATATTTTACTGTGTAACACACACTTAAGTCTCTGTTGACGTCTGCTGTAAGGGGTGATGATAATCACAAAGCGCTCGGTAGTCCGAATTAATTATTATTTAATCGGCCTCCCAATCAGGATCCGATTACTACTGTACCTATAGATAGAGGTTAGGTCAGTATTTAAAAACTAAGACGATTGAATGCGTTGTCGTTGGCAAAGTTGTGAATAACCAGGTTTGTACACGTATATATAGACGGCAAATTTGTTCTGTTTAAGTTTAAATCCTATTTCTTGAGGCGTGATTCAAAACGACTACGCCAGATAATCTATCAATACCCAACCCTAACGGAAGGACATGTGCTCCACAAGCCTAGATCCCTGGATGTAGTTTCTCGTTAGATTTAGTTTTCCTTAAAATTGACTTAAAAGACGTCAATTTATATGCTTGGCGTATTACAATTATAAACGTTGGTATGTTCAGGCCCACAGAACACCATACATTTTGACCAGGCTAGATCTCAGCAGTAGTTCTCCACTAATGTCCAATTGGAAGACTTCCAGATGCTACTGTGGACATCTCATAAATACAGTCTACGTCTGAATACTGATATCTTTGTACATGTACACGGTCGCTATGTTGAACACACTACTTAGCAGGCCATCGTCCAGTAACTGTTTTGGTATGTTATCTTAGTTAAAAAAAAGTTGTTTTGGAAATGCTGTGAATTATATTCTTCCATTATTTACCTTTCAGGCATGTTTTGACAATGCAATAAAACGAACACGTGTACTAGTTTTGTAGATTGGATTTCTTCGCATGTACCATATTTTTGTCCTGAAATTTTTCAGTTCTATTAATATATTTTCATTATGTATTACGGGCCATAAGTGTATGAACATGTTACACACTACAGCATACACAACAATACTGAGACAGCTGCTGGACGGTTGACGTGCATGGCGATGGTTCTTGGTAGGCTGGGAATCCAACGTCACAGGTAATTTACCTCCCTCCCTCCGCACGCTATCACATATTAAGTTCAGGTGAGTAATTGGGGGTGACTTTAAAGGGGGCTAAGAAAGGTAGAATCGTTACAGTAAGTTCACATTCAGCTTGTTTTATTGTATTTATCTTGTATTCTATAAACAATTTTTCACACACACATTTATGAATATTTATCCGATGAATATTACACGAAAGTATGTGCGTCTAGAAGTATAATCCGATATCCCTGGAATACATTAGGCTCCCCCACAGCTGCTAGCAATGATGATCAATGAAGTATCATGTGAGATGCTAGTAAACACCAGCACACCTCGGGTCACATCCCGCACGTTTCTGTTGTTGTTCACACCGTAATGTACTCCCCTATCTTAATGGATGGTTATCTCAATGGAGCCTACTGCATGACTACGTCCTCCTGGTGGTTATGTAATTCTTTCTTTAGGATAATAAATTGTTTCGTTGTTCACTCACTGCTCATCATGTATTATATGAGAAACAAAAAACTGCTTGTTTGAAGATTAATAAACTTTTGAAGGGTAGGTGTCAATGATTTGGGTAAAAACTAAGCGTTAATAGTCGAATTACCGATGATGATTGCATCGTTGTTTCATATAATGTTTTTAACAGTGAAATATCACAAATTATCAAAATGTTAATTGATATTTCTTTTTTAAGTTATGTAGATTTGCTTTAATTGAATTATGACCATTGCATTACCAAAGAAATACGATGACTAAACTGTTTTGTTGATAGAGGTATGACAATACCACTACATTAACTGCAGTGAAGATATGTTCACAAAAGTGAAAATATTAACAAATAACGAGGAACCTTTAGTAATGATCAATCAGAAAGGTACTTTCTTGTCACTGCACCTACATGTATATCCAAAGACAGATGAAGCGACATAAACAGTGGTTGGCTGGTACATCATTCCAAACAAACTAAAAATTTCTTAATTGATGCAATTGATTTAGCATTTTATTAGGGCATCTTACCAGAGTGTAGCAGCAAACGGTATAATTGTGTTCAGCAACCCATTCAAAATGGCGAAAAGCCCGCTTGTAAGGATGACGTCATTAGAACCCGACATCAAATAGTACCCTACTTATTTCGACACGTTTTCGATGCAACCATATTTCTCTTCCTTTTATCTTAAGATTGTAATAAACAGAAAATTTAATAGTTCCCCGTTGAGTCAAATAGTATGGAAGAAACTACAAATATTTTCATTCATGTCTGCACGCGTACAAAAACGTCAGTAGTATGCCATACTCTAACATAAGTAAGGTATTCAGTTGGAGAGCGTTAAGTTTATAACCTGATAATATGTATGATGCCTACTAAAAGTTTTGTTTAACATTATACCACCTAGCCTAGTAGGATGATAACAGAAAATAAAAGTAAGATATTAGCATGCCAGAATCAAATGTTCAGATATTATTTCTTATCTGTAATGACCGTTCAAACATACATAGATGTGGATCGATAGTACTGATATTTTAATTTGAAAAAGCTTTCCGAAAAAAGTGTTTATCTGAACAAGAGCCAGGGCTGGCAACAGGACACATAACCAATGTTAATTGGAGTATCAGACTTTGTAAACATGTTTTTAAAAAGTAGATACTCATCTGTCATTATATACTGAGCAGTTATCAGTGTTTCAAATATTTAAAACTGTCGCAAAAACAGAAGAATAGTCTAGCTCGCTGGTTCTGAATACCTGCATTTGTATAGTTCTTGTCTGTTTTTCTAGGAATTGCCATGAAATAACTTGTGTTATTATAAAAATGCAATAAAACACTGAACAGCATGACCTACTAGTTTGATTTTCTGCAGATAGCATTACAGTGAACAGTGTTGATGCGTAACCATTCACGTTTTTGAGTATAATAATGAGTTGTTTACCCAGAGTGACCTTTGTGCTGAGCAGAAATAATACAAGAGGTCTTTTTGGTTTGAACATACTTGTCATATAATATTTACAAGGCAACACACTGTATGGAACACATGTTGGGATTACTTTTTAGAGGTTTTTGGCACACCGCCTATTCCTCTGACAAACGTTTTCAATTCTATGTTGACTGTGTGTTGGCATGTTTGACGACTAACTAGAGGCCAGCTGTGGTTAGTCGTGCTGTGCCGACATTAGGCCAGCCCGACACTCCTCCAGGGTCATCGATACAATACCAAAGCACAAGCAGTACTATTCCATCGACTTTATGCCTCTATCAACACACAGTTAGCTTTCAAATTTCGACAAATGTTTAGTTTAATTAGTTAATGAAAATTTGTATTTGTGTTAGTGATAAAAACGAATTAGCTTATCAATTCCAGCATAGCGGAATATCAGTTCTAGACAAAATCCGACATTTTAGCAGACGACGATCTTATCGATTTTCTGTGGCATTTACAAAATAAGAAGCCATTGCCTTGCTCTAAAGATAATACTCCAGTGCTTTGTGTGGGGAAATATCGCCATACGATGTCACGTGGCAAGTTATTTTTCGGCTACTTTTAATGGATGTATCGTCACGAGATACATCAGGCAACATCATATAGTGAGCCAACATAATATTGGTAAATCAAGCTACGGGGACGCCAACTTCCTGGGAGAAGGAAGATCGAACTTGAAATGGCCTCATTTAAGGACAAACACAGGGCAGACATTTTATTTACTTTCCAGACAAAGCAAGGATATTTATTGTTGTACAAAGAAATATCGTAAATCTGAAATGCCAATTTTCCCTATTACCCCATCAACATTATTTAAAAGAAATAACTTAAGGGCATTATAATGTTAATTTATCAGGTGGGATATTTATATTAACAGTAAGATTTGTCTCGGCTAATGATAAATTAGTCATTTCAGGCCATGTCGTTATCACTATTTTTATTCTATTCTCGGTAACTGTTCTGACACAGGGAGAACTCATTATCTACATTTCTTCAACTTCGATATCGACATTTTCCCTTATTTTGAATAATTTCACTACACTTGAACTGATTTCTAAAATAATTTGGACTTAAATCAAGACTGTTTCCTGATTCCTGTTACCTGGAGGCGGATTACAGGCCAACACAAAACACACGACACAAATCAAGACTAATCGTAAAAGCTTTGCTAGACACTCGCAACAGCACGCCTGCACTTTAATCTCCACTTATAGATAACGATAGCTTTAGAGGCAATAACTGTTTGCGGATGTGTTGCGTGAGTTTCGAAACATTTGACAGATTCTTGACTTAAAATATCAACAGCCGTAGTACGTAATGTAGAGGATTACAACTCGGAAAGTTTTGAATCCCTTGAAGAATGTCCGATTTTCCAGAATAAATTTTCAACAGTCGTATATTTTATATTTCATAGAGTATTAGAGAGGGAAAACATCTTCACAAACCCCCAGATGTTTGGAACCACATTTCTTTTAGGTATGAATTACGAAATCAAGCATCTCAATCAGTGGGATTTACCGTCTGCTTGGATTCACATCTGTTATAGAATTATTTTTCCGTAAAAAAATCCTATAATAAACACACATAAATGTTATCAAAACACGCGCAGACTAGGAGTAAGGTCTATGTTTAGCTACTGTAGAACTCAAATACGTTTCTGACATTGGGTGTTTATCTAATTTGTATAAATAGTCGGCGTCGGTTGGCAGGCAAATGACGGATAAGCGCCAATGACGAACAAACATTCTGCGGCGAGATCAAAGAGCTCATCCGTTCCATTCTGACATGTTCTTGGCACCAGAGCATTCTTGGATGTGCTATTTTACTAGACAATTTGATGCTCTAAAATGGGGCTTAAAACAGGAAACGCATCAAAGAGGAATCCGGTTGACTGGTTAACTCGCTCAACTGAGGTTAATATCCTAGACGTATTCTTATTCAGGCATACAATCTGACTTAGGGGATAGGACGCAGTGAGCTAATAGGTGATTATAAACCTAATGGGTACAAACAAAAACTGGAGATATGGAAGAAATGGTTGTTACGTAAAGTAATTGCAGTTTGACGCTATAGATAACCGACAGACGATACCCCAGACAAGCCTACGTGTGTGTCCACAAAATCAGCGCTACCCTGACCACGACAGTGTCTATGACTCGAGTATACGTTAGTTTTGATGATTTCAAAGTAGAAGTTACTTACATCGAAAACATATCATTGAGAGATATGCTCTCATATACTTTTAAGACAAGGAGGAAACTAGTTTACGGATGACAGTTGGTATTGGAAAATAGGAGAGATCAAGTGAAAACAAAATACTGTTTAATAACTTGTCTGAAAAAATAGTGGATCGTATCTCTCCAAGAGTATTAATAAATCTGAATATATCCAAAAGGTCTTACTTGATGATGTTATTAAGTCTTGTGAACAAACGTAGTAGCATCAATCAAAGGCGATATGTATTCTACAGTACTGTCAATATAAAGCGAATGGTACTAAATAGAAAAGACTGATTGCTTAATTCTGACATACATTTTAAGTCGAGCAGTTTGGTTTCTTGATTGTTAGTGACGGGGAACAAACTATTAGACATTACTTAGAATTATTGCCATAATTTACTTTGTCAAGTCTAATAAAACGTGGACACAATTTGTACTTCGTCTACGATCTTAAAAATGGCATCTTCAACGTAAACATTTACCGTAGATTTTTTTTTTTAGTATTTTTGCTATGAAGCAATTCGCTGTTTGAATGGGTATTCGCATTCCACGAATTCATGTACCAACGAAATGGTGTTTTGTCTCTGTATCACGAAATTTGGGCCCGACGTAAATTACACAGTACATGTATTCGATCCGTCAATTACATGTTACTTTGTTAACAGTCTTACCCATTGGTTGATTTAAAACAAAATATTTACAAGTCCAGTGTGTACTTATCTTTAAGCCAGATGTTGCCTTTAATATCGATATTTTATATCGAGATGAAATAATGTTATATATATGTATATATCTTTTCTTGATATGAAAGGCATGCGCTAATGAGATTATAATGACAGAAAATCCCGAGTTTGTAATGTGTGTAGTGTTGTACTGTTAGTAGCAGATGCTTTTCACTAGGTTAAATTCCACTACACTAGATGATGTAAGTTGTAAATCACTAAAATGTTATCATTGCCAAACTTCAGGTAAACTCAATGTTAAAGAATCTATTGTTTATTTACTATGCTTTGTATTGCACTGTTGGTACAGATCGGTCGCAAGACATGAACTAGTCAACCAGTTATTTTGAAACCATTTTAGATGCCTTTAACTTTATTTTTTGTTTTCTCATCAGGTCCCGTGGTTGTTGTCTTTTTTCATCGACAATGAGCTAGGATCACTATCCTTTCGTGTTGCTATTTGTATGTTTACATTGTGGTAAATTGTGTCCATATTTGTTGAAGCTATATAATCATTTTGTCAAACTTACCAGAACCAATAATACAGTAGCGACATGTTGTGTAAGCCGCACCTTGGCATGTAGATGTATAAACTTTTTTTGTGTGTGTAAAGTGGTCATATTTACTTGACAAAGGATAATGTTTAATACCTTACGATAATAAGTTTTATCGCAAACTTCCAAAGCAGTGTGTTAGCTGTCGACAGGACATACTCAACCTAAATTTGATTCTCGGATCGAGAAATCAATAAATCTTGAATTTTTCCTGATACGTCTGTACAGTAAAATGTAGTCATTGGACTACATGTATACTAGTAATCAAGCTGTCTGTCGGTTTTTGTTAACTCGATTTATGGGTTAGTATTCCACATTGGTTTGTGTAAACTGTAATGGATGCAAACTAGACAAATCGGTCTTATACATGTTAAGAAAGCAATGCCAAGAAGTCACGTTAATACTTAAATGGTTACTTCGTTAACATATTTAACTTACCTCCGCCGTTTTTATAACAAAGAAAAGGAAATCTCCACACATTCCCAAGACCAACGGAAAATCCAACACAAGCCAAGAGAAAGTCGATTTTTCGGGTCCAAACTTCCCTCTGGTGTAGCTCCTTTTTGGGATTGTCGCTTTCCGTGGAGGACCCGGATGTGTCCGAGGAGATGGCATCAGGACAACAACCATGATCACGATGATTATTAGTCAAATGTTCTTGTTCCAATTTATAATTTTCTCGACCGTCTGTTGACGTCATGATGATGATTCAAAGTCTACAAAGCAATATAAACATTTGTTAAAAACTTTTGACGAATGAAAATATTCTAGCAAATAGAAAAGATGTATCTCTTTAGAGGTTCTGAATTGCGATTTGAACACCACAAGACAGAAATAAGAATGAGGTCTAAATATAATATACGTTTGGTGTCTGACTAACTACGTTTACTTTGATGTGAGTTTATTTCAATACCTTATCGGTAAATTAATCGCTCATTTGTTCTTTTGACGAGGTTTAAATATAGAACAATAGGGACACCCTGTGCATCCTAGCAACACACCAACATGGCCAGGATCCACACCGGTTTGGCCAGGATTACAAATAGTTGCTGTATTTCAGTAAGCTTACATTAACAATATCAACCTCCTCTAAAATCAAGTTTGAATTCTGATAAAAAGTAACACATTGTTTTCTGAATCTGACTGCCAGCAAGCACAATGGCCAGTAATAATAAACTGTTTGGGTTCCATATTTGGGACTTGCAGATGTTTTCCACTACACCGCCCAAGCTGACCGTATTTCGTGTTGTTGCAATCGTCAGCACTGCCTTGTCGGTGTTTGACCTTAGTCACTATCTGTGTTCTGATACTCAGTTTTGTATTTGAATAAAATAAAAAAAACAGATGATGGAAAATTTATAAAACTCCAAAAGTTTCCCTTTGAGCATGACTGACATGATATGACAGTGGGAAATGAATATAAATATGAACACGTAATGGTACACTCTTTGATGAATCCGAAAACATTAATGGTAAATATGCATGTAAGTTAAACTATGCAAAGCGCGGTGTAAAATAATCTTATATATATATATATATATATATATATATAAACAACATACTTGTTAATACCAATATATGCAAAACTCTGTTTCAAATGTCCGATGAAACATGTATCTGATCTTCCTAAAATGGAAAATAATGACATGACGTTGGGAGCAGAGGAACATGAAGCCAGGAAAGGCAGGAAATGGGCGACAAGGCAGGTGGAGCGTGGAGAACAAACGAGGAGGATTGGGAAGGCAGGAGGTGAGACGTATAGGGCGAGAACAGAGAGAGGAGAGGAGAGGAGAGGGTGGAGGACAGGAGAGGAAGACGGGGAAGGATGAGGTGAAACGGGCAGGTCGGGAGCGGAAGGTGATAGGCAGGAAAGGAGCAGGGCGAGAGGAAGACCGGAAACGCATGGCAGTGGCGACAATGCAGGAGAGGAGTGTGGAGAACAGGAGAGGGAGATAGGGAAGGCAGGACGGGAGACGGGCAGGGCGAGAACAGAGAGGACGATAGAGTGGATGAGTAAACTCTGCTATTGTCTCTTTGACTCTGTGGCAATGTGACATATTTGTATACAAAATACAAGATGTAAAACAATTTCAAGTCATATGTTAAAACAGTAAAATATATGGTAACATACCTTAACATGCCTTATAAGTCGTATACATAGTGCCAACCGACATTATTTATTTATATAAATACTTATAATATTTCTTATTGGCTAAGGGTACTGATGTTTCGAGCTATTATAAATATTGGTTGTTTGCGAATGTGATTACTGAGATAAAAAATATATATACTTATACTTATAAACAAGTAATCAGATTTGGCAGTAGACATGTGGTCAGTGATAGGTAAATACTCCGGCAATCCGGTCACAGAATACTTCTTTACTCAGTACGACGGAATGGAGCTTGCTTTGTACAGTACTAACCCTTATTACGTCTGTTTATACAACATCAAATAGGACTTGGGATAGTATTGCTACCATTGAAAGAAAAAAGTTCCAATACATATCGGATTGAAGCGCAGTATATCCTTTATAGTATATAGGGCTTATTTGGTTGATAAATACCCTTATATAGCATGGAAAGCCTATTGTATCGTTTTGTGGGTAAAATACACATGCTCCCGACGACCTTGGCAATAGAACCATAATAACCTAAGGTGATTATCCTGATCACAGATGGTGCTGGTCGACTTAGCATAACGACACTTGTGAGCGAGTCTAACGACGAGAATATGTAACAGATGTAATGGCATCGGCCATCCCAACCTTAAGGTATTGTTAACTCATGTTTCATGTTTTTGGTCTTCGAAAACGTTCATTACTGCAATCTTGTTTGCAATTCCGGGTTTATTTGACTTATTTAACACGGAACGATCTCTGACATCACACATAGGTTTCCGTTCCCATAGATGCGTGATAGCTGTCATTTTAGGGATTCACATTTTCTGGAAGCTACGGATAAATACAAAGTAGACCTTCTCTATGCGCTTGTCATCGATGTGGACCACACCTCGTGACATTTAGCACTGAACGCGTTTGTTAAGGGTTGTGTTAACGACTTCCGGTTATGCGTAAACGTTGCCGACAACTTATTGCATTTTGGCAGCATGCTATTACAAATTCATTTTCACTCATTGCGCAATATATATTTACCATTTCTTCAGTTCACAAAAACTGGTCAATGCTCTCTTCATAAACCGCTGCTTTTGGCTTAGCACGTCCATGTGTTTTTTTTTAAATATATTTGTTTTTGATTCTAGTGGTGTTTTCAGCCATGAATTCCTTCCCTTATCATGCCGCCGGCTTGATCGTTACGTCACGACATATTCGTGTGTATTTAATACATTTCACAACATTTAATATATTCTGCCTGATGTATTTTACACGTGCAAAAATCACATTTATTCTGAATATCGGGAATACGTTCCGACCAAAACACAAAAACATATACGGCATTTCACCAATGGTCGGTATTTAGTTTGTACCTCGTGTTTCCGGTTGCCGACATAACAACACCGCGGGCGAAACAATACTGATATCATGTGTATATATAACTCAGGTAGAAATAGATTAACAGATACTCGTGTTATTTATCATATCGGGGGAAATACGTCTACAACAAATGTCAAACGGGAAAGCAGACAATAAACACAGTACACATAAATGTACAATACATGTAAATGACTTAGCTAAGCTATAAGTTTGTTGGAACATCAAGGTGCCTGTATGTCCCCGTTATATATGCCAGAGGGTATGTTTCCGATTCCGTACATCCCACAAGGGCCGGAAATACAGGTTATCTGGTATTGATATTATATGTATTTGGAGGTCAGAGTAAAGTCATATGAAAAGCATCAATATGATTAACTCCGGGAGAAGAATTGTTAACCAATACAATCATTAGGTACAGCCATTTCTTTTTGAAGGTGGTTGAGTTGGTGGGGCTGACGGTCGGGGGAATGGGGGTTATTCGGACAGAGTTAGGATACTCTGGTCCTTTAAAAAAAAAAAATGTTGCTTTTAAAAATATGGAGAAATAACGGCAAAACACATGAGGTCAATTAAGTAGTCAGATAATTACGGATTAGTAATGTTTTCAGTGCTAACTAAAGAGACAACCATTATCACATGATATCACTTCAGTTGTAAGGGGCCTCCCTTTGAAGGAGATTCACACAAACATAGACATCACCAAGAGAACAGCAGGCTTAAACAGTACACCTGTCGTCATTATCATAAAGAAGAGACCAAACAGTATTTCACAGCTTGTGCTGTAATGTTACAAATAAAACTGACACCGAACATGGTCTGGAAAGCTGTTTACGGAGGTAAGTTATGTGTGTCGTTTTCAACATGGTACAGACATACTTCGACAACTCGGCGCTTGCGCAGTCTTAGGAATTCGACTTTGGCTCCTTGCAAAACCAGTGCAGAATCGGCTCATTTTTTTTCTAAGACAATCAGAATATTGACCGTGTCCCCGATTATCCAAAAGCTTAAGGGTAGACACAGATAAATAATGGAACGGTCTTGCCCTGTGGTTATTTGTTTTTTGGTGACGTCATGATAAAAAAAATCATTACAAGGTTTCCCGCAATGTTGTCAAGTTTGACAACCCGTCAGCATGTTTGGGTTATCAGCTTTATTATATTCCTCGTAAGCAATGAGCAGTTGGTCGATAGTAAGAGTACATAGTATATACTGTACACTTAACACTACTGCAATTGTTTAATGCGAGTACACAACATCATTGTTTGCCCACATAAAAGTATTACAAAAGAAAGGTGATATGTCCCGGATAAAAAGATGCTTTACCTGGCTATAACGTCATTAACACTTCCCTAAATGAAGAACCAATCAAAACATTACACATAGACCAAACGCAAATAACCACACCCACTTAAAATCATCATGCTACATGGACTGAGCCAATTAGGTGATTGGAGGGCGGAGCTACTATCCGAGTTTGGTGATTGGAGGGCGGAGCTACTATCCAAGTTTGGTGATTGGTGGGCGGAGCTACTATCCGAGTTTGGTGATTGGAGGGCGGAGCTACTATCCGAGTTTGGCGATAAGAGGGCGGAGCTACTATCCGAGTTTGGTGATTGGTGGGCGGAGCTACTATCCGAGTGTAACCACTCATTGAAGATGTTTCTAAAGTTAACAGTGGCATATTGGTACAGTTCAAGGTCGGAATTTCGTGATATTAATTTCAGTTCCCCTCGTTCAGGTCTATTTTTAGAGGTGTGGACAAGTATATAAAAACAACATTGAAATGACAGCAGGGAAATGTCGACAGGTTTTGGTTTGTAACAGTATTCGGAAAATATTCACGTGTTGTCTTTTCAAGACAAACTACTCCCATCTGCGTCTACGGTCTAATCAACCAAGTTAAAGGTGAACGAAGCTCGTAATGACTTGAACCCACCAATTTGTCAACTACAGATGTATCTTAAAACAACAAAATTAATGCAGACGATATTTAAAAACTTTCTAAATTGCGATTTGAATATAGTTAATATAAATGTCTGTGTGTTATGTTTCAGCATGATGAAACAGTTTAAGTAGGTGACTACGGAATATACTGTGTAGCAAGTTTCTGGTTCCTATCGACTAGGCCTATCTCTCTCGGCTTGGGAAATACACTAGGGCCCGTATTCATGAAACCGTTCTCGTGCTCAAGTATGGATTTTGTGCTCGAGCCTAATTTCTTGTTCTGGTTATAATTTAATAAACAAATCTTATTTTGTCAATGATTTTGAAAAATATTAAAAAGACTTAAAGCCAAATACTGTTTTCAATGTTTACATTTGACTTTTTTGATTGTTTGACATGATCTAAGCGAGTAACCAGAAAGTTGGTTTGAGCACAGACTCCATGCTTGAGCACGATAACGGTTTGATGAATACGGGCCCAGGTCTTTGGAGACTAGAAACGTCATGTATCCCTAAAGCCAATACTTTAGCTGACTACTACCGTAATTTCCGATATGTTGCTCGCTCCGTTATATTGCCTGCACACCTCAAAATATCGTTTTAAAAAATAAAATCTGCAGATTTCCCGCTCTGGTAGATTGCCCGCGGATACATCAGCTCTTCTATAGCGAAAAGTGCACAAAACAGGTGAACGAAGAATGAATGAAGAGATTATTTAAATACTTTTACGCTTCATTTAAAAATCAAAATGAGCATAACGCCGGTAAACGAGGCATGGGTTGAAATCAGACGATTTACAGGTTTGTCTCATTGTGCATCGTCATTTAGAATTCATCATCTTTAATTTAGATAAAATCAGATAAATCAAGTAAAATGTATTTAATACCTTATAATACATTTAACACGTACTATAATAACTGTCTAAATGTACCACCTTCTTACACGTACTATAATACCTGTCTACACGTACTATAATACCTGTCTACATGTACGTACTATAATACCAGTCTACACGTACTATAATACCTGTCTACATGTACTGTAATACCTGTCTACACGTACTATAATACCTGTCTACACGTACTATAATACCTGTCTACACGTACT